>NC_077227.1:325000-625000 GCF_027887165.1 Monodelphis domestica | reverse complement strand
AGCAAAGCTTGCCAGAGGGGCCATCTACCCTTAGTAATGGCATGGCCTGAGGTCACGAATGCCTCCATAATGCCAAATGTGCCAAAAATAACTGGCCAAAGGAGCCAAGCAGTAGGAGGAAGAGGCATTCCTGACCATCTTAAGGGAATTATGGGATTTGTTATGGTTCGTTCCCATAACAAACACTGGGGCATCCGCAGAAGGGGCAGGCATAAGGACCCACTCTTCACGTAAGCCCGGACATTTTCCATGATGCTAAGATAGACTCAGTCCCAGCAGCTCCCCATTTATTATTTGTGGGATCCCTCTCCTGGAATATGGCAAGGATGTTTCCATCGGTCAGCCACTTTCCACTCTCAGCCTTGATTGTGCCCTTGCACCTGCCATAGATGAACTATTTGAACATAATGTGGTTGACTTTCATGAAGGCATCATTGATGGCCTCAATGTCTATTGCTGTGGTGTTGAAAGCATCCAAACTAGCCAAATCCATTGCTGATGACCTTCACCGTCATGTCTCAGCAATGTGACTACAACAGTGGCTCATGGCACTGAGCTTGGAGGAAGAGCAGAGCGCCAGTGATTTCTGGATAAAAGGAGAGCAATACATACTTGTAGTTTCCTCAATGCCGATTCATCCTGGTTAGGAAGCCGGCCCTAGCCTCCTGCCTGGAATCCTGGCTTCAGTGTCCCCATGACTCCAACTCCTTGGAAGTTCAATGGTGATGACCCCTTGAACGTTAAACTGGGAAGAACAAATGAGACAAAAAAGAAATAGAAACACCCCTGGACAATTTCTCAAAGCCATGGGATAAAAGGAGAGGGAAGAGGGAAACTTTCTTCTTTCCATTTCAATTCCCGGCTCCTTCAATGGGGATGAATTACAACTGATCTTCGTCCTCTGGAAATAATGGGAAAGATACTGACTCTCTCAGTTTGGCATGGAGGCAGCTGGGTGGCTTAGTGGATGGAGAGCCAAGCTTAGAGATGGGAGGTCCTAGGTCCAAATCTGGCCTAAGACACTTCCTAGCTCATTGCCTAGCCCTTACCACATTGTGGCCTTGGAACCAATACACAATCTTAATTCCAAGACAGAAGGTAAGGGTTTAAATTAAAAAATAAAAAACAAAAATGACAAAGCATGCTCTGGCTACTCAGCCAGTCAAAGGAGGCCACTTCCACTTGTATCAGGGGAGAATTCAGGATGCAGGGTGCCTCCATGTTAGGTGGTTTCTATCAAATCCGCTTCTTGGACTCATTAGGACCCATCACCTTTTAGGAGAAAGCACAAAGATCTCTCAATAAAGGCCAATATTCCCGTCCCAGGCAGCTGGGATCAAAGGGTCTCCATGGCCACCACTTCTTACTACAAGGCTCTGAGCTCTAGCATTCCTTCAGGGCAGTTTCCAGGGAGAGAGAACTTAGGGCCGTCTCCCAGGTGGGAAAGCTGCATCCCAGGGCGGCCTCCATGCTCATTACCAGAGAAGGAAAAAGGGTCAAAACTTGTCTTTGTCATAATACATGAATTTTCATAGCTCTCAACAAGAGTGCTGTGGCCATTCTACTCAAAGCCTCTCTCGAACCCGCAAGAGCCTGTTCTTTCTTTTCCCATTCTTCTGTCTCTATTTCTGTTTTTCTTCTTATACAGAGCTGGCCTCCTTATAAGCTGACTCTCTGTGTGGGTTCTGCCCCAACACCTGGCCCTCACATTCCAGTCTTTCTTCACCCGACAAGTAAAAATTGCTCACTTTATCTTCTGCAACCCTCCCCCCCTGGGCGGAGGAATTCTTCCCCTCTCATGGCTCCTGATTGTTTGAAGTGATCTCTCATCTCTCAGGCCCGCATCCTGGGGAATGAGTCCTGCTCCTCGGGGAGAGATTCTGGTCCTTCTCGTCCACCCTGTCTGTGGCAAGGCCTGAGGGTCTGAGGAAGCGTCTCCTAATCACGCATTCAGCAGGTACAGACGTCTTGGGGTGTTCAAAGGAGGGGCTGAATAATGAGCTCCTCAAAAGATTTGTTCAACTGCCTGAGCAAGATCGGGGTCTCTGGTCATTCCAGAGGGCCGCTGACCTCCCTGTGACTTCATATGGGTGACGCCTGTCTGACCGATAAACTGGCACAATCAATGAACGGAGACTTCTGACCCCAAATCCATCTCGACATTCCAGTATAAGAGCAGGAAGCCCCTGAGGCCGTGTGCGCAGCCCTGTTGGCCCCACTTCTCAGCCCAGCAGATCCCTCCCAGCTCCTGCCTTCCTCTACTCTTCCCTGAATATCAGTTTGAATGAAAAAGGAGGCCCCTACAGTGTCTGCTTCCTCTACTGTCTTTCCTAGGTCACGTGTGCTCCAAGCAGGAATCCTCACAGCAAAGCCAGCATTTCCACAGGACTGAAGGCTCACACAGCGTCTTACATTCTCTCACAGAATCCACCCCCAACCCTGAGAGGCAGCTGCTCTCAACACCCCATTGTAGACAGGGAAGACCAGAGAGAAGCAGGTTAAGTGACTGGCCCAGGGCCACTGAGATGGTCATGGTGAAGCCCTGAGCATGGTACCTGGAACCCAGGAAGCCTTCTCTAAATGTTTGCTCAGCTTGGAGATGGAGTCCAACCCCCTCCTTGGTCTGGAAGAGATGTGAACCCCTCTGAAGGTGGGGGAGTGGAGGAAGGACCTACCTGGGGAGGAGGAACAGTGTAGAGGGAGGGGGCAGCTCCCTGAGGATAGGGGCAAAGGGGGCCTGCGGATGCACTCAGAGGAGCTCCAGGGTAGGGGAGAGAGTGGGACACATGGCAGGGGCTGAGGGGAGAAAGGGCAAGGACAGGGAGTCTGGTGAGGGGACCATGAGGAAAGGTATCAGGGAGAGGGCCAGCAGGTCACCCCAAACCCTCCCCTCCTCTGGCTCAGCCCCTGACCCCAGGCTGCTGGTCACTGCCTTGGAGTCTGCTCCTTCCTGGTCCTGAGCAGCCCTGCCCAGCTTGGCCCTCTGTCTACACCCTCCTTTTAGAGCCCAACTTCATTCTACCTCTCTTCTCTCCCGGTTTCAGGAAGCATTTTTGTATGTTTTATTCCACAGGAAAGAAATCATCACAGCCAGCATTTCTAGGGCCCTCAGGGATTCATCACTAGCACCTTGCTGGGTAGATGCACAAATGGGGAAAGTGAGGCAAAGATGAAATGACTCTTCCAAGGTCACATAGCCACCAAGTATCTCAGGGGCGATTCCAACTTGGATCTTGATTCAATCCGTGTTTCCCTTCTAGGGGTTTAGATGCAGTCCCTGAGGACTCC
This sequence comes from Monodelphis domestica, assembly GCF_027887165.1. NCBI lineage: Eukaryota > Metazoa > Chordata > Mammalia > Didelphimorphia > Didelphidae > Monodelphis > Monodelphis domestica. The sequence goes on along the minus strand of NC_077227.1, from coordinate 621,712 downwards.
AATTCACTCTTCCTAGTGCAGCAGGGGTTAACCCTGGAAGGGATGTTGGATGTCACCTGGGCTGACTCCTGTGTTTCACAGAACACACTGAGGCCCCAGAAGAGACAGACATGTGTCAGAGGCAGAATCTGAACCCAGGGCCTCTGAAAGAATCCCTCATGGGGAAAAGCAGGGAGGGGAATGCCTGGCCTTCAGGATGACCAGCCACCTCCTTTCCTCCCTCAACAGAGGACCTCAGAGGGGATCTAGGATGAGCCACTTCCTGTGTAACTGTGTCTGAGGATCCCACCCAGGAGGCTGGACTGGGAGGGCTGAGAGAGGAGGGAAAGAGGAGGCAGAGGGGAGAGGATGGGGAAGGGGTCTGGACCTTTTCTGCCTAGAAATCACTGAGGAGATTCTTCCTCATGCCCAGGCCAGAGCTAAGGAAAATACAAACAGCACAGCTACATCCATCCCAAAGTAAGACATTCCCTGTGCTCAGCAGCTGAGCTTCCACAGATGAGAGGTATAGAGGGAGCTTTGGGTGGGAAAAGTTCTTGGTCAAGAGATGGGGGGGGAGGGGGAAGTGCCTGAAGGCAGAGACTGACATCCCTCATCAGGACCAGGAACAAGGTGGTTTGTTCTTAGTTGTGAGCTGATCTGGAGAAAAGAGAGAAAGGGCTGGAGGGCAAAGGAAGCCCAAACCAGTACTGGGCTGGGGAGGATGGGTGGCAGAAAGGTCCTGAGAGTGGTGAATGAAGTGATGGTTCCTGAGGCTTTCCTGCACCAGTGACTTCGGAGATGTGGACACTAGGGAGCCCTGCAGAGTCTCAGGAAGCCAAGGCTGTGGGCAGGACTTCCCTGTAGTTACTTGTCTTCCTAGGTTTGATTAATTTAAGAGAAGACACTTTGCCCTCTGTCTAAAATCCATGGGGGGGGGGGGGGGGAGGAAAGAGGGAGAGACACAAAGACAGACAGAAGGACAAGAGACAGAGAGAGAGACCAGAGGCAGAAAAAGAGAGATAAAGAAAAGAAACGGAAAAACAAGAAACAGAAGAGAGAAAAACAAACGAGAGAGATAAAGACCAGAAATAAAGACAGAGGAGAGAGATAAAGACAAGAAAGAGATAAAGATCAGAAATGGAGAGATAAAGGGAGGAGAGAGTTAGCTCTTAATAATTGGAAATTCTGAATACAAGTTTCAGCATGGACTGAGGCAACTAGATCCCCTGCTATTTGGAATAGAAACAGGGTGTTAGGGAGGCAGTTAGGAGGTTCAGAGGTTTGAGTCAGGCTTACAGGTGGGAAGTCCTGGGTTCAAATCTGTTTTCAGAAACTTCCCAGCTGGATCATCCTGGGCAAGGTACTGAAATTCCATTGTCTAACCCTAATTCTTCTTTTCCCTTGCAATCACTATATAGGATTGATTCTAAAATGGAAAGCAAGTGTTTTGAAAACAAAATAAACACAAACAAATCAAGATGTTAGGTAAAATTACCTCGGTTAACTAACTTTTTAGTCTAACAAAAATATGATAATTCCTTGTATTGGGAAATATTTGGGACCAAATCACAAAGGAAAGGACCATGTGCCTCTCATCTTCTAGTAACGCAATTCTGTAACATCTGCCCAATTTGGGTTATATGTCCTAAATAGACTTTCAAACTTTTTCATCACCACCATAGGTGCCTCCAAAGGCAGGAGTTTTTTCAATGAATCTCTCAAATCTTGTGGAGAAAAAAGTGTAAGATGTCTAGTATTGACTAATGATCTCATTAATAATAAATGAGAACATCCCTGGGGGAAAGGACTGTATTGGACTTGTCTGTGGTTCCTGGTGCTTAGCTTGTTGTTTTCGGGAGGGGGTAAGCACAATGTTGGGGTGTGGTGGGGAAGGGGGAGGAGAGGTAGTGAGAGAGGTCCAGGGGGAGGAGGGGTTGGGCAGGGAAAGGAGAGAAAGAGAGGGAGAAGTTGGTTAAAGTGGAGGTTGGTCAGGGAGGGGGAGAAACTGGAGAAAGGGGAGAAGGGGAGACTAAGTGGCAGGAGTGGGAGGCTGGGCCGTGGGGAGGGAAAAGCTGGGCAAGGAATGGCACAGGCTGGGCATGGCAAGAGCAAGGGTAGATAGTACATGAGTTAGCCAGTAAGGGGAGGCAAAGAGATGGTACCAAAGGTGGGCTGCCAGGTGAGAGGGGCATGTCGGGGGTGGTAGGGGTGGTGCCGAAGGCGTCAGGATGGCTTGGATCTCGAGATGGAGTAGCCTCTTGTCAGGTGAGAAGCCAGGGGGGTCAGTTTTTTCAGATTTAACCAAGAGGTTATTGCTAGTACTCGGCTTGGTTGAACCATCAAGGTGATATGCCCAGAGCCACAAGTTGGAATATCCTCTGGAATCCTTGCTGCCAATGATTGCTTTCAATTCTTTTAGAATTTTAAAGTCAGAAGAGTCAAAGAGGGGCCTGGTAAAAGGCTTCAGTGTCCAGACTTTGCACAGCCTCTGTTTCCTTCCTTGACATCCAGTGCTTCTTGGGAAATCCTGGTTCATCCCAACTTCTTAGTAATTTATACAATGGCAAGTCCTGGGGAATATTACTTGACTTCTTCATAGCAATATCCCCCATAATATAAGAAGGACTTAGTAGATTATCTGGTCAGAAGTTACTGCTTTTGTTCCCCAAATTGAGAAAAAAAAACTTGTCTTTCTTCACTATATGTTTGGGGTACCTGCTATGGCTGTTGCTGCTTAGGAAAAGAAACCCTAATTTAGGAGAGGGGGGAGTTAAGTTATGGACCCGGCAGTAGCTATGTGGTCCTGGGCCTAGGGTTCAGCAAGGAGCTCTACAAAATCCAATAATTTAATAGCCAAAACATTTGAATACTTAAATTAAAAATGTAGACACAACTTCCTTTAAGTTTATTTTAAAAGACAACAAAGTTGGACGTTGGTGTTAGGGCTAAATAAGAAATGAATGCAAGGCATTAACTTTTGAAATGATGGATTACAGAACTGGTATATCCAATTAATTAATTTTATGTATTTTATTGATTATATTTAATTTTATTAATTTTTCTTTTATTTAATTTTATGTTTAATTTTTTAAATTTTATTTTGCCTTGTTTATTTATTTTTAACTTGCCTATATTTTTGTTGTTAGCCCGTAGGAGGCGATGTGCTGGCCTGTGGACTCCTTGACCAGGGAGTAGGGTCTCTGAGGACTAGGGGCAGTGATGGGGAGAAAATCTTGTACTGGGGATGACAGTGTAAGCATGAGCAGTGGCCTTGTGGCTTCCCCTTTTGTCTTGGGGCCTCAAAAAAGAGGGATGGAAAGGAAAGAGAGATATGTTACTTTCGTGGTTGCTCCATTTAGCTTGCTATTCTGTGGCCACCATTAGGGCCCCATAGCCATGCTCACAGGGAAGTCTAGCTAGCAACAAAACCAGAAAAGAGCAAAATCCACTCTTGCCTCAGTTTATCAAACATTTTCTTTGCCTACTAATTCCATCACAGCATGTCTCAGGAGGCAACTGTGACTTCCGGTTTTGCCAGGACCACTCAGAGGGGCGGTCCTAGGGGGCAGTACCAGGGGAAATCCCCCTGCCCCATGACTCGACGCCATTGCTGCCTTTTTCCTGCTGGGATTCTATTCTTGTGCACCAATACACTCAATGATTTTCTTCACAGGATCAGAATTTAATGTCTTAATCCATAATAAAAAAATGGGGGGGGGGTTTGGCCACATTAAAAAAATGAATTAAAGGTGTATATTTATGTATATATTAAAAGTTGCGGGGGCAGCTGGGTAGCTCAGTGGATTGAGAGCTAGCCCTAGAGACGGGAGGTCCTAGGTTCAAATCTGGCCTCAGACACTTCCCAGCTGTGTGACCCTGGGCAAGTCACTTGACCCCCATTGCCTAGCCCTTACCACTCTTCTGCCTTGGAGCCAATACACAGTATTGACTCTAAGACAGAAGGTAAGGGTTTAAAAAAAAAAAAAGTTGCTTGTGGAGGGGAATTTATCTACTCTTCTTGTCACCCTTCTAAAGGGCACCTAATGATTACTAATTTGTTGCAGGAAGTTGCCAATCAAAAATAACTAATATTAATTAATGTATACTAGAGGATAATGCATGATTTTATCCCATACAATAAGGTTTTTCTCTGGTGTGGATACTCTGATGTTTAGCAACAGATTCCTTCCATGTAAAAGCCTTTCCACACTGATTACATTCATAAGGTTTCTCTCCAGTATGGATTCTCTGATGTGTAGCAAGAGAGCCCCTCTCTGTGAAAGCCTTTGCACATTGTTTACATTCATAAGGTTTCTCTCCTGTGTGGACTGTCTGATGTCTGGCAAGATGGCCCCTCTCTGTGAAAGCTTTTCCACATTGTTTACATTCATAAGGTTTCTCTCCAGTGTGGATTCTCTGATGTGCAGCAAGAGAGCTCCTCTCTGTGAAAGCCTTTCCACATTGATTACATTCATAAGGTTTCTCTCCTGTGTGGATTGTCTGATGTGCAAAAAGATTGCCCCTCTCTGTGAAAGTCTTTGCACATTGTGTACACTCATAAGGTTTCTCTCCTGTGTGAATTGTCTGATGTCTGGCAAGATGGCCCCTCTGTGTGAAAGCCTTTCCACATTGATTACATTCATAAGGTTTCTCTCTAGTGTGGATTCTCTGATGTGCAGCAAGGTGGCCACTCCCTGTAAAAGCTTTTCCACACTGTTTACATTCATAAGGTTTATCTCGAGTGTGGAACCTCTGATGTGCAACAAGATGGGCCCTCTGTGTAAAAGCCTTTGCACATTGCTTACATTCATAAGGTTTCTCCCCAGTGTGGATTCTCTGATGTGCAGCAAGACTGTCACTCTGTGTAAAACCCTTTCCACATTGTTTACATTCATAAGGTTTCTCTCCAGTATGGATTCTCTGGTGTTTAGCAAGATTGCTCCTCACTGTGAAAGCTTTTCCGCAGTGTTCACATTCATAAGGTTTCTCTCCTGTGTGGATTCTCTGATGTATATCAAGATTGCCCCTACGTGTGAAAGCCTTTCCACAGTGTTTACATTCATAAGGTTTCTCTCCAGAGTGGATTCTCTGATGTTTAGCAAGATTGCTCTTCATTGTGAAAGCCTTTCCACAGTGTTTGCATTCATAAGGTTTCTCTCCAGTGTGGACAGTCTGATGTGCAGCAAGATGGCCTCTCCGTTTAAATGCCTTTCCACAGTGTTTACATTCATAAGGTTTCTCTCTAGTGTGGATTCTCTGATGTGCGGCAAGTTCAGAGTTCTGATTCAAAGGTCTCCCACCTTTATCACTTACTGAAACTATCTCAACATGTTTAATTTTTGGATGTCTAATGAGGTTTAAACTCCAGCCAAAGGCCATTCCTCCTAGGTTACCTTGATACGTAGGCATTTCCAGTTCCTTGGGTGACTGAACAAGTTCTACTTCTTCAGGAAAGCTTTTCCTATATTCGCTATCCTGACAACAGTCATTTCCTAAGGTCAATTTCATGTACTGATTTAGGGCTGAATATTGGCTGAATTTCTCAACAGTTTCATCAAATTCATTGTCACTCTTTGGATTTTTATTTACCTTGATATTAGGGGCACAGATTTCTCTCAAAATAAAGTCATGGAGCTCCTTAGTCATGCATCTTTTGGGGCCAGATCCTTTCACAAAAAGGCTCAGCTTTGTAGACATCTCCTTCACTTCAAAATTATTCTCTGCCTCTGAAGAAAAGAAATAATAATATAAGCAAAGAAGGAAGGAGGGCAAACACACACAGAGAAATGTAGTTCTTTCCTCTGATGGCAGCAAGTAAACTGATTTTTATTCTATTTTCCCAGGCAAAAAGGAGCTTTTAGAAGAACTAGTCTTTGGATACACCATTTGGTCATATCTGCATGATGGATGATTTTAAAAAGACTTTCATATACAATAAAAATGAATGGTCCACAATGGACCAGTGACATAAGCAGGCCCAAGATTCTCCTCATACTTCCCAAATGTCATAAAAATGGAGAAATGACTTGAACAACTTCCTTGCAGCTAGACTAAAACTCAAACTCTATGCATAAGCATGTTTTGTCCACAGTATTACACAATCTTCCTCCATTGCCTTTCTATCTTTCCTAAAAAGTCACTCGTCCCTCATTCTTCTAATTTTGTGAATCTTGGGTAACCTTCCAGATATTCTGTTCTCATCATTTTGGATGCACTATCACATGGTCATTCTTGATAAATGTTGTATGGTAAGCAGAGAAACAACTTTACTCTTTTTTAACTCTTAGGCAGTAATTTTCAAAGAGGAATAGAAGTTTTCTTCTTTTCTCTATAGCTGCAAAGATTGCATGCCATTAAGGGCCAACATACTAAAGATTCATCTTTTTTTACAATCTACCATAAATTATGTCTCATGCCATATTCATTGAAGGGTTTCAGTAATGATGAATTATGAAGGTGTTAAAATGTATTCAAAAGCTGATGCCAATGAACAAAGTGTTCCTGGATCAGACTTGTCTGGATATATTATTAATATTTCACATGGTTGATTTTACTGGATCCTCTAATTTGGTCAAAAGACTTGGCTTGGATTAAAACTTTAAATTTCTATTACCATTCTAGTAGCTGTGCCTGGAGTTGTGAAAGGCTCAGACAGACTGAAAGAAATCACAATAGTTCACCTTTAACATCTGAATTAGTGTTGACCAGGATTCTGGGAAGAGAGAAGTTTTACACTGGTCAGGAAGGACATTCAAATTACATTTCCCTTGGCACTTGGCTGAACAATTGTGTTACTACCTCTTTCATCATTTTTGTAATTGGACTTGTAATATTATGTAGAACCTTTTGCCTTTTCCTATGTTTGAAGGATATCCTGCAACCCCCAATGATGTAAAATGATGTAATAAACAGATCAGAGACAAACTCACTCACTCTCTCTGACTTGCCACTCTGACACCACACTGCATCTTTCTCCATGTCCTTTGTCTGTCATATACTCTATGCATATCCACTCTTTTTAAAAATTTTATTTAATTAGATGGTTTAGAATAATTTTCCATGGTTACAAGACTCATGTTTCTTCCTTCCCCTCCCCTTACCCCCCTCCCTTATCTGACATGTAATTCCACCGGGTTTAACATGTGCCATTGATCAAGATCCATTTCCTTATTATTAATATTTGTACTAGGATGATCTTTTAGAGTCTACTTTCCCATTCATAGCCCCATTGACCCATGTGATCAAGCAGTTATTTTTCTTGTGTTTCTTTTCCCACACTTCTTCCTCTGGATGTGGATTGCGTTCTTTCTCATATGTCCCTCAGAATTGCTCTGGATCATTGCATTGCTACTAGTAGAGAAGTTGATTTTACTATGTCTCCACTCTTAAACCCCTTCTCATTTGTTTCCCCAGTTTTTGGCTTCCTTCCCTAGGTGATTAGAATCCACATAAGATTTTTGGAGAGGCTGGACCTCTTTAACCACCTTTCAGGAAATGAAAAGCATGATTTAGTATTGGTCTGCCAGTCCCCAAGTCATTCTTCACCACAGATAAAAAGTCTTTTTGAATAACTGCCTTTATACACCTGCTTTCAACTCACTCACCTGCACAGCAGCTCCTTGGGCCTTTTCGATCTAGTAGCCATGCCATACATTCCCTTGCTGAAAACAGGAGATAAAATTTTCTCTAGGAACTGGAAGCCCTGGGCATAAGGAGAAAGGGATCATGAGAGAAAAATAAAAAATAGGGTCCTCTTAAAGGAAAGGGGGCATGCAAGTAAGGCCTACAGAATGGTTTTTGTTGTATTCACTATTGGAATATTTGCAGGAGGGCAGAGATCATGGAAATAATTTGCAATCAGAAAATTCCATCTTTTTTTACTTCTTGTAATAGAAGGATAGAAACATTCCACAACCTCCATTATATAGAAATTAAAGGTAGATGGTAGTGAAGGGATATGAGATCAGAAAAGTAAATTTAATATAACCTTAGAAAGATGGTACATAGGTACCCCTGGGAAAGTTATTTACCATGTTTGCCTCAGTTGACTCAACTATGAATTGAAGACAATAAGATTATCAAACTCACAGGGATGTTGTGAAATTAATGATAATTATGAACTTTACCCAGCAAAGGGCATAGAGTAGGTATTTTGAAATGCTTGTTCCTTTTCTTTCTATTCCTATTATCTAGCCTGGGATTTGAGGAAAGAATGAAGGAGGAATAAGAATAAACTCACAAGACTAGGCAGAATGTGAGGTATAGTTTTAGACTTCTTTTTAAATGTTATTCCCATATTATTGAAATAACAATTACTTTTACCTTTATTCTCTTTATGTCTACTTGTGTATGTCAAATGTGTTTCTTCTAAACAATATACCACAAGATTCAGGTTTTCAATTCACTTTGTTATCTGCTTCCATTTTATGGGTGAGTTCATCTCATTTACAATTGCAATTATGATTACCATTTCTATATTCCCCTTCATCTTGTTTTCCTCTCTTAATCCTACGCTATCTCCTTTCACTGTCTGTCCAAAAGTTCCCCTTTAATCACCCCTCCCCCATTTCCCTTATATTATTGCCCTCCCTCCACCACCTTTCTTATTCTCCTTCTATTTCTCTATAATAGCAGGAGTCCCCAAACTGAAGCCCCCTGAGACCATTTATCTGGCCCCTACCGCACTTCCAAAAGGGGCACCTTTTCCATTGGTGGTCAGTGAGAGGAGCACTGTATGTGGTGGTGTCACAAAGCGCAAAACACAGCATTGCTCATGTATAGTACTACTTCTAGCGACATAATCCTTTGTGTGTTGCCTTGTTCTGAGTGACGAAAAGGATTATGTGGCTGCACAATGGAAGACATCAGCTTTGATCTGGGGGAGAGGATTCCACACTGTGTATACTGCTGGCACTGATGGGCCTGTGCAAGGTGTGACAGGCCCATCACAGCCAGCGCTGCAGTCTCCACTATCCCAGATAGTGGTACACAGATTTGTTCAGTTTTTTTTTTTTAATAGTCCAGCCCTCCAATGGTCTGAGAGACAATGAACTGGCCCCCTGTGTAAAAAGTTTGGGGACCCCTGCTCTATAAAGTAAGATTCTGTACCTCAATGAGTCTGTCTGTTATTCCCAACAAGAATAAGTTATACTGATTGCCTTTCACCACTTCCATCATCCCCTCCACTATCATAGTTTTTCTGCCCATGTCTCTTTGATATAATTTATCCCATGTTACTTCTCTCTTCTTTTTTCTCTCAGTGCTATCCTCTTTTTTTACCCCCTTGGTTTTGGTTTTTGTTTTGCATATCTCCCTAAACACTTTGGTACCATACCTCTTTCTATCATCATTCCACTAGACATATAAACAATTTGACCTCCTTGAGTCTTGTTAATTTTCTTTCTACCTTTTTATGCTTCACTTGAATTGTATATAGGGACATCAACTTTTCTGTTTTGCTCTGCTCTTTTTATCAGGAATACTTGGACAACCCCTTTGTTATTAAATGATGACTTCTGTCCCTGAAAGAATAGTCAGTCTTGATGGGTGGATGATTCATGGCTGTAAACCCTATTTCCTTACTTTCCAGAATATCATATTTCAAACACTTAGATCCTTTCATATAAAAGCTCCCAGATCTTATGTAATCAACACTGGGGCTCCATATTTGAATTGTTTCTTTCTGACAATGCAATACTTTCTCCTTAGCATGGGATTTCTACAAATTGGTTAAAAAATTCCTGGGAGTTGTCATTTCGGGATTATTGTAGGAGGTGTGAAAAATAGACTCAAATACAGGACTACAATCCCCATGAGCCTTTGCTCCACTTCCCCAGAATGCCTTGTAATCTCACCTGGGCCGAGATCGAGAAGAGATTTAAGCAAAGGCTTTTGAAGGCTCTTGCCTTTTGGACTTCCGTTTTGGAGCAGGCAGGCTCTTCCATGATGTGAGGTTATTTTGTCTAGGCCTCTGGCCTAGGCACATGTTTCTTACTTGTATGTTCTTTAATCTTTAGCCTTTAATAAACCTCTAAAAAAATATAATACTCCTTGCAGAGAGAAACAAATTTCTACCTGCCTCAGTCTCCCTATCTCCCCTAAATTTTAATCTTTACAGAGGTGATCTGTGGATTCTTTCAATCTCTCTTTTAACCTATGACTAAAGAATATTGGCAGTTTTCTTTGATAATTTCTAGTAATATATTAGACTTTTTAAAAAGTCTAATAAACTATTGATTGTCTATTGGATCTATATTCCAGGTTGTTTTTTTCAGTAAGATATTTCATATTTTCTTTTGATTTTGTTTTATTGTTTCTTGATATTTCATGAAGTCATTAGCTTCTATATGCTCAATTCTAATTTAAAAAGAATGATTTCCTTCCATGACCTCTTGATCCTCTTTTTCCATTTGGTCCATTTTACTTCTTCTGCCACTTGACCAATTTTATTTTTTCATGTCTAATTTTCTTTTTGCATTACTTTTATTTCTTTTCCCCATTTTCTTTCCACTTCTCTCATTTGATTTCTCAATTCCTTTTTGAACTCATCTAGTAACTGAGTCCAATTTCCATTATTATTTGAAGATTTGCATATGGAGGCTTTTGTATTCAATCCCCACCTGAATCTGTGCCTTGCTCTTTTTTGCCTCATTAAGTGGAAAGGAAAACTGAATCAAGCTTTGGGCCTTTCTGCCACTCAGGCGGGACAGACAGCAGTGGAATGTTGGAGAGAAGATATTGACAATGATGACAGTTAGAGGGTGGAGGGGCGAGTTGGAGAGTGACAGTTGCTCTGAGGACGCACTCTTTTCTGGCCTGGGACTGGAAGGAGCACTCTCTCCTAGTCTCTGGATAGAAGTACCTCTATTCCTGGATTTTTCCCAACTGTGTACTCTACCTGGATTCCTGTGATTGTGTCATCAAACAAAAGAATTTAAGGGGAACGTTTGAACTTAAGGCCGGTCTTTAGGGAGCTAGTCTGAAGAGACAGGCCCAACCAGCTCATGAGGTCAGAACCTTTTCTACCTTGTGCTATCTACTGCTAAAGACTTTAAACTTAAGAAAGCTAGCATAGATTAGCATGGTCACGAATAAAACAGCCTGAGGCCTGGCCTCAGCTCAAAAGCTGAGAGAGACTCAAACCCAATCTGGGAAAAAGTATAGAAAACCCCTCTTCCCTCTACCCTGGTACCTCCCCAATCCAAACTTGTTATTAAAGTCATCTTAAGTTAAATAACCTGCAGTCAGAAAAGAGAACTATCATTTCAGGGGAACATAGAGGAAGGACCTAAGGACAGCCATTCAACCATAAATAGTCCTTATCGGACCCCTGGTAGGCGACCTTGGGTGGGTGTGGGGGAGGCTTGTCCCCTCAGGAGGGTTTGTGCTTATCTGCCCTGGGGTATCTTCAACATCAATCAATAGAGAAGACATCTCCTCAGGCTATCATAGTTGGCCCATTTCTTGGGAACCCCATTTTTCAAAGATAGCCTCTCAGCAGGGGTTATCTCTCTCCTTTTACCTCACCAGCATCTATATTCCCTCTATCCCTTTAACTCCTCCATTCCCTGTTACAAAACCTTTCTTATTCCTTATACCTCTTCAATCTTAGACAATTTCTTTAACTATTAGACATTTTCTATGGTTAGATGTTTCTTTTGTTATTTGCTCATTTTTCCAGACTTCTTTTTTTTTTTTTTACACTTTGCCATCTATCTCAGTTCTCAGGGTAGAGGGGGTATTCTCTTAAACTTCAGTTTTTCCTTGCTGCTCCCCTTAGCTATAGTTCTGGTTTTCTGTAACTTTCATTTCTTCCAAGGTAGCACCATGGCCTGTGGGATGGATGCTCTGAAAGCTACTAATTTAGTCTCCTCTAGGGACAGCTGATGGCTTACAGGGCTTAGAGGACTGGGAGCTACTTTGCCCTGGGGCTACAGGCTTTACCATAGGCTTGAACTGGCCAAGTGACTTTGGGACCTCATTCAGCCTTGTGCCAAGTCTTTATATTCCAAGGGGTGGGCTTAGGACATTCTAATAATACAGACTTAAGAAGGGTTCTGGTTCTTTGGCTTCTGTCCAGGTTCTGAACCTGGAGCAATAGATATGGGTTAGATTGTCTGCACTCCTCTGTGTGCAGTTTTACTTCCAGTTCCCCCATTATTTCCCAAAATAGACCCTTTCTGCCCAACTTTCAACTTGTTTTCCTCAGGAGAGCCAATAACCATGTTTGTTCTGTGACTACTCATTTAAAAACACATTTTAAGGTTGCTTTGACATTTTCAGGGCAGGTCTAGTTTTTGCTTCTGCTATGTTGTCTGGGTATAAACAGAGAATTTACACACAAATTTGAAGTCAAATAACTGGATGGACTAGATGACTTCTGAGATTAGTTTGAGGAATATAAATCTGTAACACTGGTTTAAGTTTTCACCTGAAGCTATCTAAAACAGAAGAAACAAATTCAGGGGTAAAAAAAGGAAAGTCCCACATTCAGCACTTCTGCTTTAAAAAAGAAAAAAAGAAAAAACAAACCTTACCTTCCATCTTAGAATCAATATTGGGTATTGGTTCCAAGGCAGAAGATGTTAAGTGACTTGCCTGGGGTCACACAGCTAGGAAGTGTCTGAGGCCAGATTTGAACCTAGGACCTCCCATCTCTGGGCCTGGCTCTCAATTCAAAGCCACCCAGTTGCACCCAGCACTTTTGCTTTTTTAATAATTGACAAAGGTTCAAAATCCTGTGTATCTGCCTTAGAATAAAGACATTCTCTTTATGGCAGATTCAGAGTTAACAGAGGAAATGATCCTTACCCACAGAGAGTAGATTCTGCACATTCTCCAGTAAGACCTCCAGGTACAGCTCTTTCTGAGAATGGTCCAAAAGGCACCACTCTTCCTGGGTGAAGTCCACAGCCACATCCTTGAATGCTATTGACGCCTAAACCAGCAAGAGTCACAAGATTTAGAGCTCAGAATTCATCTGGTACAGCCCTGATCCACTGACTGGGGGAAACTGAAGCACACGAGGGAATTTACCCAAAGTCAGCAGGAAGACTAGTCTCAGAGCACAGTGGAATATTGACAAAGGCATTTTGTATCTAAAGTGAGAATCATGTCGTGAAGAGTAAAACCTGGAGAAATATCTTACTCTTAAATACTTTTCCCTCTGGGGAATCAGGGCGATGGGATGTGCTCTCTGAGTGAAGTATGAGATTCTGTGGAGGAGAAAGAGAGAAGGTGATCTGAAACTCCTCCTCATCACAAGAGTCAAGAGTTGATCTGGTAAGAATATTTTTCTGAAGAGTTTCTGAGAAGGTAGCATGTACTGTGTATTCTAGGGGGAAATATTACCAGTAATCAATGAGGAGAAAACAAAGAAAAAGGAATTCTCTATGTAATTTCCTAAAAGGCTGAAATACTCTTATCTAGATAAAATCATAAAGACGATTCCATACAGTTATATGGGATCAGACTCTGATTTAAGCTGAATGAAGAAAAGCATTCTCATGGTAGATTGAGTTTGGTGAACCACTGGGTATGATGTGCCATAGCCAAAACATTCTATCTTTGCTTTATGATGAACGGAATGGGTGAATGGAACATATTTAGTCATTTTATATTTAGTTACATGGAAAGAAGAATGAGTATGATGAGGAAAAGAAGGGATGTTCCATCTTTTTAAAATATAAAATTTTGGCGATTAAATTAATTCAAAAGAAAGATAATGACAGTGTAATGATTGGAATTCTCAAGAGGCACAATTTTTTCATTTTGAATAATTTATTAATTGGTCAGTTGACACTACAAAATCTAAAAGAAAGAAAAATGGGTAGGGCAAATTAATATAATAAAAATAACAATCTTACCTAAATTAATTTACTTATTCAGTGCTGTACCTATCAAACTACCCCAAAAATGTTTTTATAGAATTAGAAAAAATTATAACAAAGTTCACCTGGAAAAACAAAAGATCAAGAATATCAAAGAAATTAATGAAAAAAAAAGTGAACAATGGTGGCCTAGCAGTACCAGATCTTAAACTGTACAATAAAGCAGTAATCATTAAAATATGATACTGGATAGAAGAGTGGATCAATGGAATAGACTAGGGGTAAATGGCCTATAAGAAAAAAAAATATGGTAGTTCTCTCCTCCAGCACAGGTTGTTTCTCTCTCTCTCTCTCTCTCTCTCTCTTATATATTTTATACATGGTATTGGATACTCTTCTAATTCACCCCTTCCTGACCCATTCCCTATTGTTCAGCCTGGAAAGCCCCTGAGATATCCAGGGGAAAAATAGTCTGAGGAAAGTCTGAATTTCCAAGCATATGAAGACACAGTTCCTCAGATCCTGAATACAATCTAAAAACTAGAAACTCTAGAAGGACCATTCCATTGTCTTCTTCACCACACAGGGCTATTCTACTCCACTATAATGACTTTCTCCATCCCCAAGGTGACACTATACAGCATATCCTTCAATGGACACCATCATGTCTTGGGAGGAACACGTCTGAGCTACAGTTCTTTGGGCCAGCACCAGTATTCCCTCTCCCACAACTGTAGCAGGGGCAGAAAGCAGTCTCTGCAGCCAGAACTTGCAGGAAGAATTGCTTTTGATACAGCTAAAGGACATTCAGAGAGGAAGGATGAGGTCCAGAGAGAAAGGGCAGCCACCACCTCTAGCAGGGACAGCAAAAAGTTCTCATTCAGATATACTTAGTACCAGAAGGCAGAAAGAATTCCGGCCCAAAGGAAAGCAGAGAAATCTGGGCTCAAAGGGAAGAATGCAGCGAGACTTGTTCTAAGGAAAGAAGGCAGCTTTGTTTGGAACTCATCTACTCTGGGTGGTTCCTGGTAGGCCTCACTGCTTTAAATGCCCTGCCTCTGAAGTCCTAAGATCAATGATGTCCTCAAGTGGCACCCAAGGAGAGGACCTCAGGACCCTGCTTGTCTTTCCACGCTGAGACTTGCCCTCAATTATTTGGAATGCCACTGCCACCAGTTCCTAAGCATCTAAACCACCTCAGGGCTTGATATTCCACCTGGGCAGCCACCTACAAGGTTGGTCACCCTAAGAACTTCCCCCTCACTCTCCTTCCCTCTCCCCTTAGTCCCTCCCATACTCTTTTAGTACCGGAGCAACACTGGGCTCTTTCTAGTTCCTCACAGGAGACTCTCCATCTCCTGACCTAGTTCCGGGACTCCTCTCCCTCCTCCCCAACTTTCACTACTGTCCACACTAGTCTCTGCCTCCTCAGTGCTGGATTCCTTCAGGTCTGGATGATAATCTCATCTGCTGCAAGAAACCTTTATTGACCCACCTTTTGTTTGACTTCCTACAATTTATTTCATACATATTGAAGGGAAAATTGTTTTATGGCCTTTATACGATCGATCCGGAAACAAGGGATCACCCAGAATCCTTTAGATAAGTAACTGCAGGGACAGTTAAAGAGTTAGACCCGGTTATTCCATTAATCGTGTACAAGATATCAAGTATAATAGAATGCCGGCCACAGTATCGGGAGGGATGCAGTTTGGTGGGTTATCAGCGTATTACAGCAATGAATGATACTGAAGACTTTCTGTGGGAAGAATAAAAGCTTTAGGTCTGGGCAGTTATCTAGGGAAGCTGAGAGCCAAGCAGAGCAGCTGGGCTCACTGGGACTGGGGAGTCTACAGCTGCCCTGAGGAGATCCCAGGAAAGCAAACTGGGCATGTTCAGGTCCTGTTGGATCCTTTGAAGACCGAGGCCAACTAGAAGCTGCCCAAACCATTGTGGCCCAGAAAGGTTCCTGTGACCCAAGTGGTAGGAAAGTTCTGGAGGATTCGGGAAATTCTCTCCTCTGAAGTTGGGACTTTGAGTCAAAGGCTCCAAACCTTTGTTACCAAACACACTGCGTGTTCCTTAACATCCTCCGTACCTTCTGCTGCTTATCTGTCAGAAACCCACAGAACACAGTGCTGGACGCCTCTATGGGACCTTTGCTGGGTGGGGTGACGTCTCCAGCTGTCACTGACCACAATTAGGTTTGGATCTTCAGCTCGGATTTATGGCCGGGACATTTCTTTATAGTTTGTCAATGTGAGGAGATTAAGGGAAGGATTCAGGATTCTGAGATCCCTCAGGAAGTTCTGGAGATGCTCAGCAGCTTTTCTTTTAGGGCTCTTTGTTTTCTGACTCCCCATTAAAGACCCACGTTGAGCTGAGCTGTGCCCCATCTCAGGAGGGTGATGTTTCTCGTGGGCTATTTTGTGTGGTCTGGTCTTGTCAGGGTGTAGTGTGGTTCCTGTCCTTTTCTTTACAATTTCTAGTGAGCCAAGAGCACAGTCACAGAGAGAGGCCCACAGGGCTGGTCTTGTGCCCCCACCAGAGTTGGCTGGTCTCTGGCTGTACCCGGGTTCTTTCTATTCCTTCTCAGAGGAGAAAATTTCTGCAGGACCTTCTCCAAGTGTGTCAAGTGTTTGTTTTCATGAGCTGGAAATCATTTGCCTTTGAAGGAAGATTAAAGTTGTTCATTTGATAAAGTTGCCTCAAAAGAAGTCTGTAAATTTCACATTATTCTTATGTAAACTAGCTAGTCCAAAGGATTCACCTTTCTTAAGAAAAAACTCAGGGAGCAGCTGGGTAGCTCAGTGGATTGAGAGCCAAGCCTAGAGATGGGAGGTCCTGGGTTCAAATCTGGCCTTAGGCACTTCCCAGCTGTGTGACCCTGGACAAGTCACTTGGCCCCCATTGCCTAGCCCTTACCACTCTTCTGCCTTGGAACAAATATACAATATTGATTCCAAGACGGAAGGTAAAGGTTTAAAAAAACAACCCAGTTAAGGACTTCGATTTTGATAATATGGAAATTAAATTATCTTAACCACAGGCTACATATATAGGTATATATATTTATAAATACTTACAAACATTTTTAAAAGATGAGCTAGCTTTATGATCCAGTAGTTAGAAATATAGTGTATATAAATTTCCTAATAATTCTCTTAAGGAACAGGAAAGAAACCTTCAGGAATTTCTGCTACTGAGCTGTGAAGCCTGTCATAAATTCCCAAGCCATGAAACAACTGTTTTGGTCAAATACTTCACTTAAAGTGATTAAGCGTTAAAATCTGGGGCTGAATTCCTTGAAATGTCCTCCCACATGGGCTAAAACCACAAAGCTCCATTATCTATTTCAAGTTCTTCTACCTGCCAAAAGCCAGAGCCCATATTCAGCTTTTCAGTCTAAATGAAAGAAACAGTCCTCTAAACGGCTCCCCACAAAAAAGAACGGAGAGAAGACTGCAGCAGATGATCAAGTCCAGCGATTTTGTCCAGAAGAACCGTTTTGGTGAAAAGCTGCTGCTTTTGTTCTGTGTCCTGAAGAGGAGCTTAAGAGACAGGAATCGCAGTGGTGGTGCCGGCTTAACCAATGAGAGCGAATGAAGGGAATGCGCTCATTTACTGTAGTTTTTGTGCTTGGTACCAGCATGGTTGAGTATATCTGTCTTATTCATTACTCTTAGCATCTTCCTGGTCTGATTAGCTGTTTTGGCTATTAACAATTAATAAAAATAATAAAAATATCTGCTGGCCACATTAAAAAGACCAGAAACAAGGAAAATATTTATATAAAACTAAATTGAAACTAATCAGATGGCAAGGACAGAAATGCTTAATTTCTCAATTTCTAAGTGGTGTTTATTTCAAAATTACAATGTGTGTTTGTTCTTTTGGAGTAGTATCTTAAATCTTAATTGTGCTAAACTTAATACATTTCCAGATTCTTTTTTTTTTTAATCCTTACCTGTGTATTGGTTCCAAGGCAGAAGAGTGGTAAGGGCTAGGCAATGGAGGTTAAGTGACTTGCCCAGGGTCACACAGCTGGGAAGTGCCTGGAGCCAGATTTGACATCCTGATTCTAAATATGAAATCAGGACTATGTATTTGCAAACTGTCCATCAGATTTTATAGGGATACAGATGCTGCCTGTATTGCTATTATTATACAAGTTTCAATAATGTCATGTCATTGATGATCATAGACTTGGTAAGTATTAAGTATAAAATTATACTTCTTAAATGATTCTTTTGAGGGGTTCTACTTCTAAATTTTTTTTGGTACAAATTATTTTAACTCATTAATTAATTGGATATAATTTGACCTACCTAATTTGGTACTGACCTCAAACATAAAATATTGATGCTCTTCATAGCTTCAAAACACAAGAAGAATTGTTTGATCTTATTAATAGTAAAATATTCACACCTTTTACAATCACCTGCTCTGTTTACTCAATTAATGGAAATGGGCTATATAACTTTTAAAAAACTTTCTTCACTCCTCTCATATCTATATACTTAAAATGACTCTCTAAACAGTTTAGTCCTCCCTTGGAACTTGGATTAAAATCCCTCACTAAACTGCACCTGAATTATCTCTTTCCTATTTAGATCCAACATTCCTGGTCCCCCCCCCCCCCATCATTCCAAATAGTCTGGAAGCCACCCAAACTATCACTAGAATTCCTAATCAATAACCCCAAAGGTTCCAGGCTTTAAAAAAGCCGGAGCCATTTCAACACTGTATCTGAGCATGTTGCTTTATCCAATGGATGTCAGACATTACTTAAGACCATTGTACAAATCAAACAGGGTTTAAATGTTTTCTAACTTGAAAACCCTACCACATCTCTTATCAACAGACTGGATATTTTACTAAAATTACTAAATTAGTAAATTTAATAAAATGATTTAGTTTAGAAAACTTAGAAAATTATTTTAAAAGTTAAAACATGGGTCAAGAATTATTTTAATTCACCAAGAGGGAAACCAATCAAGATATGTTTAAGAATTGAAAACCCTTTTCTAAAAGGCCGGGGTTAACAGATTCTTTGAAGATATTAAGTCTATCAATTTCTGTCTTTTAATTCATTCAACTAAATGTCAACAATAAAAGCATCCCGCACAATACTAAACAAGAGACTTCTTTGGGTAGGTATGAACACACTACATCAAAAAGATAATATTTTTGTATTGGAAGAAATTTCAAATATTTTACCTTTCATCTACTTTTATTTATTTCTTCAACCTTCAAAGGCATAGATTTAATCTCTTCTCTAACAGGTATAAAATTGAGATTTGAACTCTGGACTCCATTCCCCAGGAGTCCTTGCTAGCTCCCAGAATGCCCTCTAATCTCACTGAATTCTCAAATGGGCCAAGAGCAAAAGGATTATTTAGAGGGTCTCCACCCACGGCAGGCTCTCTTTACTTCCTGTCTCTGCTGGCAAACAGACTCGTCTCATGACGTGAGTGAAATTTTACCACCTGACACCTGGCCTTTTCTTACTTGTATATTCTCAATCCTTAGCCTTTAATAAACCTCTAAAAATATAATACTCCTTGCAGAGAGAAACCAATTTCTACCTGCCTCAGTCTCCCCGAATTTTAATCTTTACACAGGTATTTCATTCATGTTACTAATTCTATCATATGAAGAAACCATCACTTAAATCTCTTTTTGGATCAGACTCCCATTATTTTTCTCTACTTTTGTCATCATCAGATTGATGTTTAAAATAAGAGTAAATAGGAGTGTGATGTGTAACTATGGTCAAGTGTATAGAAAATGCACAATAGTTAAAGTGACTATATAACACTTCCTAAGATAATTAACAGAAAAAATTATTCCTCAACTGCATCAAAACAGAAATTTGAACATAGTACTGACCCAAGAAAGATGATCCGAAATGTAAAATATAATCACAGAATCAGTACAAGTAGGGTTGGTAACTGGTAATTATGAGTCAACTTATTAAAAAGCAGGATCTTAAGAAACTCTTGAGAATGTAAAATCAAAATTCCACGAATGAAAATTCAATCTTAGATCATAAAACCTTTTGTAATGCCTGGGAAGGCTTAAGTTTATAAAATTGCCTAGTCTTAGTATGTCACAATTTGCTAGCAAAAGTTGACAAGTTCTAACAATCAAGCATTTTAAGGAATTGATTAAAGAGTTTCAGTGTATTAAAGGCATACACTAGTTTTTCAATGAAATAACAAGGAAACCAGAAAGAGTTTTCAGAGCCATGATTTCTAACAACTGATCCTTATACCAGGATGAATTCTAAATTAAAAAAAATTAAATAAAACTTATGGAATGACATACATTGTCTGTGTGTGAATCCTGGAAAATTGCTCTAGCCTGTGATTGGCAAGATTTGCCATTTGAGGTAACAGTTTTGGGGCTGTCACTACTAATATTTTGAGTCTTGAGTTCACTTACAGTTGTATGATGAGTCCTTGGTCATGAAGTTGTAAACCTTAAAATTTCTTAGACTTATAAATGTTGGAAATTTCACCATTGGGAAATTTCATACTTGAAAAATTCCCTATTGATAGTGGGTCTTGGCTATTGGAATGTGAACCCCATTGGCATGGGAGGTTCCTCCTCCTCCCTTCTTAAGATTACTTTAGGACAGAAACCTTTTGCTGAACAATGGAAAGGACTTTGACCTATGCTTAAGCATAGAACAGGAATTTCTTTGAGTCATGATTGATTTTAGAATTGATACAATGGAGATACTTGGAATGACAGAACCAAGTCTTGGAAATTGCAATCTCCACCCTACTCAGGGTAACAGGATTTAGGAAGGGCTGCAGCATAGATCAAAATTTAATTATTCCAATCTCTACCCTACTCAGGGTAACAGGATTTAGGAAGGGCTGTAGCAAAAGATCAAGATTTAATTATTTGAGAATATGACCTCCAACAGACATGTGCAAAGCCACAGACCTCTGGGCGGTCCTGGGTTAAGCTAGAGCCACCATTGGCACAGGGAAAATGATGGACAGTGATTGGTAGATGTGAGAACTGAGGGGAGGGAACTTGGATGGTTTCCTTAAAGATAGAGGGGTCTGAGGACTGAGGGGGTTGGTTGGAGAGTTTTGGCTCTGAGTGGTTGGAGAGGTGCTCTGAGAAGCTTGCTCTGAAGGAAGCTGGAGGTGGAGGCCTCTGAGACTGTTTCTCCATTTTGGTCATGTGAGTAATAGGGACTGATCTCCTTTCTTTGCCCCAGCTATCTAAGGGCTTGGGCCTTTTGGCCCAGCCTAAACAGAAGGGGTATTTAAGCCCTATTCCCTTTTCTCCCCTTTCTCTCTCTCTCTCTATCTCTAATTCCTTTCTTCCTCCTGTTTGTAATTAAACTCTATAAAAGGTTGACGGCTGACTTGAGTTTTCATTTAGGAATTACATAGCTGAATTCCTTGGCGACCTTAAATTAATATATATCAGTCTTTTAAAGTGATTTCCTTGTCACAAAGTCAATAACCCACCATTCCAGAGAAACGTATTCAACTAGGAACGTCCTGGATTACAGAGCCTGTGGGACATGTTATTGATAAATGGGGCCCTGAAGTCACATTCAATGCTTTAAAGGTTGAAAAAATTTTTAAAAAGAAGAATAAGACTCTCTACAAAACACTTGAGGATCAGCCAAAGGCAGCTCAATCATTATATCCAGCCATGAATCAAAACACACCTTTAATAGAAGAGAAGGGAATGACACTTCCCTATCAAAATAGAATTCTAGTTCTTTTTCCTTCTTATATTATGGCAACTTCCTGTAGTCTTGGCTGCAAATGGATAAGTGAAATATTACTGCATTCTGTCCTACAGACTTGTGGGATACAAATTACTTTAAATTGGACCTATACAAAGGCCTATTTTGAATTTTTTTCCTTATATTTTTTGTTGTTTTTCTCTTCTTTTGATAATTGACTCATACACCCCCATAACTGAACATTGCATCCTGAGCTAAACTGGATGTCTTTTAACACCTACTTCAGGGGGGGTTGTATTTTAATTTAAAATGCAAGATTTTTTATTTTTTTGTTTGAGATTGTATTTTTATAAAAATCCAAGATTTTGATTTTGTTCGAGAAAAGATATTCAAGGAAGAAGCTTGTTAACTCCTGAATTCAGAGAATGAATGAACTGTTGCAGAAAGATGCCAGAAAACCTACACAACAGCAAGAAGATCAAGAATGAACTTTGGATATGGTTGATTGAACTGAAGTTTGATTGAACATTTATTGTAAATGTACACATTTATGCCAAAAAGGACTGCCCCTCATTTGGCCTTCTGTCAATGTGCCTAGCAAAACATTGGTTTTGCTTGCTTGCTTTCTTTTCTATTCCTCCCTCACTACTGTAATTTCCTCTTAAGAAAACTGAATATTGCATACATCTGTAGTTAGAAGTGTGTTTAGAACTACAAGATGATGATGTTAAATGATCAATGGGGAGACCAATCTCCAAATGATCATCAGGGGGGATTGTGAATCTTAAACTTTCTCAGACTCTACCTTGGAACAGTTGGTTAAGGCTATTCCCCACTTTAAACAATGGAGGTACTTGATCAGGAATGCATTGGGAACTTTAACATTACTTCCACCCATACTTAGACAGTGCCTTAGGGGAAGATAAAAGTTGTAAACTCCTGATGGAACAATGAAAAATTCCCTAACTCATACTTATCATGAGGTCAAAACCTGAAGCTAGGTCTATTTTTAGATCTAATACAAAAGGGTGCTAAGTACCTATGAAAGTCAAATTAATCATTAAAAGGTCAAGCAATTTACAAAGGGCAAGCTTAGCAAAGAGGTGTGAAGTACTCAGAAAATATAATCTACCCAGAGAAGGTAAGAACTAAATAGTGGTGAAAACTAAGGGGACTTGACACAAGAGAAAATTTTCTTTAAAAGGAAGGAGCTTGAGGCCTCTGAACTTAGTTCAGCTTTGGAAGCTGATTTGTAGGTCAGGAGTTCAGAAGTTGAGGGTTTCAGTGAAGGACTGGAGTTTTACTTGGGACAAATCTTGTGGTGAGTTGATAAAAGACTGACTAGTCTCTCTTAAAAGAGAAAGGCCTAGGCCAATGTCCTAGGCCCTTTCCTACTATTTCCTCTTACTCTGTCTCTCTCCCTTCCCTTAATTCCTTCATTTGTATTAATTAAAATCTCCATGAAACCCAGCTGACTTGGGTATTTCATATTTGGGAATTTTTCCCATGACGACCATTTATTTTTGATTTAACTCAAGACACTAAAAATTATCTTTACAGTTTTGGCAATTCAAAGTCTTGAAAACCACATTTTCTCGGTCACATGGATTTGACTCCAAAGTAACATAATCTGACATCATTATTGATTGTGTATTTGTGTTCTGGATCCTGATAAGAGAATGCCTGTCCTGGATTGCACCTATTTCATACTGCTGGGTAAGGAAATTCTCATTGAGGCTCTTCTGAAGGTCTTCTCAACAGGCTGGTCAAGGGGGAATCATTCATCGCCTCCATATCACTGATCATGAACCATGTGATCATGTAGGATCCTTTAGAGAAGTCACCGTGAGGGCCATTTTAGGGAGAGTGAGGCCCAGGTAGGGCACTAACTGTGCCACAGACATCCATTATGATAGTAGAACATGGGCCGTAGTACTGGAAGAGATGGAGTTTGGGGTATCAGAATATTCAACAATTCAGGACATCAAAGACTTCTGTGGAAGGAATCACAGCTCAGGTGTGTGTCCTCATCTGAGGAAGCGGAAGGCCCTGCAGGAGGAGCCGGGCTCCCTGGGAATGGCGGGGGACTCACTGGCCTGAGGAGATCCAGGAAACAAGCTCGGCCCGTCCAGGGGCCCTTTGAGCCTGGCAAGATTCATGCCAACTCCGGGCTCCCCGAGGACTGTGGCCCAGAGAGCCTCCTGTGGCCTCGGGAGTCAGAGAGCTCTGGAGGATTCAGTCCATTTTCTTCTCTTAACCTCCTGCTGAACTCAGGCCGTGGGATCAAAGGTTCCAACCCTCTGACCAAACCCCAATGCCTGTTTGCTGCGTCCTCAGTGCCTTCCAGCCTGGTAATGACTCTGCTAAAGGTCTGTCAGACACCCAGGAAACTCCTGCCCCACGTCTCCGGGGGATCTTGGCTCTAGGAGGGCTGGGGGCCACCTGCAGCTTCCTCTGATCACAACTAGTTTGGATCT
This sequence comes from Monodelphis domestica, assembly GCF_027887165.1. Taxonomy (NCBI): domain Eukaryota; kingdom Metazoa; phylum Chordata; class Mammalia; order Didelphimorphia; family Didelphidae; genus Monodelphis; species Monodelphis domestica. Next base: position 597,701 of record NC_077227.1, on the reverse strand, counting down.
TCAGCCCAGAGATGTCTCTGATCCTCACAATGTTCTCCATGGAGGGAACAACACAGATGAACTGCAGGATCCCACCAGGCCGGGCAGAGCCAGGGGTCTCCCGGGTCAGATGGCCGCCCTGGCCCTGACGGGCCTTCAGGAACCAGAAGTGCTCTTTGATGCCACCTTCATGCCAGGCTCCTGCCTCACTGGCTCCCCAGCTCCCACCAGGGCCTGCTCTCCTCCCTGGGGCCGCTCTCCTCAGCCAGCCCAGCCCACTCCCCTGGCACCCCTCTGCCCATCCTGATGCCAGCCCTGCCAGGCTCTTTCCTCCTGGGGCTGGGGAAGCCCAATGCTGTCTGTCACCCCCCATTCCCCAGCTCCTCCCACTGAGGCCCTCCTGTGGCCAGGGGGGACGGGCTGTCAGCAGGGCATGTGGGGGAGAAGCTCAGGGCCTGCCCTGGAGGCTGCCTTTGCTGTGAGGACAGAACAAGGTGCTGGATGTGCTCAGCAGTGCCCACCCCTCCCCCACTTCTTCTTACTGTCTAATAAGGCCCAAAGGCCTGGCGAAGGCTGACCCACTGCCTGACCCAGGAAGCAGCCCCATGGCTGGTCCTCTGGCCTGGAGGAGGAGCCTGGCTGGAGCCCTTCTCAGCTGACCTTCCAGCCCTGTCTGCAAGCAGTGAGGGCGCCCCTGGAGGCCTGGCAGGGACCCAGCACTGAGTTCTGCTGGATTCCAGCCTGGCCCGGGGAGGGGCTGCACTCACCTGGGAGGGGGGCCTCGGGGTCCCGGGGGCCATTCCTCTGGCTGCGGGCTCTCTGCGGGGCCACCCTGGGGTCCTTCAGGGGGTGGCAGCCTGAGGGGGAGAGACTTCCTCTGTGTGCGCTTGGGGGGGAAAGAAAGAGAGGAGGGTCAGAGGGGCTCCCAGGCCCTTCCCTGGCCTCAGGGCAGACTCTCCCCTACAGGGGGCAACAGGGAGCCTCCGGCTGGGAGAGGGCCTCAGACTGGCCAGGAAGAAGCCCCGGCCGGTCTGCCGCCTTCTCTGGCCTCATTCCATTCAGAAACTGCACAGGGTGCACTGGGGAAGCCTGCTGGGGGGAGGGGTTACTGGGGAATGGGGGGGCTGGAGGGGGAGAGAAGGGCATCAGGTAAGGGAGGGAGAGAGCGGGCTGGTATTTCTTCAGCGCCCAAGACCAGGGCACCTCCCGTGGCATGTAGGCACGGGCAGCTCCCACCCCTAAAGCACCATGACCAGGCTCAGACTGGCTGCTTCTCCCCTTGGCGGGTTAAGACCAGGACATACCCCGGGGGCAGGAGCCGGACTAGCATCTCCCCCATCCTGGGAATGCACCCCCTCCCACAGCTGGTTCCTGGCTCTGGGGCCAGCTGCCCCTTCTCTCCCCTGCGGGAGGAACAAAGTCCCGCTATGGCCCCGGATCCAGTCAGAGCCGCTCAGACTTCCATGTTTGTTCCTTTTTTGTGGGCCTTTAAAGCGAAGGATATACACTGAGACAGCCCCTCCCCCCACTAGGAGCATATACACTGAGGCTCCAGGCTTCAGCCCCGCCTCACGTGTTGCACATGCGCAGATCATAAATGAGGGCCTGGTCCACCGGGGTCTTCCCCAGCCACAGGAGTTTCTGACCAGAAAGTCCTAACTGCCACAGCAGGGAGCCCCGGCCCCGCCCCTCCCCCTCTCACCTAGCAAAGGTCCAAGAAGCAGCGATACACCTTCCGGGAGCTGAGACCACTCAAATGAAGTTCTCAGCATGCCCCGAGGCTGCCACAGGGAGGAGCCAAAAATAGGGAGGAGTCAGGGAACCAGCATTCTGGGAAATGGAGTCATCTACTGAGGAGGGCTAGGGCTTGCATGATGTCATGACAGGGGCATTCTGGGAAATGGAGTCGTCCTACCTGGGCGCCTGGGTGTAGAGGGCTGGTGGGGGAGGGGTATATATATGTATTGTGCCCCATCCTGGGGGCTGCAGCCCTTTTCTCCCACCCTCATTTCGTCTTCCTGCCCTGCCGGCTGCTTTTTTCTTAGCCCAGAATCTGCCTCAGGATGCAGCCTGGCACACAGCAGGTGCCTAATAAGTGTCTCTTGACTGGCTGATCAACCCATGGGTCTCTGCTCCCCAGGGCCTGGGGAGGGGGCGCTAGGATCCCCCCTGATGGCATGGGCATCGTAGCCCCAAACTCAGGCAAAGTGTAAGCAGGGCAGTCCTTGGCTCCCTTCTGTCCTCGTGACTCCTAACCCAGAGCATCTGACAACTCCTGAGAGGACTCTCCTCCTTGGACCCTCCTTTAGATTTGAGATGGGCAGAGAGAAGCACCTCCAGGCTGCACCTCGCCTCCGTCAGACTGTGTCTCAGACATCCATCTGCCCCCTACACTGTGAGGGCGACCCCAATGTCTCCAGGCAGAGCCCTGAGTGTTTACCTCACTGGGGTCACCATGACTCGGCAGCCCTTCTACACTGTTGTAGAGTCTCAAATCCCCAGAACTGATGTCCTCCCCAGGAGCGGCTCCCGCTCTGGCAGCCCACCCTGCTACCCTCCTGGCCATGCGCAACATTACTTTCTAAATTAATAAATTTCTCCTTTTGTTTTTAAGCTAAGTTTCGGCGCTTGCATTCTTGCAAAGGATATCCCTCCTGAACCCCAGCGGTTCAACTTTAGTACCCTAAAACACTGACAGAAAAGGAAACTGAGGCAGAGGGCAGCAACTGACAACCCAGACCCCTTCCCACAGGTTCCCCTCCTTCAGGAATCTCTCTGATCATCCTGCTACTCCTGCTTTGGGGAGACCCCAGAGGCTCCCCAAAGGAGGGGCCAAAACTCTCCCTAGGTGGAGGAATGGGGTGACTCAGGGGCTGACCTCCGGGCATGGAACCCCCAAGATCTGTACTCAAACCTGGCCTCAGACACTGTCCAGCAGGGGAAGCCTGGCCAAGAACCTTTCCCAGCCTTTACCTCAGTTTCCCCCATTGTGAGAACCAGAGAATAAGAGCCTGAGCCCAGGGGCTGTGGGGAAGGTGGTCCAGAGAGGATCTGGGGGGAAGCAGATGCTTCCTCGGGGTCTTCTGAGGCTCTGGGATGCTGAGGAGGGTCTCCTTTGGCAGGGGCATGGCAGCCCCAGAAACCCAGGCAAACTATTATTAGGGAAATTCCTTTGTCCTTGGGCCCTGGACTCCAAACCCAAAACATCAGACCTGGAGGATCAGCCCCCCCTGATTGTCCCATGGACTTGTCTCCTTGAGCCCCTCCCCCAGTCCACAAGGCCCAGAGACCCTTTAGAGGGCTGGGGAAGGCCTAGGAACCCCCTCCTGCCCTTTGGGAGGCCACAGAAGGCAGCAGCAGCCCCTGAGCCCAGGCTCTGAGCCCTGATGGACAGAGGACAGTCTGGGGGTGTCTGTGTGTCTCAGGGCGGCTGGGCTCAGGCTGCTCAGGCCTGGCTGCTTCTCCCCTCCTTTGGGGCTTTCTGGGCAGAGGCTGGGAGGCTTTGCCCTCCCCTCCTGCAGCCCACTGGACAGGAGAGGAAACTGAGGCAAGCAGGCTAACGTGACTTGTCCAGGGTCCTGCAGGGGGAGATCTCAGGCCTCCCTGACTCCAGGCCCTGAGCTCTAGCAAGCACTGGGGGGCTAAAAGCCCTGGAAGGGCTTCTCTCCCTGGAGGATTCTTCCCTTGCTGGCCTCAGGCCTGGGGCTGCTGCTCTGAATTCCTCTCTGCTGTCTCTGGGGCTCCGGAGGGGAGAACACACAGGCCTGGGCTGCGCATGGCCTGCCCTCCCCTGGGATGGGGGCGTTGGGGGCCCCCCAGGCCCTTCCCTGGATTTCAGCCTCTCCTTCCAGGCTTTGGGCCCGACCAGGCTGAGCTGGGAGGCAGCCCTAAAGGGAGGCCCATCGGGGGAGGCAGCAGGGGGGGTCCAGCACCCTCTGGGGGCCCTCCGAGGCCTGCCAGCCCCCAAGAGCCCAGGAGGAGCTCTTTCCTGCAGGCCCCCCAGGCCCGGCCCCCAGAAAAACAGAGCCACCAAGGCAGGCCTCGGGACAGGCCTCGGAGCCTGGGACACCCTGGGGCTGGGGGGAGCCCGTGCCTGGGGATGCCCGCAGAACCGAAGAGCTCAGGCTCTCCTCCCCCGCCTGAGGGAGGACCGGAGAAAGCGGGGACGGGCGCCCCAGGGGCCCGGCAAAGGGGCTGGGAGAGGCCTCAGTCCCAGAAGAGAAGCCCAGAAACCCGGAGAGGGTCCTTCTGGCGAGCCGGCTCTCCCAGCTCCCTCCTGGGAGCTCGGGGGGACTGGGCGGCCTCGGCTTCCCTCGGGGCCCGGGGCCAGGCTGGGAGCTTCCGGAAGACGAGCTCCCCCGAGAGGAAGCCAGGCCGGCACAGCCCCGTCGGGTCACGGGGATTCTGCCGCGGAACGGAACAGGGGCCAGAAGGCAGGTCCTGGGAAGAGGCTGAGGGGGCCCCCCTTTGCCCACAGCGGGAGGAGTCGAGGCTACCAGGGTACAATTAGCCTCTCTGGCACCCTCCCCACCGGCAGAGGCCGGGACAGCGCGCCGGAAGACAGCACTCGGAAGACGGCGCGGTGGAGGCTGGGGCAGGGGCAGGGTAAGAAACCCCAGCATAGGAGCACTCAGCCTGGAGGAACAGCAGAGAAAGAGGGAGGAAATTCTCTCGCCTGGGGCGGGGCCCGTGTCGGTGTGGCTAAACGGGCTCCATCTGGGGGTGTGGCCTGGGCAGGGGGCGGGGCTGGCTTGGGGGCGGGCTCTGAGGATTTTAAACTAGGCTTTTCCGGGTTCTTTACCTTGGCTTTCCCCGTCCCGGATTCCGGTGGCGCTGGGCTCCTGCACAGTTTGTCCTATCCCCAAGGAGGTGAGGCCCCTGTTCCTGTGGGCGGGCTCTGGAAAGGAGCCGCCCCGCCCCCACCCGAACTCTATTCTTTCCACCCCTCCTCCCCTTCACTTCCTCCTTCTCTCCCTCGCTCCATCCCTCTCCCGCTCCCCAAGTCGCTGCTCTCACTTGCCTGCCCCCAGAGAACCACAGTTCCCCCACTTGCCCCTCCCCTAAGCCCCATCCTGTCCCACTCTTCCCTCTCCCTTCCTCCTTCTGTTTCCCGCTCCCCAAATCCTTGTTCTCATGTGGCTACCACCAGGGACTCCCCCTTCCTCCAGACCCCTCCCCTGCCTCCCTACATTTCTGGGGCTTCTCCCCCTGCACAAGAGCCTCTGACGCTAGCACAGTTCAGCTCCTCTTTCCCATGAGCCTCTCTGGCACCCAGAACCCAGAAGGTCACCCTCTGGGCGCTTCAGGGCTTCTGGGGCTGACCTGAGAGCAGGGAGCAAAGGAGCTCCCCCACCCCCATTGGGGGTGGTTCTGGGATCTTCCTGGAAGGAGGGGCTGAGCCCCCTCATCCATATCTTTTCCCTTCCAGCTGCCTTCTGGGAACCCTCCGATCTGTGATGGAGAGCCTGGAGGAGTGTGGAGAGGGCACCGGGCTAGAGCCCTGCAAGACCCCCCATGTAAGCAGCAGCCTCTCCCCTGGCCTCAGGCCCCAGGTGTAGACACTCCTCTCTCCTGACAAGGAGGCTCAGGCCCCAGGTGTAGACGCTCTGCAGCTCCTTCCTGGTTGGCCGCATTTTCCCTGTGGATGGCAGGTTCCGCCCCCCCCCCCCCCCCTCCCATTCTCCTGGGCCGAGAAGTCGGGTCTCTTTTGGGCCCAGCACGTGCCCAGGCCCAATTGGGAGGCTTCAGGCCAGGCTGGGGAAGCCAGAATGGCGAGGCCCAGAGGAAGGAGGACGTCCAGGAAGCAGGAGCAGCTGATCTCGAGGCCGGGTTCTGGGTTCTGGGCTCCACCGAGGGCCAGGCTAGGACAGCCCACTGTCAGCTGGCATCGAGGCCTTGAAGGCCAGAATCAGGCCCGAGTGCAGGACACAGACAAGAAGGGCTCCTGTGCAGATGCAGAGGACACACTTCCAGGCAGGACGGGATCCCCCATGGCTGCTCCAGCCCACTCTGGCTCCAGCCATTGTCCTAAAATGGCGCCTGACCCTGTTTCCCCCTCAGCCTGGGTTCTGCTCTCTCGACAGCCCAACAGAGACTCCTTTGGGCCTTCACAGGCCTCCACAGCCTGGCTGCCTCCCCATGTCCAGGCCTCCATCACCTCCTCCTCCTGTATTCTTCCAGGCAGCCTGAGGCCTTGGTGGAGGCCCTCCATCACCCCCATGTCCCGTCTCTTGGTGTTCCCATCCAGTTTCTCAGTGCCTGGCATGTGCTTGGCCCCTCACAAGTGCCTGTTGCTGGTTCTGCTGCCTTTGGGAGATGTCCAAAGGGGAAGCTGAGCTGTTGAGTGGGAGGCAGCATGGCCTGCTGGGAAGGGCTGTGGACGGGCCTGGAGTCAGGGAGGGGACCAGCTCTGACCCTGTCTGTGTGACCATGAACAACCCCCCCCACCCTTCTGAGCCTCAGTTTGCTCATCTGTAAATAGGGACAAGAGAGGACTTGCCTTCCCGAGGGGGTGGTGAGAGAAGTGTTGGCCAGACCTTGGCTGTCACCAGTCATGTGCATGGCGTCTCCCCATTAGACTGGGGGCTCCTTGAGGCCAGGCTCTGTGTTGGCCCTTCTTTGTATGCCCACGGCTTGGCCCAGAGCCTGGCACAGGACAGACTCTCCCTCAGTGCTGGCTGACTGATCAGTGGCTGTTCTGTGTGTCCTGACTCAGCATCCAGGCCAGCCTGAGGGTGGGAGCCCAGGCTGGGGTCCGAATCAGCCCTTGTCCTTCCTGCCCACTTGCCTTCCCCTCCCAGGGCCCTCTGGGCTGTGGTCCCGGGCTGAGCCCATTTATATGTTGTTTCAGGCCTCCGTGACATTCAAGGATGTGGCCGTGGACTTCACCTGGGAGGAGTGGAGGCTCCTGGACCCTCCCCAGAAGGAACTGTTCTGGGAGGTGATGCTGGAGAACTACAGGAACCTGGTCTGCCTGGGTGAGGAGGGCTCTTCTGGGCCTTGGGATCTGCCCATGGAAGGGGATCTGCTTCCTTCTCCTGGGCCCTGTCCAGGGTGCAGCTGGGATTCTCTGGCCTGTAATGGCCTGAGCACTTCTTATGCTAACCAGGCCAAAAGCCAGGCTGTCCCTGCTGTGAAAGGCTCTCGTTTTGTTTGTCTAGCAATGTAGGGCTTTACTGTGTGGTCCCAGCCCAGCTCTGCTCCCTCAGACCACAGGGACCTTCTCAAGGCTCAGGGGAAGTACTTGAAGTCAGCCAAGCTCCCAATACCTCAGTATTGAATGGATCGAATGAACCCTTGTCTTTCAGAACCCCCCTCCATTCCTTGTTCCAGTCCTGTGTCTTCCCAGGGAAACAAACCAGATCAGCCTTGAGATGTTTTCTCTAAGCAGCTCCATGGCACCCAGGCTCTATACTAGCTTGTTCCTAAGGGCCTGGGAGATCATCCTCCCTCTTCATCTCTTTGTCCTTTCCCATAACTAGGCCTTGCTGATTCAAACAAGGATGTGAGGATCTCTGAGCTGGAGTCAGGGGAACCACATTGGATTCCAACTGGTGGTGTCCTAAGAAGCTGCTGGCCAGGTGAGTGAGGGAGTAGATGAGTGCCTGACCCTGGTGCGGACACAACAACCCATACACAGCTCTGCTGGTCATTCATCTCTCAGCCCACAGAGAATGGGCTCCTGGGTGATCCCCTCAGTGACCTTCTGGGCCAGGAACTCCTCTCTCTGCCACAGACCCCACATAGAATTCCTTCCTGCCTCCTCCACTTTGAATCATTTTGCCTCAAGGTATGGATACAAATGACCAGGTTCTGCTGGTACCTTCATAGTAAGGAAAAGAAATTCCATTGTGGGTGGAGCTCTGGGTTGTCTTAATCTTTTGTGGAAAGCAAAATGGAATTCTTCAGTGTCAGAGCTACACATGAATTCTTTTCCTTAGACCCCCTGATCATAATCTCATGACTCCTTCCAGAGGTCTAATTCAGGTGAAGATTTTGCCAGGTTTGTGTGTCCTTTTACAGCCCTTCCTTGTTGGCCTTGAGAGTTTTTCCTGACCCGGCCCTTCCTTGGGCTCTTCTTTTTAAATCCTTACCTTGTGTCTTAAATTGTTGCTATGTACTGCTTCTGAGGCAGTCTTGTGTGTCCATGTCTTTGTCTATAATGGATAACAATAGTATACATAAACATGTATAGACACATATATTCCAGGTTACATTCATACATGGTGTAGGGCAGTCAGCAGTCATCCCCACCTGTAATGATTCTGAGGTCCCTGCATCAGTTTTCCCACCTTCAGCTAATTTAATATTATTCACCCATATCAAAGGATAAGCTTGGTGAATGCAAAGAAATTTTAGAAGACACGTAAACTGATTTCCATTTACATGAAAACAAGGACAGTGTTTGTAGCAGCCTGATTATTGGGTCAAATGACGCCTAGACAAAAGCTGATTCATCCAAGGAAAAGCTCTGTTCATATTCTTTCTTTCAGGTTGGGAATCGAGGCTGCAGACCAAGGAGTCGGCTCCCAAGATGAGTATTTCTGTGAAAGTCTTATCCCAGGAAAAGTTCTTGGAGGATGATCTAAGAATCTGCAAGATGGAGAAAGCCTGGGAGTGTGATGGCAGGTTGAAGAGAAAGCAGAGAATGGAGGGGAAACCTTCTAGAGGAATAAAAATAATCCAAGCAGAACCTCCCAATGAGGCTGGAGGCTCTGCATATGATAAATACAGTCAGACCTCTAGCCCAGAGCCAGGCCTTTTTCCACAACAGGGAGCATCTGTAGTTATGCAGGGCCAGAAAGGAGATAACCAGAGAGGACGTTCCACCATGTATTTGAACCAAGGACAAAGTGATCAAATCCATTCCAGGAAGAAACGTCGTAATAAGGTTACAAAATGTCAGAAAGTGCTGGGCCATGATTTGGGCTGCATAAAAAACGTGGAATTCTTTCTGAAGAGAAAGTTCATGAAAGGGAGAATTCATTCCCTCGTATTAATGAATGTGGTCCACACCAGACAACTGATAGGGGGAAAGAGTGTAATGAGTTAACTAAATGGAGGAAGACAGGTCGTGCTAAACTTTACTCTCGTTGTCAGAGTAGAGAGAGACGGTACAAATGCAATGAATGTGGAAAGGCCTTCCTGCATAAAGGGGCTCTTAAAGCACATTACAGAATCCATACTGGAGAGAAACCTTTTAAATGCAGTGACTGTGGGAAAGCCTTTTCTAGGAGCACAAGCCTAACTTTACATCAGAGATCTCATACTGGAGAGAAACCATATGAATGCAATGAATGTGGGAAGACATTCCGGTCAAGCTCTCACCTTTCAGGACACAGGAGGAGAACTCATGAAGGAATAAGACTTCATGAATGCAGTGTATGTGGGAAAGCATTCTCTGGGAAGTATGATCTTAGTAATCACAGTAGAATTCATACTGGCGAGAGACCTTTCAAATGCAGTGAATGTGGGAAGGCCTTTTACAGTAACTCAGATCTTACCAGGCATAATAGGATTCATACTAGAAAGAAACCTTTTCAATGTAACATTTGTGGGGAAGGTTTTCTCTGGAGAAGCTGACTGACCCTACACCAGACAATTCACACTGGAGAGATGAGAGAGACTGGCTCTACCAAATAATTGAAGGGACCCCAGTATGGGGTGGGGGAGATGAGAAAATAGGTTTGGGTTAAGGAGGGCCAGAGATAAGCTGGTAGCTAATCAAGGCAAAGTTTATTGATTATCGTTTCCATTATATGGAGAGTCTGAAACAAGCTTAGGTAAGCTTTTCACATTCACAATGGAAGGTAATGATGTACAGGTTTGGTACAAAGGGTTTGGTTTATCTCATTGAATCTAGACAGTTTTCTGTAAGCTGATAAATGTGGCTTAAATAAGTGGCTTAGTTAAGACTCATCAGTCTTGAGGAGGCTTGCCAACTCCAGGAATTGTTCTGACATGAACTGTTCTTTTGGCTTGTCCCCAAGTCATGGATTCTGTGGCTTGGGCTCTCAGGGTGGTCCTTTGTGTTCTTCATGCTCCATTGTTCACAAGGGTCCTCTACCACATATGTCTGTTGCTTCTGGCTTGATGACTAGGTGTGGATCTACAACCCTTCATTTACTGTGTAAATAAAGGGAAAAGCCTCAACCCCCATGTTATATAATTCTATAAAAAACTGATAGTTCTGGGATGGATGATGTTCCTTTCAAATGCAGTATGGTTGGTATATAGTATGGTATTTCTTTTTTTTTTTTCTCATCAGTTTGCCTAGTCTCTGTTTACTCTAAAAAGAATAATTTTCCCAGCTTTGTTAGTGACTTGGAAGAGAACCAACATTATCGTCATAGGTAACATTTTTTTTTACACTGTCATAACCAATTTACCTTAAGCTTTTAGTTCATAGTAAAAATCATAAAACGTATTTTCAGTTTTTGTAGACTCATGCTTGCACAAAGTACGTGTTTTGGTAATACTCAATATATTACTAGTTAGTAAAAAATTTTATTTTTTTAAGTAATTATACATATGACACGTGAACTGGAGATTAATCAGAGTCTTGGTGGTCTAAAGTCATTGTTAAAATAGTTTTTGAGTCTGCTTTGTCTAAAAATTTGGAAACGTTTACAATTTGCATTTGGTGTACAGACACATTCTAGATTTTTTCCATGAAATGTATAATCTTTCATTAATGATATTTCTATCTAGGCATTTGAGTAGTTTATTCAATTGCTATTGTTTATTTAAATTATTCTCTTTTATAGATATGTACCATTTTAAAAATATCTATTTACTTTTGGCTTTGGTTGGAGTATTTTTTAATACCAGATCAAAATTTTATGAAGCTACCTTAGGTTTTAATTTTCTGTTAACTGTGAAGAACGGATTAATGTTTGTAGAAAATTCTAAGTCTTATAAAGATTAACTCTCCCCTGATTGTGAAAATGAAATTAACTCCCCTGCCCACTTTTAGATTTAATCACCAAAAGTGTAAACACCCTACTTAAAGTTGAGTGGAGATATCTGCCCATTTTTAGACTTAATCACCAAAACTTATAAACATCCTACTTAATCATTTAGTGGGAAAGTCTGAGACCCACGTGTGCAATAGTAGGTGACAAATCAGAATCAAACTGACAGCCCCTGGGCTGTCCTAAAGCAAAGCTTCAGCTGTGATTGGTAGATGTAAAATTAGAGGAAGGCACAGGAAGTAACACAAAAGGAAGTGTCTTTTAAAGGGAGCTATAACTTCCTGTGGAAGAGATTCATCTGAGATTCGAGAGGAGAATGGTCTTGAGATCCTCAGAGAGGACTTCAACTTCTTCTGAGTTCGAGTTAGAGGTTGAAGAAGATTCCGCTAAGTGGACCCGAGACCCTGTTCCTGGTGAGGCTGTCCTTCAATCTTTTCTTTTGGACTGACATGTGGTGAGTGAAAAAACTGAATCCTTACCTGGATTTTCTGAAGAGACTAGCCTCAAGAGTGACCCACCTCTTGAGAGAGACATCCCCAGTTCCTCAGGACTAACTCTCCCTGCTTGGGTTGAGGCAGGGACCAGGAGCAAAATACATAGTGCTTAGGCTTAGATATCTTACCCTATCCTCTCTCTCACTTCCTAACTTCATTCTTTCTATATTTTGTAAATAAATCTCTTTGGAATTAATAAAATTCCTGGTGACCTTATTCTCAAATAATTCAGTCCAACCTTTTTTATAAAGTAACTTCTTTCACCCATACAGTCTTTAGCAATATTATCTAAATTTTGTCCTGCTGGTGATTTTATCTTGGCTTCATATCCCAGTTGTAAACATTAAATTTAATGGTTGGACTTAAATTATATGAAATAATATGGTCGCTGAAATTATGAAATCTTAAGTCAGAAATTTATTTACCAAAATAGAGGGGAAACAATGAAGTAGAGAAATGTGAAAGAGGTTAGAGAAAATAGCCATACTAGTCCTCAGCCAGGAGGGCCAGTAGTGAGTAACCACAAGGCCTCCTCCAAGATGGAAGCTAGTCTCTAGGAAGGGAGTCTGCCTTTTAATCACCCAACAAAGTAGTCCAGGAGCCACAATCTAGGATGAAGTTCCCTTGAAGACTATCTCCAGGAGACTCAACTTCAGGAGACTGCTCCAGCCCAAGGATTTCCTGGCTTTTTTGGTGGTTTCCTGGCCCACAGGGACCAATCACAATTTCCAAATTGTGCAGCCCTGCCTAGGGGCAGTGTCTGTGGTATTGACTTCTCACCTCTAAAGGTGTTACCTCTCCTCCTATGTAGTAGTTAAAGGAATTGTAGAGGATTGAAGAGATACAGGGGATAAGGAATGTTTTTTTAACAGGGAATGGAGGAGTTGAAGGGATAGAGAGAATATGGATACTAGTGAGGTAAAAGGAGAGAAATAGCCCTTGTTGAGAAGCTCTCAGAAAAATGGGATTCCAGAAAATGGGCCAACTATGATAGCTTGAGGGGATGTCTTCTCTATTGATTGATGTTGAAGATACCCCAGGGCAGATAAGCATGGACCTTCCTGAGTGACAAGCCCCCCTCCCCCAAGGTTGCCTAACAGGGGTCCAATAAGGACTGTTTATGGTTGAATGGCTGACCTTAGACTCTGCTCCCTCTATGTCCCCCTGAAATGATAGTTCTCCTCTTATCTGACTGCAGGTTATTTAACTCAAGATGAATTTAATAACAAATTTGGATTGGGAAGGTATCAGTAGAAGGAATAGAATTCACATGTTTCTGAGTTGTCACCCAGTTTGTGGGTTGCAAACCTCCCACCACTTAAGGTTAAGTAGGGGTTAGGGTTTCATGAATCAGGAAGATATTAAAGACGTATTCAATGGCTGACTCTATGGAGCAAAGTGTTCATGGACCACACATGGATATATTTCTAATATTTCATAAGATCGATTTCTGAATCCTTAAATTCACTGGGTATTAAATTTTCCTGAACCTAGAAATCAAGCCTTTACTGTGATCTGCAGTATAATGTCAAAGACCTGTACTCAGCATCTGAATGAGAGGGCGCCAGTGCTCCGAAGGAAGAATGACTTTCAAAGGAGCATTGTGTTGGTATCTGTTCCTTTATCTTGTTGTTGATGGCCAATATGATGCTAATATTACTGCCATGACACCTGTTTGATTGACATGCCGCAACCCCCATTCCTACTTTCCTGAATAAAGGCAGTTCAGCTGAGTCACTCTTGAACCTCTGACCATCTGAGGAGAAGCTGACAGGCTGACCTGATGACACCACACTTATGTCTAGTCTCTGTGTTTCTTGTTTCTCTGATTCTTCTATGTCTCATTCTGTCTAACCTATAAGTTTAATCTGTTACTTTCCAGCTACCAACCTCCTTCCACCCACACAAGAATTCTACGTATGAGCTGGACTCTACGAAAACCAAAATAAGCATATGATTTAAATATAAAAAGTGATATAAGTAAATTAGGGGAACATAAAATAGCTTACTATTTATATCTGTGGAGAAGAGGAGAATAGAGATCATTACAATATGTAAAATGGATAATTTTGATTATCATTATTTTGATAAGTTTTTGTACAAACAACCAATGCAACCAAGATTAGAAGGGAAATATCAAACTGTGGGAACATTATAATTTCTCTGATGAATGCCTCATTTCTCAACTATATAAAGAACTAAGTCAATTTTATAAGAATCTAAATCATTCCTCAGTTGATAATTGATCAACGGATATAAATAGGCAGTTTTCAGATTAAGAAATCAAAGCTATCAATAATCATATGAAAAAAATGTTTGAAATCCCTCTTGATTTGAGAAATGCAAACTAAAACAACTCTGAAGTACCACCTCACACCTATCAGATTAACCAATATGACAGTGAAGGACAATGATTAATGTTGGAGGGCATGTGGCAAAATTGGGACACTAATACAATGCTGTTGTAGTTGTGAACTGATCCACCATTCTGGAGGACAATTTTGAATTATACCTCCCCAAAAATGAATACTTTTTGATCCAGTCATACCACTAATAGGTTAATATGCCAAAGAGATTTTTTTTAAAAATGGGTGTGTACCAAGTATTTATAGCTGCTCTTTTTGTGATGGCAAAGAATTGAAAACTAAAGCGATGTCCCTCAATTGTGAAATGATTGAAGAAACTGGTATGTGATGGTGATGGAATACTACTGAGCTATAAGGAATGATGAACAGGATGGTTTCAGAAAAAGCTAGGAATACCTAAGTGAAATAAGCAGAACCAGGAGAACATTATACTCAGCAACTTCAATATTATGTTCCAATATCAAATGTGATACTGTGAACTTTAAAATTAATCCACCCTACTTAGACATACTTTAGGGGAAGATAAAGTTCTAATCTCCTGATTGAATAATGAAAGTACTTAGTTCTCACCTTATAGTTGTAAATCTTGAAATCTCTCAGACTTGTGAATGTTAAAAATTTCCCCATCAGGGAATTCTTAATTGGAACAAATTTCCCTACTGAGAAATGTACTTAAGACTGCTTTAGGGGAAAAAAAAACTCCTTGCTAAACAAGGAAAGTACTTGGATCCATGCTTATGGTGGGGCAAGGAGTTCTTTGAGCCAGGCCTGTTTTTAGAATTGATACAATGAGATGCTAGGTACCTAAAAGGGTCGGGCAAGTTTTGTCTTAATGAGATTAGTTGACTCAGCTGTGCTTTCACTGGTTCAGATTTACTGAGGATCTTGGTTGACTTAGCAGGAATTTAGATGGGCAGTCCTTTGGAAAGCGTCTACAGTGATTAGTAGATGTAGGGACTTAGGGGAGGTGACATGGGAGAAAAACCACTATATAAGAAAAAGCAGAATCTCTTGAAGAGAGATATCCTTTTGGAGGATCTCTGATGAGTACCGCTTGGGAAGAATCTCTTGAGAGAGGCTCTGGAGAAGGGAAGCTCTTGGAGGACAATCTCTAAGGAGGTCTCCCTGGAGCTCCTCTAAGGGGACTCTGTCCCTCTGGAGGCTCTGGAGAGAGGCCCTTTGGAACAGTCTCTGGTGGGAAGGTGAAGTCAGCTGAGATGGCACTGGCCTGGTGTCAGTAAAATCCTTGTTTAGTCAGACCTTGTGGTGAGTATTAAAAAACTGACTGATTTCTCTTTTAAGACTCAGGTCTAGGACATATTGACTTGAGGCCCTTCATACTTATTCCTTTCTTACTCTCTCTTTCTTTGATTACTCATTGTATTGTTAATTAAAATCTCTATAAAACCCAATTGACTTGGGTATTTGAATAATTGGGAATATTTCCCTGGTGACCACCTTATATTTGATTTTAAAACCCAAGACACAGTAGTGAAACCTATTTCTGCGGTCAAATTTACTCACCCTCTCTTATATCTATCACAATTTATATCTTCCACTATTTTAATCACTACAGTTTAAGACCTCAACCATTTTTAAATCTCACATAGTGAAGCTAGAACTTTAAGCTAAGTCTATTTTTAGGTCTTAATACAAAAAGGTCTTAAGTAACTATAAAGATAAATTAATTGCAAAAGGTCAAGTATCTTAATACAAAAAAGATGTTAAGTAACTATAAAGTTTAAATTAGTCACAAAAAGTTCAATTAACTAACAAAAGGTGAACTTAACAAAGAAGTGTGAAGTAGCTCAAAAGATATAATCTAATCAAAGAAGATGAGAACTAAAAGTATGGGCAGTCCTGGAGTAATATTTTGATGTGATTGGTAGATATGAACATTTAGAGGTGGAGACACAAGGGTGAATATATTTGGGATTTTTTCGTCTCTGTTTCTCTTTCCCTGATTGGCGGTGAAGAGTTAGTTGAGAGCTGCATGCTGAGCCTTTCGGCATCTTAGCGTGGCTACAAGCTATTGTCCAGTTCGGTGGTGAGTTTCTGGCTGAATTTTCCTCCTTTACTTTTCAACTTTTTCCTCTCAGAAGCCTCTAATCTTCCTCAGAGACCTAGATGCAGGGAGTTTAAAACTCTCCCTGGCATAGGCCAGGTAGGATAAATCCTATATCCTCTTTCCTCTGTATTAATTATATTACCATAAATTTCCAGACTAACTTGGGAATTTTATTAGGCAACCATTTAAATCTAGATTTAAAGTCACAACCCTAAAATTATGTTGACAGTCTGGCTAATCCACAAAGGTTGTGAAAAGGACCCTCAAATTTCTGTGAAATTGCTTTCCTTTCTTTATTACTTACTTAAGTCTGTCTTTTAAACAGTTTGAAACACAGCTGCGAGACCTGGTGAGTATAAAACATTTTTATTTCTCTCGCTTCTCCTTCATTTGAATTGAATGAATGAATATATATATATGAATACTACATTCTTTGACATTTATATGGCGGTTGAAGAATTAGGGACATTGAGGAATTCAGGATACCTTCAATTTTTTGTTATTAGGTAATGTCATTTTTATACTCCTCAGTAATGTGTTACGAGATACTAACATAAAAAAATTTGAAGCTGAAATGCAAAAATCTGAAGATAAAACACAGGAAAACAAAAAACATGCAAGAGAACATGCAAGCCCAATTAGACATTTTAAAATGCTTATTACAGGATCAATTGGCAAATATCCACCCCACCAAAAACAGGTCTGAACCTGACAGACCTGTTTCTGAACCTCTAAATGAGGAAATTTCCTTCCCTGAAATAGAGATGGAAAACACCTTCCCTATAGCTCAGCTAACAGACTGGATCTCTCATGGTCTGCAAATCTTGGCTGAACTTAATCCCCAAGACCCTTCTCCTGAAATCCCAGTTTCTTATGTTCCTTCTCCTACACAAAACCCAATTCTAGCCCAAAGGTAATCTCGCATTCTAAAGAAACTCATTCTAGTCAAACTGACCCACAGGTACCAAATTAAACTAGAGGTCTTTTTCCTCTAAGAGATGTACCTGAAATAGGATGCAATGGAGATATGGTGACTCTAAGGCACAATATACCATTTACTCCCAAAGAAATAAATGAATTTACATGAAATATTCCCACATATGAAAAAGATTCCTTCCTGGTAACAAAAAAGATGAAAGATATATTTTTTCAACATAATTTGTCTTACAAAGACGTTGAGAACTTGCTACAGGCTTTTTTAACTGAACATGAGAAAAATAAAATAATTGCTCATGTCAACAAAACCCGGGGGCCCAACGCAGCACACTGGCCACCTGAGGATCCCTAATGGGAATATAACAACTCTGAGGATTATCTACAACTATACTGTTGTAGAGAGATCACCTTACCAGCAAAGAGAGAGTGTGCAGACAGTACAGATATGTGGACAGAATTTGAAAGAAATAAACAAAATGAGGAAGAGACACCCTCCAGATTCATGGACAGAATAATTGAGTTTGGGGGTAGATAACTGGATTTTGACCTATCTAAAGAAAATTGCATAAGATAAGTTAGAAGGCACTTTGTCAATAACTCTTGCAAAGTGATTAGGGATTATTTTAGAACACATTGCCCAAGATGGCTGGAGATGGACCTTGAAGAATTGCGGAAAAAGCTCTATATGTTTCAAAGAGAATCAAAGAAAAAGAGGAAGAAAGTAATATTCTCATGGAGGAAATGAAGAAAAAATTGAGATATTTAAAAGATATGATTACTAAACTGAAGAGTGGGCATGATACTCAACCAATGGCACTTGCCCCTCTCCAGGAATCTAATTATCGGTCTGTTACCTGCCAATTCTGTGAGAAGAAGGGCCACAGAATGGTAGAGTGTAGAACTTTACTCAGGGCACTCAGAAGGAATATGTAGTTTAATAACAACTATAGAAGTGATGGGGTGTATGGGTGCTCAGGGAGGGGTAGTATCTCTGGTATGGAGGGCTTGTTGTGCCCTTCTAGGGCAGCTCTCCAGCCTCTGACCCTCACCTGACACCCAGCTCTCACTTGTGGCTCCTAGTAGTTGCTAGCATGTGGCAGCGGCCACACCCCGGGCAACTGCTTCGACAGACCGGCAAAACCTTGTGAGAGTAGCCATTGGGTAGTAGACCCCTGGTCAACCAAGGCTTTGCTCACCCAGCATGTGAAGACTGCTTCAGCTGAACAGATGGAAGAAACCAACAAGAAGGTTCAATGGCTGAGATGGCGATGCAGCAAAGCACTGTGGAGTGCTTAGGGCGTGTTGGAGCACAAAAGACAACACGGCCATCCAATGCAGCTGAGGACATCTCCAGGCGTAACGACCTTTCGTGCCACTGGACTCAGGCTTCCAATGCCAATAAAGTGGGACTGTCTCTGTGCATCGGTTTTTCCACTTAAATGTCCTTCACGCACAAGTGTCTTTGTGCACACTCACCTGTTGTAACAGTTAAAATTTAGGGGAGACTGAGGCAGGTAGAAATTAGTTTATCTCTGCAAGGAGTATTATATTTTTTAGAGGTTTATTAAGGATTAAGGATTAAAGAATATACAAGTAAGAAGCATGTGCCTAGGCCAGAGGCCTAGACAAAATAACCTCACATCATAGAAGAGACGCCTCTGCTCCAAAACGGAAGTCCAAAAAAAGAGAGAGCCTCAAAAGCCTTTGCAATCAGCTTAAGTACCTTCTTGATCTCGCCCACCTCAGATTACAAAGCATTTTGGGGAAGTGGAGCAAAGGTTTGTGGGGATTGTAGTCCTGTATTCGAGTCTATTTTTTACAACCCCCGTTTGATCCTCTGGGAAGAAGTCCTTCCCCAAAGGATCATAAAAACATGATCAATTTAAAGATTACAATAATTTGAGGATAAGAGAAAAAAAAACAAAACCAATAATTACTGGATGCATTGACAGCCAGTTAGGGGGCAGTCCCCTTTGGCATAAAAGCATACATACAAATAAATGTTCAATCAACCATACCCAAAGTTCAATTTTGTGCAACTTGTGGTCTGGAGGCTTCTTCATTGTGGCTTCTCCAACAGTTCGGTTCTGGATTCAGAGAGGTAGCATCTTCTTTACCTAAAATTCTTCTCAAAAGGAATTTAAATGGGTCCAAGTACTTTCATTGTTTAGCAAGGAATTTTCTCCCCTAAAGGAGTCTTAAGTACGGGTGGAGTAGAAGTCCTTCCATTGCAAGGAGTTTTCTCATCAAAATGGGGAATGTTCCCAGTCCAATGGGGAAATTTTTAACATTCACAAGTCTGAGAAATTTCAAGGTTTACACTATACACCATAGATGAAAACGCACAAAGGCAATCGTCATCCTCGGTTACTGAGAGACTACTACTACTACTACAGAAGTGATAATTATAGAAATAACTATAATAATGATAATGGAAACCACAACTTTAAGAATGATAACTATAGGAATAGATATTAGGAAATGATAACTCAAACCAAATGACTACACAACAATATAATTTAAGTGGTGCTCATTCAAAAAGTACTCAGGGTGCTACTGCCCCTCAGGGGGTGCCCTTCAGGGGGGTGCCCAAGGAACTTCCCAAATACAACAAATGTGTCTGGGGGAAGGAGGCTGGGGCACAGGAATCAGAGGATACAACCTTTGATTTTCTGGACCCTGATGTCCTACTATCCATTGTCCCTATCCACTGCCCCCCCTATACTAATGAACCCCATGTTACCTTAAAGGTGGGTAACTCCTATGATTGTCTTTTAGACGCTAGAGCTTCCAGATCTGTATTAAAGAGCACACCTGATTTACATTGTTATTCCGTTGGTTCCGAAAGTGTACTGGGAGTGTCAGGAATACCCCCAAAGAGTTAAAAAACTTTCCCCTAGAATGGCATCTGTAGGACCCCTAGAGGTACAACATTCCTTCCTTTTGATGCCTGTCTCCCCTTTAAATTTGCTGGGGAGGGACCTTCTATGCAAACTTAGAGCCACAATAACTTGTTCCCCAGATGGTTCCTTATCATTGGAAGTACCTGAGGAATCTTTAAATTTACTCCTTATAATTCTCTCAGAGAGTCAGGGGGGGAAAGAGCATCCCACCTTTGTAATACCTGCAGATATACCAGAATCTCTTTGGGCCACATCTTCTTCCAATGCAGGCTTACTTAAGTTGGCTGTTCCTGTGCAGATAAAAACTAAATCTTCCTTCCCACTTCCTTCCATTCCTCAGTATCCCCTCTCAAAAAAGGCAATTGAGGGTATTACCCCAGTAATTAACTCATTAATCGAACAGGGAAAAATAATCCCTTCTAAATCTGAATACAACATGTCCATCCTGTCCGTTAAAAAACAAAAATGGGGCCTGATGGCAAGCACCTCTATAGATTCATACAGGGTCTGAGGGGTGTGAACAACCATGTTATAGACACTCTGTAGTTTCCAACATACATACAAGTATTTCTTCTATTCCTAGAACAGCTACATACCTTTGTAATACTTAAAAATAAATAATATTTCTTGCTACCCAGAGGTAGATATTTTATAAAGTTTATTAGGATGGTTAGACAATAATTCCTAAGTAACCTGGCTGCATGGCGCCTAGTTCCTTTCTCATTTCCCCCTCACCTCCTGCACTGTCCCATCTCCTTAGGCTTCCCTCATGGTCTTCTCGTCCATCTCTTCTTTTCCTCATGAATCTCCCCCATCCTGCCCCAAACCTTAACTTTTATTGATGTACCAAACATACGCCGATGCAAACCTGGTGCAACTGTGGTATGTGTAAGAGTGAAAATAGTTGAGACCATAAACTGTGGCAGATAATAGTGGTTGCCTTAAATTGTGACCACAGAAAATATGGTTTCAAGACTGTCTTGTTTTAAAATCAAATATAAGGTGGTTGCCAGGGAAAAATTTCCAATTATTAAATATACCCAAGTCAACTGGGTTTTATAGATTTTAATTAATACAAAAGAGGAATCAAAGAAAGGGAGAGAGAGAGAGAAAATGAAATAATGAGAAAAGGATAGGTTGGCCCAGGCCAGCCCTGGCCAACCCAGGCCCAAGCCCTAAGAGAAAGATCAGTCAGTCCTTTATCCACTCACCACAAGATCTCTGAAAGGGAGCCCCGAGAGAGACCCTTCAAGGCAGCTTTGGCCAGCTGCCTCCTCCAATTCAGTCTTTCCCAGCTTACTCTCCCAAGAGAGAGACCCCAGAGGGACAGTCTCCTCAGAGGGAGCTCCAGCAAGAGTCCTTGAGCCTCCTTGAGACTGTCTTTCCTCTCCTTTTAAAGGGAATTTTCTCCTATGTCTCCTCCTCTAAGTCCTCACATCTACCAATCACAGTAGACATTTTCCAAAGGACAGACCATTCTTAATTCACACCTAAGAAAGCTAGAACTTTTGATTAAGTTCAGACCTAAAAAAACCTCTGAATAAGTTTCTCACCTCTTTGCTCCTTGTAAATTCACAAGTTGCCTGACCTTTATAGGTACTTAGCACCCTTTTGTATTAGATCTAACAATAGGCACAGCTTAACTTTTGCCTTACTATAAGTATGGGTTTAAGTATTTCTCATTGTTTAGCAAGGAGTTTCTTCCCCCTAAAGCAGGCTTAAGTAGGGGTGGAGTAGACTTCCCACATTCCTGGTCAAGTATCTTCACTGCCCAAATGGGGAATGGTCTTAACTAAAGCTTATGAAGTAGGGTCTGAGAATTTTTAAGGTTCACAAGTCTGAGAAATTTCAAGATTCACATATGTCTGGAATGTTTGAGGGACATGTAAAGTTACTCTGGAAGGGGGAGGGGATAAGCTTCCTTGACACACTTTACAGTAGTAGACTTGTGCTCAGATACATGAGAACTCCAGGCTTATCTTTGCTTTTACCTGGAAGGGCTCAAAGATACATGGAATTGCCTGCCAAAAGGGTTCGTGGAAAGCCCAAGTTTATTTGCACAAATTTTGAGCCAAGGCATAAATAATATAACATTTAAAAATAGTAAATTAATCAAATACATAAATGATCTACTCTTGGCTTCAACAGGTGCACAAGCATATCAGGAAGATAGTAAACACCTTCTTTTGGAATTGCACAAAAGAGGGCATAAGATGTCGAAGGATAAAGTTCAGTGGTGTCTCCCTAAAGTAGAATATTTGGAGTTCATCCTGACTGTGGGTGGCTGCTCTATTTCTCCCAAGCAAAGTGCTCCTACTATTAAGAAACAGTTGAGAGCAATTTTAGGAGCAACAGGGTTTTGCAGACAATGGATTCCTTCTTGGGGAAATTACTAAACTCCTTATACCACTAACATGGGATTTGGTTCCTGAACCACTGAAATTAGAGCCAGAACATGTCAGCTCTATCAGATCTAAAATAGGCTATCCTGTCTGCCCCTGCTCTAGGCATCCCAGATTACCAGCCATTTATTTTGTATGTACATGAGTGAAAAGGGGTAGTTTCAGGGGTTTTAACTCAGACTTTGGGCCTTCTCAGCACCCAATTGCTTATTATTCTGACCAACTGGACCCAGTAGCATCAGGAGCACCACCATGTCTTAGAGGAGTAGCTGCTACAGCCTTACTAGTGACAAAAACTGTTGATCTAGTATTAGGATGCCCATTAACAATAATGTGCCCACATGAGGTAGAAGCATTGTTGCTAAGGCATAGAACACAGGTATTCTCGAATCAGCAAATTACAAAGTATGAAATAACCTTGTTAAATAGCAAAAACATTACCTTGAAACTCTGTACAACCCTTAACCCTTCCACCTTGCTTCCAGATTTACCATCTTCAGGAGAACCACTACACACTTGTGAAACACTGATGTCCATGGCAGAAAAGCCTCGAGACAATCTCTTGGACATTCCCTTAGACAATCCAGATCTGGTCTTATTTACTGATGGTTCCTCTTTTTGGAGGGATGGCATACGCTACACTGGAGCTGTTTTAGTTACAGAATTTGTCACTGAGTGGTCAGTTTCACTGCTCTCTACTATTAGCATTCAAGGGGCAGAACTCATAGCTCTGAAACATGCCTGTATAATTGCCAAGGATAAAAAGGCAACAATTTATACGGATTCTAGATATGCTTTTGGCATTTGTCACTCGGTCGGGATGCTATGGCTCCAGAGAGGATTTTTAACCTCAGCTGGAAAATCTATAACTAATGGAGAAATTATTAACGAAGTTCTTTCTGCTCTCCAGCTGCCTGAAGCCCTAGCTGTAGTTCATTGCTCTGCCCATACAGTTGGCACTGACCTTGTCTCTAGGGAAAATGATCAAGCAGATGTTGCTGCAAAGCTAGCAGCCATAGAAGGGTCTGAATTAACTTTAACATTAACAATCACTGATGACTTAAATTTGTCACTTTCCTATAATGAAAAGGAAGTGGGAAAATGGAAGCAAAAATTCAAAGCAAAACAGATTAATGGAGTATGGGTGTCATCTGAAGGAAAAACCCCTGGTCCCTAGAAGTTTCTATCACCAAATTTGCCAATCTATTCATAAAAATGGTCACTTTGGCACCCAGGGCATCATGGACTCTGTTAAGAGAGTATCGATAGCCCCTGGTATAACTACTATAGCCTCTAAAGTGTGTACAGCCTGCTCTACATGTCAAGCATATAACCAACATGCATTTCATGGAAAAGTCTTTGGTGGGTATCCTCTGGCTTACACACCTTTTGAACACCTACAGATAGATTTCATAACAATGCCTAAGGCTGGACATTATAAATTTTGTCTAGTCATGGTAGATCAACTGACCAGATGGCCAGAAGCATTTCCTGCTACCCCAGCCACAGCGGCTTTTGTTGCTAAGGTACTTTTAAAAGAAATTATTCCTCACTTTGGCCTGCCAGCACATATTGATTTAGATAGAGGAAGTCAATTTACTGATTCTATCCTAAATCAAATTTATTCTTGCTTGGGGATAACTCCCAAATTCCATGTTCCATATCATCCCCAGAGCTCAGGCCAAGTTGAAAGAATGAACAGAGAACTTAAAAATATGATTGGAAAATTCTGCACTGAGACATTTAAAATGGCCTGAAATTCTCCCTCTGGTCCTATTTTATCTTAGAAGCAGGTCTAGAGGAGACCTATGCATCTCACCAATTGAGATGCTTTTTGGACATGTACCTATACAAGCTAAATCTTTCTCCCCTGCATATACCTCAGTATTAGGGGGAGATACTACTATTGCTTCCTATATACAGGAATTACAGCACAAACTGCGTGAACTCCATGAATCCGGAGCTGCAGTACCACCTGGACTACTAGAC
Organism: Monodelphis domestica; assembly: GCF_027887165.1. Lineage (NCBI taxonomy): Eukaryota > Metazoa > Chordata > Mammalia > Didelphimorphia > Didelphidae > Monodelphis > Monodelphis domestica. Next base: position 573,591 of record NC_077227.1, on the reverse strand, counting down.
TTTTCACTTCATGACCTGAACCCCGGAGACAGGGTATATATTAAGAATTTCAAGCATACTGGAGCAACTCAGCCTTCCTGGGAAGGGCCATTCAGAATAATGTTAACGACTCCAACATCTATAAAGATTGGAGAGAAAGACTCTAGGATTCATTGCTCACATGTGAAGAGAGCATCTTCTGTTAAGACCGATTGACTGCATCCTATCACATGCATTGGAGATAATAATCCATAGACAAGTAGATACTATTTTCAGGAACACATTGAATGCCTGATTCCCAAACCCCTTATGTTTATTATTGCTTTCCTTTTATTTTGATTAGAATATTTGATTTCCCCCCTTTATTTTTCTCATTTCTTGAACTAAAGGTATATACAATTAACATTATTTTTCTGCAGTAATATAAGTTTAATACTTGCTATAATATCAATGCATACCTATAAAGTTTTAAACTGTGGAAACCTGCCATTTATTGATAAAATGTTATTGGACTATGATTAATGTTTGTGTCTGATTCCAGGAAATGGAATAAAACAAGGAGTACAGACTTAACCTGAATAGTGCCAAAAAGAGCACACAGAAAAAAAGTAGTGTGACTCGAGGTGGCAACGTTTGACATATGTTAAGTTGTAGGACTTCCTTGTATCTAAACTCTTTGTGAAGTACTCAGGCAAGTACCAAAGTTTGACTATCATCCTGGCTCCCCATATCCCTGAGAATAACAAAAAATAAAACCAGGAAGTGACACTTCCCTATCAAAATAAAATTCTAGTTCCTTTTCTTCATATTTTATGGCAACTTCCTGTAGTCCTGGTTACACATGGGTAAGTGAAATATTACTGCATTCTGTCATACAGACTTGTGGGATAGAAACTACTTTAAATTGGACCTTTACAAGGACCAGTTAGAAATTTATTAAACCCAAATAAGGGCCTATTTTGAATTTTTTTCTTTTTTCTTTAAAATTTTTTCTCTTTCCTTATGTTTTTGGTTGTTATTCTCTACTTTTGATAATTGACTCATATACCCCCATAACTCAACATTGCATCCTGAGCTGAATTGGATGTTTTTAAAAACCCACTTCAGGGGGAGATTGTTTTTTAATAAAAATCCAATTTTGAAATTTTTGTTCGAGAAAAGATCTTCAAGGAAGAAGCCTGCTAACTCCTAAATCCAGAGAATGAACTGTTGCAGAAAGATGCCAGAAAAACATACACTACATCATGAAGATCAAGAATGAACTTTGGGTGTGGTTGATTGAACTGAAGTTTGATTGAACATTTATTTGAATGTATATTCTTATGCCAAAAGGGGACTGCCCCCTTATTGGGTTTTGTCAATGCACCTAGCAAACATTGGTTTTGCTGTCTGTCTTTCTTCTATTTCCTTCTTCTATGTAACTATTTTAAATTTCCTCTTAGAAACTGAATATTGTATACATCTGTAGTTAGAAGTGCTTTAGGACTGCAAGATGATTATGTTAAATGATCAATGGGGAGACTAGTCTCCCAATGATCATCAGGGGTGATTTTGAACTTTAAAATTCTCCCTACTTAGACATACTTTAGGGGAAGATAAAGTTTTAATCTCCTGATTGAACAATGAAGGGACTTAGTTCTCACCTTATAGTGAAGCTAGAACTTAAGCTAAGTCTATTTTTAGGTCTTAATACAAAAAGGTCTTAAGTAACTATAAAGATAAATTAATTGCAAAAGGTCAAGTATCTTAATACAAAAAAGATGTTAAGTAACTATAAAGTTTAAATTAGTCACAAAAAGTTCAATTAACTAACAAAAGGTGAACTTAACAAAGAAGTGTGAAGTAGCTCAAAAGATATAATCTAATCAAAGAAGATGAGAACTAAAAGTATGGGCAGTCCTGGAGAAATATTTTGATGTGATTGGTAGATATGAACATTTAGAGGTGGAGACACAAGGGTAAATATATTTGGGATTTTTTTCGTCTCTCTCTCTCTTTCTCTGATTGGTGGTGAAGAGTTAGTTGAGAGCTGTGTGCTGAGCCTTTCGGCATCTTAGCATGACTACAAGCTATTGTTCGGTTCGGTGGTGAGTTTCTGGCTGAATTTTCCCCCTTTACTTTTCAACTTTTTCCTCCGAGTTAGCTGTTAAAAGGACTGATTGAGTGAAGAGGAAATAGACTAAGAGGCAAGAAAATTCAGGACTTTTTTGTTTTTGTTTTTGAGGGGATTCATTAATGCTTTGTGGTCAGTCAAACTGTCATATGGAAATCACTTTTAAAGACTGATATATATTAATTTATCATTGCCAAGGAATTCACTTATGAAATTCTTAAATGAAACACTCAAGTCAGAATGGATTTTTATGGTAATTTAATTACAATGGGAATAAGAAATTATTAGAGGGAGAGAAGGAAGAGGTTAACTCAATCTCCTGGCCAAGCCAGAGGGAGTTTTAGGCCTTGGAGGGCCAAGGCAAGGAAGGGAGTCAATCCTTTCACTCACGTGATCGATTTGAAGGAAAGCTGTCTGTGGGCCTCCTCCGACCCCGAGCTCCAGGATCAAACTGAGTCTAGCCCCTGTCCACAGGAAGTGATCGAACTCCAGAGGCTGTTCTCTACCTCACTTCCTGTCCCTCACACGTGCCAATGATGGCTCAAGCTTGGCTTAGGGCAGCCCAGGGGGGCAGTTAGTTATTTCTCATTTGTCATTAATTAGCACATTCCCGTGTAGTGTGGGTGTGCACATTCTTGGGTGTGAGACCAAGCAAGATGGAGGAAATTTAAAAATTACACTATACAACGCCAAGTTGTACGAGGTCAAAAAAGACCAAATCTGATTCAAGGAGGATCGTTGAACTTCTATGCCAATACAAAAGGACTTGAACCTAGTGTGCAAATTGAGGTTGTGGCACTTGACATATGTTAAGTTGCAGAACTTCCCTGAACCCCACTTACATGTGCACTTCTTTGAGTCAGGTTGGCTATCATCCTGGCTCCCCTTATGTCTGACAGTGATGGTAAAATCAGACCAGGGAATGAATTTTCCCATTTGGTGCTGAAATTTCGTCCTTTCTCTCTTATAGTTTGGCAATTTTTGGTAATTCCCTCAATTGCCTCTTTTGAGAGGAGATACTGAGGAATGGAAGGAGGTGGGTTACATTTAGTTTTTATCTGCACAGGAACAGCTGACTTGAGTAAGCCTACATTGGAAGAAGATGTGGCCCCAAAAGACTCTGGTATATCTTCACGTATTACAAAGGTGGGATGCTCTTTTTCCACATTACCCTCTGAGAGAATTACAGGGAGTAAATTTAAAGATTCCTCAGGTACTTCCAATGATAAGGAACCATCTGGGGAGCAAATTATTATGGTTCTGAGTTTGCATAGAAGGTCCCCCTCCAGCAAATCTAAAGGGGAGTCAGGCATCAAAAGGAAGGAGTGTTGTACCTCTAGAGGCCCTACAGACACCATCCTAGGGGAAAGTTTTTAAACTCTTTGGGGTATTCCTGACACTCCCAATACACTTTTTGAACCAACAGAATAACAACATAAATCAGTTGTACTCTTTAATACAGACCTAGAAGCTCTAGCATCTAAAAGACAATCATAACAGGTGTTACCCACTTTTAAAGTAACACAGGGTTCATTAGTATGGGGGGTAATGGATAGGAACAACGGGTAGTAGGATATTAGGGTCTGGAAAATCAAAGGTTGTATCCTCTGATTCCTGTGCCCCAGCCCCACCTTCATTGTGTTTGCAATGTTCCTTGGGCACCCCCCAGAGGGGCATTAGAACCTCAAGCATTTTTTGGATGAGCACCACTTTAGTTATATTGTTGTGGAATAATTTGGTTTGAGTTATCATTTTCCCAATATCTATTCCTATAGTTGTGGTTTCCATTGTCATAATTATAGTTATTCCTATAATTATCACTTTTGTAGTTGTTATTAAACTGAGTATTCCTTCCAATAATCTTGAGAAAAACTCTACACTCTACCATTCTGTGGCCCTTCTTCTCACAGAAGTGGCAGGTACTGGATCACTAATTATATTTCTGGAAAGGGGCAAGTTATCATGCCCACTTTCTATTTTAGCTATCTTATCTTTTAAACATCTCAATTCTTTCTTTATTTCCTCTATGACATCATTATTTTCTTCCTCCTTTTCTTTGTTTCCCTTAAAAACATATATAGCTGTTTTTCGCAATTCTTCAAGGTCCATCTGTGGTCCTCTTGGATAATGGGTTCTAAAATAATCCTTAATCACTTTGCAAGAGTTTTGGACAAAGATCCTTCTAACTTGTCTTAAGCTATTCTCTTTAGTTAGGTCCCAATCCAGGTATCTACCCCCTAAACTCCATTATTCTATCCATGAATCTGGAGGGTGTTTCTTCCTCATTTTGCTTCATTTTTTTCAAGTTCCATCCACTTATCTGTTTTGGCTGCACATTCCCTCATTGCTGTTAGGATGGCCTCTCTACACCGGTATAGTTGTAAAAGATCCTCAGATTCATTATAGTCCCATTTGCGATCCTGAGGTGGCCAATGTGCTGCATTGCACCCCTGGGTTTTGTTGACATGAGCAATTATTCTATTTTCCTCGCATTCAGTAAAAAAAAGCCTGTAGCAAGTTTTCAATGTCTTTGTAAGAGAGATTATATTGAAAGAATATGTCTGTCATCTTTTATGTTACCAGAATGGGATCTTGTTCATATGTGGGGATATTTCATGTAAATTCATATATTTCTTGGGGAATAACTGGTATCTTGTGTCTTAAAGTATGAACCTTAAAAATTCCCAGACCCTACTTCATAAGATTGGATTAAGACCATTCCCCATTTGGGCAGTGAACTCTACTTAGATCAAAAATGTGAAGACCTCTACTCCACCCTTACTTAAGCCTGCTTTAGGGGGAAAACTCCTTGCTGAACAATGAAAAGTACTTAAACCCATACTTAAGCCATGTCTATTTTTAGAATGAATACAAAGGGGTGCTAAGTACCTATAAAGGTCAGGCAACTTGTGAACTTACAAGGAGCAAAGGGGTGGAAACTTACTCAGAGCTTTCCTGGTGTAAATTACTCAAAAGATTAGTCTACTCGGTTGTGAGCTAAGAATGGTCTGTCCTTTAAACGTCTACTGTGATTGGTAGATATAAGGACTTAGGGGAGGTGACATAGGAGAAAATGCCGTTTAAAAGGAGACGAAAAGCTCTCTCTACAGACAGTCAGCTGGGAAAGGCTGCCTTGAAGGGTCTCTCTCGAGACTCTTAGGGACATTTCAGATTGAGGATTGAGCTGGTGAAGTCAGCTGAGATGGAGCTGGCCTGGTGTCACTAGAATCCTTGCTTGGACAGATCTTGTGGTGAGTGATTAAGGACTGACTGATCTCTCTCTCTTAAGACTCAGGTCTAGGCCATGTTGGCTTAAGGCCCTTCATACTTATTCCTTTCTTATTCTTTCTCTCTCTCATTAATTCCTCATTTGTATTAATTAAAATCTCTATAAAACCCAGTTGACTTGGGTATATTTGAATAATTGGGAATATTTCCCTGGTGACCACCTTATATTTGATTTAAAAACAAAACACTGTAGTGAAAACATATTTCCTGCGGTCACAACTTACTCATCCACTCTTATATCTATCACAATTTATATCTTCCACTATTTTATTCACTATAGTTTATGACACCAAACCATTTTAATTATTACAGTTTATGGCTCCCACTCTTTTAAATCTTACAAAAGTCACCACATCCCCATTCTGTCCTATTTCAGGTACTTCTCCTAGAAGAAACAGGCCTCTAGTTGAATTGTATAACTGGGTCAGTTTGACTAGGACAAGTTTCTCTAGGAGGATAGGATCTCCTTTGTTCTGGAATTTGGTTTTCTGTAGGAGAGGGAACATGAAAAACTGGGATTGTAGGGGAAGGGTTTGGGGCATTAAATTCAGCCAAAATTTGCAGACCACGATAGGACCAATCTGTTTGCTGAGAGAAGCAGTCTGTTAGCTGAACTATAGGGAAAGTGTTTTCCATCTGTATTTTGGGGAAGAAAATTTCCTCATTCAAAGGTTCAGAAACAAGTCTGTTTCTTGTAGAGTGGATGTTTGCCAATTGATTCTGTAATAAATGTTTTAAATTTTCTAATTAAGCTTGCATGTTCTTTATGTTCTCCTGCTTTTTATTCTCATTTTTTAATGTTAGCATCTCTAAACACAGTATTGAGGAGTACAAAAATGATATTACCTATTAATATAAAAAATTGGAGGTATGCTGTATTCCTGAATGTCCCTAATTCTTCAACCGCCATATAAATGTCAAAGAATGTAGTATTCATTTATATATATATGTACATATACATACATACATACATATGTGTATCTTGTAATTATTTTTCTAACGGTCTTCACAAAACATGTGGGGAACAGGATGAAGCCAAAACTTTCTACAGGTTTTTTTCCACTCCTAATCTAGGCAGTTGTTCCCTAAGGGAAAGGAGATTTAGAAACAGCTCTCCTCTAGGACCTTAGGGCCCTATTGCTAAGATTTAAAACAGCTGTGTTCTATCTAATTTAAGGAGAGAGGGAGAAAAGAAAATTAAATCCAATTTTACTTACCTTTATAGTTGATGAAAATAAGAAAGTTAAGAAACTTGAGGGTATTTCATCACAACCAACGTGGTAGGCCAAACTGTAAAGGGTGAAATTATGGTTGAGACTGAAAAAAATCTAAATTTAAGTGATTGCCAAGGGAAATCCCAAATAATAAAATACCCAAGTCGGCTGCCAAATTTATGGTGATTTAATTGATATAGTACAGAAGATTTTAAGAAGAAGAAGAAGGAAGGAAGGGGCTAGTGCTGGGCAGGAAGATAGGTGATCTAGAAAGTAAGGTTTTGAGTGTGAAGGAGGAAGGAATCAGCTTGACCTCCAAAGAGGCTTAGCTAAGATGCCTGAACCTGAAATCAGCTCCAGGGAAAAACTCACCTCCCAACACTCCAAGATGTTGGAATGCTTAGCACGCCTTCAGCCAGAGTCGTTTCTCCAGGGAAAGAGAGAGAGGCAGCCCGTGCCGTGTCTTATATGGACGTTTTTACATCACTTTTTTGTGTCTCATCTGTACCAGTGAGGACTTAGCTTGACTTAGGACAGCCTAGAGGCCTGTCCTTTTTTTGCACATGTCTGTTGAAGGCCATCTCTTCAGATAACTAAATCTTGAGTTTGATGCAGACCTTTCAAAATCTTGTTAAATTGAGTAGGGTGAAGAATGTGAGTTTTGAAGACCTGATTCTGTTATTCCAAGTGTCTCCATTGTTATTGATCAGGAAATATCTAAATCAGACCTTCTAAAGAATGGTCTGATTAGGGTGGAATAGTCTTAAAATTCACAGTGAGATGTAAGTCACTTTAATTGGTCCTTGTTACTGATTCAAGAACCTGTTACAATTTAGTTTATTTTTATTTTTTACTCAGAATTTTATACATGTAAGATTTTTATCATATTTTTTATAATTTCACTATTCGTTATTTTTATACAGAATTTAATTTTTACTCTTTTTTTATTTGGAATTTCTTTGGGGATGGTTTATTTTGTTTTCTTTTGACAATTGTTTCATATACCTCATAACCCAGTCATGTACCTCAGTATGATTCTGGTGTTGGTCAACACCCTCCACAGGGGGGATTGTATAATTATCCTGAAAATTCAAGGTTTAAAATTTTTTGGAGAAATTTCAGGAAAGGAAACTTGCCAACACTCAAAATCAAGAAAGTAGATCCTTTTGGAGAAGGTGCTATAAAGATGCCTGAAGAAGCTACACATTGCATCAAAAGATCCAGAATGAACTTTGGGATATAATGAACTGAATTAAAGGGGGTTGAACATACTTATTCTGAATGTAAACTCTTATGCCAAAGGGGACTGCCCCCTCCTTGGCATTTTGTCAATGCGCCTATCAATCAGTTTTTGTATTTTACTCCCATCTCTAACTATTGTAACTCCCTCTTAGAAAAATGCAATAACAGGGGCAGCTGGGTAGCTCAGTGGATTGAGAGCCAGGCCTAGAGATGGGAAGTCCTAGGTTCAAATTTGGCCTCAGACACTTCCCAGCTGTGTGACCCTGGGCAAGTCACTTGACCCCCATTACCTAGCCCTTACCACTCTTCTGCCTTGGAGCCAATATTGACAGTATTGATTCCAAGACAGAAGGTAAGGGTTTAAAAAAATGCAATATTGTATGTACTTTTAGCTAGAAGGTATTTAGAGTTACAAGATAGTTATATTTAAATGATCCATTGGGGAGATGGATCTCCCAAAGAATCACAGGGGGGTTGGTGTCGAAGAATCCCCTCCCCCTTTCTCAGTAACTTTACATGTCTATCAAACATTCCTGACATACCACAGTTGCGCCAGGGTTGTGTTGGTGTAGGTTCTGAAGGTCAATAAAAGTTAAGGTTTGGGGCAGAACCTGGGGAAGAATGAGAAGACCATGAGGAAACCAAAGGAGAAGAGACAGAGTAGGAGGTGAGGGGGAACAAGGAAGAAACTGGTAGGCTAGGAAGCATGTAGCCAGGTTACTTAGTAATGATTGTCTAGCCTCACACCCTACACCCTACACCAAGACAAGATTCACCGAAGGGAAAGATTTTAAAACCAAGCAAGACGTAGAAAGAGTCACAAAATGCAAAATAAATAATTTGGAATACATCAAATTAAAAAGGTTTTGTACAAACAAAACCAATGTAACTAAAATCAGAAGGAAAGCAACAAATGGGGAAGCAATCTTCACAAAAACCTCTGACAAAGGTTTAATTACTCAAATTTACAAGGAGCTAAATCAATGGTACAAAAAATCAAGCCATTCTCCAATTGATAAATGGGCAAGGGACAAGAACAGGCAGTTCTCAGCCAAAGAAATCAAAACTATTAATAAGCACATGAAAAAGTGTTCTAAATCTCTTATAATCAGAGGGATGCAAATCAAAACAACTCTGAGGTATCACCTCACACCTAGCAGATTGGCTAACATGACAGCTATGGAAAGTAATGAATGCTGGAGGGGATGCGGCAAAGTAGGGACATTCATGCATTGCTGGTGGAGTTGTGAATTGATCCAACCATTCTGGAGGGCAATTTGGAACTATGCCCAAAGGGCAATAAGAGACCCTTTGATCCAACCATAGCACTGCTGGGTCTGTACCCCAAAGAGATAATAAGGAAAAAAATCGTGTACAAGAATAGTCATAGCTGTGCTCTTTGTGGTGGCCAAAAATTGGAAAATGAGGGAATGCCCTTCCATTGGGGAATGGCTGAGCAAATTGTGGTATATGTTGGTGATGGAATACTATTGTGCTCAAAGGAATAATAAAGTGGAGAAGTTCCATGGAGACTGGAACAACCTCCAGGAAGTGATGCAGAGCGAGAGGAGCAGAACCAGGAGAACATTGTACACAGAGACTGATACACTGTGGTATAATCGAACGTAATGGACTTTTCCATTAGTGGCGGTGTAATGTCCCTGAACAATCTGCAGGGATCTAAAAAACACTATCCACAAGCAGAGGATAAACTGAGAGTAAAAACACTGATGAAAAGCAACTGCTTGACTACAGGGGTGGAGGGGATATCACTGAGGAGAGACTCTAAATGAACACTCTAATGCAAATACCAACAACAGGGAAATGGGTTCCAGTCAAGAAAACATGTGATACCCAGTGGAATTGCATGTGGGCTATGGGAGAGGTGTTGGGAGGGGGTGGGCAGGAAAAGAAAATGATTTTTGTTTCCAACGAATAATGTTTGGAAATGACCAATTAAAATAATGTTTTTTAAAAAAAGAAATAATGAAGAGGATGATTTCAAAAAAACCTAGGAAGACTGGTATGAACTGATGCAGAGTGAAATTAGCAGAACCAAGAGAACAAACTAAATGAAATAGAAAGGACCTCTTTCCTAAGACAATTATTTTAACTCCTTTGTAGAAATACAATGGAGAGAATTCTTGGAAAGAGATTTTATTGGCTTCTTGAGAGAGCTAAATGTTTCCAGAATTGAGAATTAGTAGAATATTCTTGCTCTGTGATCCTTCTTAGAGCTAACATAGTAAACATTTATTATCATTAGATACATTGTAAACAATTACTTATATCATTATTTTATTGTTTGTTGCAGGTAATAAAATACAGGGACCTGTGAGAAAATTTATTCTTGCTTTCTCAAAATTTTGTATACATAGATTTTTGATATTTTTATACTTCTTTTGAATTCTTCTTTAATATATATATATAACGGATTATTTTTTCCCTTTTTTGATTTTGTTTTTGTTTTTGTTTTCCTTTTGGATTAACTCACACACCTCCATAACTAAACCCTGCATCCTCTGATGGACTCGGTGTTTTTTCAACACTTTCTTCTGGGGGGAAATGTGGCCTCAGACACTGCCCACCAGGGAATCCTGGCCAAGAACCTTATCCAGCCTTTACCTCAGTTTCCCCCATTGTGAGAACCAGAGAATAAGAGCCTGAGCCCAGAGGGGGAAGGTGGTCCAGAGAGGATCTGGGGGGAAGCAGATGCTTCCTCGGGGTCTTCTGAGGCTCTGGGATGCTGAGGAGGGTCTCCTTTGGCAGGGGCATGGCAGCCCCAGAAACCCAGGCAAACTATTATTAGGGAAATTCCTTTGTCCTTGGGCCCTGGACTCCAAACCCAAAACATCAGACCTGGAGGATCAGCCCCCCCTGATTGTCCCATGGACTTGTCTCCTTGAGCCCCTCCCCCAGTCCACAAGGCCCAGAGACCCTTTAGAGGGCTGGGGAAGGCCTAGGAACCCCCTCCTGCCCTTTGGGAAGCCACAGAAGGCAGCAGCAGCCCCTGAGCCCAGGCTCTGAGCCCTGATGGACAGAGGACAGTCTGGGGGTGTCTGTGTGTCTCAGGGCGGCTGGGCTCAGGCTGCTCAGGCCTGGCTGCTTCTCCCCTCCTTTGGGGCTTTCTGGGCAGAGGCTGGGAGGCTTTGCCCTCCCCTCCTGCAGCCCACTGGACAGGGGAGGAAACTGAGGCAAGCAAGGTGAAGTGACTTGTCCAGGGTCCTGCAGGGGGAGATCTCAGGCCTCCCTGACTCCAGACCCTGAGCTCTAGCAGGCCCTGAGGGGCTAAAAGCCCTGGAAGGGCTTCTCTCCCTGGAGGATCCTTCCCTTGCTGGCCTCAGGCCTGGGGCTGCTGCTCTGAATTCCTCTCTGCTGTCTCTGGGGCTCAGGAGGGGAGAACACACAGGCCTGGGCTGGGCATGGCCTGCCCTCCCCTGGGATGGGGGCGTTGGGGGCCCCCCCAGGCCCTTCCCTGGACTCCAGCCTCTCCTTCCAGGCTTTGGGCCTGTCCAGGCTGAGCTGAGAGGGAGCCTGAAAGGGAGGCCCATCGGGGGAGGCAGCAGGGGGGGTCCAGCACCCTCTGGGGGGCCCTCCTAGGCCTGCCAGCCCCCAGAAGCCCAGAAGGAGCTCTTTCCTGCAGGCATCCCCAGGCCCGGCCCCCAGAAGCCTGGCTCTGCCCTCCCCCAGCAGGGGCTCCAGGAGAGAGCATCTGCTCCAGCTCTGAGGCCAGGAGACAGCTGGGAGGAGGGCGGGAATTCCCTGAGGGGTGAAGGAGAAGCAGGGAGGGGCAGCCCCAAAGCCAGGGTCCCTCCTCACAAAGGCTTCTGGGAACGGACAGGGTGGTGCAGGAAGGGGTGGGGCCTGAGCGTACGGGAGGGATGTCGCGGGCGGAGCCTAACAGAGAGGCGGGGGTCAGGCAAGGAGGCGGTGTCTGAGAGGGCCGTGGCAGGAGCGGAATGGAGGCGGGGCAGAGCGGTAATGGGTGGGGCCTAAAGCAAGGTGAGGTTGAGCTACTGTCTGAGGCAGAGGGAGGTGCACGCGGCAGGCGGGGCGGGCTCCAGGTCTGATCAGGGGCGGGGCCTAGGCTGGGGCGGGCTTTCCGGGTTTTAAACTTGGCTTCCTCCATCCCGCCCTCTCCTGCTCGTGGGCTCCTGCGCATACTGTGCCGTCCCGGAGGAGGTGAGGCGTCTGTCCTTCAGGGATCCCCCCAGACCTGGCATGGAGAGCTTGGAGGAGTGCGGAGAGGACGCCGCGCTGGAGCCCTGCAGGACCCCCCAGGTAAGCAGCAGCGGCTTCTCCTGATGGGGAGGCTCAGGCAGCGGGTGTAGACGCTCCACTCTCCTAACATGGAGACTCAGGCCCACGTGTAGACGCTCCTCTCTCCTGATGGGGAGTCTCAGGCCCAGGTGTAGACGCACCCCTCTCTCCTGATGGGGAGGCTCAGGCCCAGGTGTAGACGCACCCTTCTCTCCAAGGCTCCAAAGTCACCCGTTTCCCTTCTTGAATTCAAACCCTTCCCTGAAGCCCCGTCCTGGTGTCCGGTCCAGCCGGATACAACCGTGGGGTCCGTGAAGCAGCCACCTAAAAAGACCATAGGGGGAGAGAGGGGAGACCAAGCACGCAAGGAAGACAGAGTCTGTCTGATAGTGTCAAGGCTCGTTTATTGCAGGTGCAGGGTAAGAATATATTGTGATTAAGGACGGGTTGTAACAGGAGGGAATGTGAAGAGTTTTTATGGTTTGTGGCCGTTGGTCTAGCGACGCCAGTTTCCAGGAGGTAACTTGTTTGTTCAGATTCTCAGAAACCCTTATCTTGTTCCTGGTCATAAGTTTTCCCCAGATATGGTCTCTGACAATTCCCCCTTTCCTTTTTATTAGAGGGAAGGTTTTTAAGTCAGGACCGCAGCGACGGCCCCTGTCTTAGGCTACACAGGGGGAGTTACTGGATCATCAGGGGTGGAGGACCTGTGCTATTCCCATCATTGGGTTACCACCCTGCTAGTAAGTTGGAGACGATCAGTATCAAACGGGGTGTGTGGTTGGTCAGTATCTGTTATTTCAATACGATGATATTGGACCCTAGGGAACTTAGTAAGGGCTGAGTCAATGTTTGATTTGATAAATCCTTTGATAAATCCAGTCAGGCGTTGGAAAGCCCAAGGGCCAAAGGTGAGGATTAGGAGGAAGATAATAAAGGGAACTAGTATCTGGGAATTAGGGTAGAAAGCCAAGGGGAACCTCTCAAAAGGTTGTTGTACCATCCTTCTTGGGCCTCGGCTTCCTTTTTTCTAAGGGCTAGGCGGTCTCTTAATTTTGCCATTGATTCTCTGACCACGCCCGTGTGGTCAGCATAAAAGCAGCATTCTTCTTTAAGGGCTGCACACAATCCCCCATCTTTTAAAAGAAGCAGGTCGAGGCCACGTCTGTTCTTTAGTACAACTTCTGAGAGGGAGGATAGGGATTTCTCTAAAGCAGAGACAGATTTTTCTAGGGCTTCGAGGTCAGATGTCATAGCAGAATGTAGAGCTGCGAGGTGTTGGGTCTGTAGGAGAGGGGTGGTGCCAGTACCAATGCCGGCAGCAAGACCCCCAATACCTAGAATGATGGCAAGAGTAGAGAAGGGTTCCCGCATAACCCGAGGGAATGAAGACAAAAGTTTACCCAAGGCGGTGTCTGAGTGATAGGTAATTCTGGGCCATAATTGTATAAGCACACAGAATTCAGAGGAGGTATTAAAAACCTGAAGGGAGATGCTGTAATGGGGAAAATTTTAGCTTCTGGGATTGTTATAATATTGCACAATGGCCGCCAAGGAATTTACTTATGAAATTCCTAAAATTGAAACACTCAAGTCAGAATGGAGTTTATGGAGGTTTAATCACAACGGGAGTAGGGAAAAGGAGAGGGAGAGAAGGAGAGAAGAGAAAAGGGAAAGGGGCTACTCAACCTCTGACCAAGGCAGAGTGAGTTCTAGGCCCAAAGGGCCAAGGTGGAAAGAATCAGTCCTTAACTCACGTGAGTGATCTGAAGGAAAGCTGTCTGCAGGCGTCCTCTCCCTCGAAGCTCCTAACACCAACTGCCATCTAGCTCTCTCCACAGGAAGTGAGCGAATTCCAGAGGCTGTTCCTTACCTCACTTCCTGTGTCTCACAAGTGCCAATGGTTGGCTCGAGCTTAGCTTAGGACAGCCCAGGTGGGCAGTTGGTTATTTCTGATTTGTCATTGACTAGCACATGCCCGTGTAGTGTGGGTGTGCACAATTTTTGGGTGCTAGACCAAGATGGAGACTTTTAAAATTCACAATCCCCCCTGATGATGATTGGGGGACTAGTCTCCCCAATTGATCACTAAACATAAGCATACTGCACCCCAAAAATTTCTAACTGTAAGTGTATACAAAAATTTTTTCCCACTAAGAGGAAAATTATAATAGTTGTAAATATGGGAAATAGAGGAGAGAGAAAGACAGCAAACCAATGTTTTGCTGGGCGCATTGACAAAAGCCAATTAGGGGGCAGTCCCCTTTGGCATAAGAGTGTACATTCAAAAATGTTCAATCAACCACACCCCAAGGTTCATTCTGGATCTTCCTGTAGTGAAAAGGTTTAGATATCTTTCTGCAAACAGTTCATTCTCTGGATTCAGTTAGTTAGCAAGCTTCTTCTCTGAAGATTTATCTCGAACAAAATTTAAATCTTGGATTTGATGAAATACAATCCCCCCTGAAGAAAGTGTTGAAAAAACACTGAGTCCAGCTGAGGATTCAAGTTTTAGTTGTGGGATTGTGTGAGTTAATCCAAAAGAAAAACAAAACAAAATGAAAATAAAATAAAAAATCAAAATGAAAAGAAGAAAAAGGGAAAAATTAAGGGAAAAATATAAACCCTTTATATATGCATATTTATATTAAAGAAGAATTCAAAATCAGTATCAAAATTCAAAAAAAAATCTATGTATACAAAATTTGAGAAAGCAAGAATAAAAAAAATTTTTTATTTTTACAGGCCCCTGTATTAGGGTCCAGTTAAGTAATTTCTAATCCCACAAGTCTGTAGGACAGAATGCAGCATATTTTACTTCCCCATTTGCAGCCAAGGCTACAGGAAGTTGCCATACTATAGGAGAGAAAAAAGAGGACCAGATTTCTTATTTTATATCTAGGGAAGTGTTATTCCCTCATCTGATTTTACCTTCGTTCTCAGGGATGGATGGAGTCAGGATGGTAGCCAACCTTAGGTACTTGTCTGTAGGTACTTTCATGAAGAGTGTGGATACAGGGAAGGCCTACATCTTAATGTCTGTCAAGTGTCGCAACCCCGAGTCTCACACTAGGTTCAAGTCCTTGGTATTGGCTTAGAAATGCATTAATCCTACCTGGATTGGTCTTTTGATTTTTAGACCTGTGAGCTCTTTTGGCATTATCCAGGTTATCTCTGTGCTCCTTTTTTGATCCTGTTCCTAGAATCAGACACAAACATTAATCATAGTCCCACAACAATTATCAATAAATGGCAGGTTCCCAAAGTCTAAAGCTGTTTGGGTGTGTATTAGTAATAACAGCAAGTATATATATTTAAACTAATATTGTAGAATAAAATTAATATTGATCATATGTACCTTAAGTACATAGAAATGAGAAAAGGGAAAAAATAAAATAATGTAAAAATAATAATAATAATAAAATAAGGAAAAGAGAAAAAAGGAAAAAAGGAAAAAAAATTAAATTTAGGAATTCAATGTGTCAAAAGCAGAATAAAACAGTTCCACTTGTCAATGGGTAGTTATCTCCAATGCATGTATAGGATACAGTCAATCAGTCTCAACAGAGGATGCTCTCTTTACATGAGAACAGTGAATCCAAGAGTCCTTTTTTCCAACCTTTATAGATGTTGGAGTAGTTAACAATATTTGGAATGGTCCTTCCCATGAAGGTTCAGTTGCTCCAGTATGCTTGAAATTCTTAATATAAACTTTATCTCCTGGGTTCAGGTCATGCAGAGAAAAGTCTAGTGGTCCAGCTTGTACTGCAGCTCCGGATTCATGAAGTTCACGTAGTTTGTGCTGTAATTCCTGTATATAGGAAGCAATGGTAGTATCTCCCCCTAATAGTGATGTATATGCAGGGGGAAAAGACTTAGCCTGTATAGGCAGATGTCCAAAAAGCATCTCAAATGGTGAAATATGTAAGTCTCCTCTAGGCCTGCTTCTAAGATAAAATAGTGCCAGAGGGAGAATTTCAGGCCATTTTAAATGGGTCTCAGTGCATAATTTTCCAATCATAGTTTTAAGTTCTTTGTTCATCCTCTCCACTTGGCCTGAACTCTGGGGGTGATATGGAACATGGAATTTTGGAGTTATCCCCAAGCAAGAATATATTTGATTTAAGACAGAATCGGTAAAATGACTCCCCCTATCAGAATCAATACGTGCTGGTAGGCCAAAGCGAGGAACAATTTCTTTTAAAAGCACCTTAGCAACAAAAGCTGCTGTGGCTCGGGCTGTAGGAAATGCTTCCGGCCATCTGGTCAGTTGGTCTACTATGACCAAACAAAATTTATATTGTCCAGCCTTTGGCATTGTTATAAAATCTATCTGCAGGTGCTCAAAAGGTGTGTAAGCCAGAGGACGTCCACCAAAGGCTTTGCTACGAGAGGCGTGTTGGTTATATGCCTGGCAGGTAGGGCAGGATGAACACACTTTAGAGGCTACGGTAGTTATACCAGGGACTATCCATACTCTCTTGACAGAGTCCACGATGCCCTGGGTACCAAAGTGGCCATTATTATGAACAGATTGGCAGATTTGGTGATAGAAACTTCTAGGGAGCAGGGGTTTTCCTTCAGGTGACACCCAGACTCCATTGATCTGTTTCGCTTTGAATTTCTGTTTCCATTTTTCCACTTCCTTCTCATCATAGGAAAGTGATAAATTTGAGTCATCAGTAGTTGTTAATGTTAGAAGTAATTCAGGCCCTTCTATGGCTGCCAGCTTTGCAGCAGCATCTGCTCGGTCATGTCCCCTAGAGACAGGGTCGGTGCCACCTGTATGGGCAGAGCAATGAACTACAGCTAGGGCTTCAGGCAGCTGAAGAGCAGAAAGGACTTCATTAATAATTTCTGCATTAGCTATGGATTTTCCAGCTGAGGTTAAAAATCCTCTCTGGAGCCATAGCATCCCGACTGAGTGACAAATGCCGAAAGCATATCTAGAATCCATATAAATTGTTGCCTTTTTACCCTTGGCAATTATACAGGCATGTTTCAGAGCTATGAGTTCTGCCCCTTGAGCGCTAATGTTAGAAGGTAGTGAGGCTGACCACTCAGTGGCAAATTCTGAGACTACAGCAGCTCCACTGTAGCTGATGCCATCCCTCATGAAAGAGGAACCATCAGTAAATAAGATCAGGTCTGAGTTCTTTAAGGGAGTGTCCAAGAGATCATCTCGAGGCTTTTCTGCCATGGACACTAGTGTTTCACAACTGTGTAATGGTTCTCCTGAAGTTGGTAAGTCTGGAAGCAAGGTGGCAGGATTAAGGGTTGAACAGCGTTTCAAAGTAATGTTTTCATTATTTAGCAAGGTTATTTCATACCTTGTAATTCGCTGATCAGAAAATGCCTGTGTTCTCTGTCTTAGCAATAATGCTTCTACCTCATGTGGACACATAATTGTCAATGGGCATCCTAATACTAGATCAACGGTTTTTGTCACTAGTAAAGCAGTAGCAGCCATTCCTCTAAGGCATGGTGGTGCTCCTGAAGCTATTGGGTCCAGCTGGGCTGAATAATAAGCAACTGGATGCTGAGAAGGCCCCAGAGTCTGAGTTAAAACGCCTGAGGCTACTCCTCTTCGCTCATGTACATACAAAGTGAATGGCTTGTTGTAATTTGGGATGCCTAGAGCAGGGGCAGATAAGATAGCCTTTTTTAGCTCTGATAGAGCTGACATGTGTTCAGGCTCTAATTTGAGGGGTTCAGGGACTACATCCCTTGTTAGTGCTATAAGAGGTTTAGTAATTTCCCCATAGCAAGGAATCCATTGTCTGCAAAACCCTGTTGCTCCCAGAATTGCTCTTACCTGTTTTTTAGTGGTAGGAGCACTCAATTTTTGAATATTCTCAATTCGCTTGGGAGAAATAGAGCGGGCACCAGCTGTCAGAATGAACCCCAAATATTCTACTTTGGGGAGACACTACTGAACTTTATCCTTCGAGATCTTATGACCTCTTTTGTGCAATTCCAAAAGCAGGTGTTTACTATCTTCCTGACATGCTTCTGCATCCACGGAAGCCAAGAGTAGGTCATCTACATATTTTATTAATTTGCTGTTTTTAAATTTTATATTATCTGTATCTTGTCCCAAAATTTGTGCAAATAAGTTCAGACTTTCTACATAACCCTGGGGCAGATGACTCCAGGAATATTGTATGCCATTCCAGGTGAAAGCAAAAATATGCCTCGAGTTCTCATGTATGGGTATAGAAAAGAAGGCTGAGCACAAGTCTACTACTGTAAAGTATGTAGCTGTGCTAGGAATAGAAGAAATAATAGTATTGATATTGGGAACTATGGAGTGTCTCTTTATAACGTGATTGTTCACAGCCCTCAAATCCTGTACGAATCTATAGAGGTGTTTGCCATCGGGCCCCCTTTTTGGTTTTTTAACGGGGAGGATGGGCGTGTTGTATTCAGATTTACAAGGGAAAATTATTCCTTGGTCAATTAAAGAATTTATTATTGGGGTAATGCCCTCCATTGCCTCCTTGGAAAGAGGATACTGAGGAATGCAAGGAGGTGGGCTGGATTTAGTTTTTATTTGCACGGGAGTAGCTGATTTAAGTAAGCCTACATCAGTAGAAGATGTGGCCCAAAGAGACTCTGGTATATCTGTAGGTATTTCAAAGGTGGGAGGCTCCTTTGCCTCCTGGCTCTCTGAGAGAAATACAGGGAGTAAATTTAAGGTTTCCTCGGGCACTTCTAAAGAGAGGGAGCCATCTGGGGCGCACATTATTGTGGCTTGTAATTTGCATAGTAAATCTCTCCCCAGCAAATTTGTGGGAGATCCAGGCATTAAAAGAAAAGAATGTTCAACAGTTAGGGGTCCCACACGTACCATGCGAGGAGAAAGTTTTGGGACCTTTAAAGGTTTTCCTGAAACACCTACTACATTTAAAGAGCCAATAGAATCACATTTCTCATCTGGTTTGCTTACTAGAACTGACCTAGATGCTCCAGTGTCTAGAAGACAGTCATAGTATGAATTTCCTACCTTTAAAGTGACATGAGGTTCCTTATTGTTCGGGGGGGGGGGGGTATATATAGGGATTATTGGCATTAAAATATCAGGGTCTGGAAAATCAAAGGTCTCATTCTTTGATTCCAAGGCCCTCACCCCCCCTTCACACCTTCATAAAGATGCTTGGGCAGTTTTTTGGGACCCTCCACGCTGTTGGGGGTGTTCACCCTGAGTGTAGCGTGGTCGAGCTCCATTTCTTATATATTGTTGTTGGGCATTTTTTGGGATAGTATCATTTTCTGTATTTTGAGCACCGTCATTTTGATTGGCATTGTGATTCCTATAGTTATTATTCCTAAAGGTATTATTATTTCTTGTTTCCCGTAGCCTGCTCCTACAGACTATCATTGCATGGCCTCTCTTCCCACAGAAGGTGCATATTAAGGGGTTTGTTAATGATCTATCTGTGGATTCCTGCAAAGGGGCCATGGTCTCTCCCTTACTTTTCAATTGTTCCTTTAAAATTTCAATTTCTTTTTCTAAGTCTGACACTGATTTATTGTGTGTCTCAGGTTTTTTTGTACGATTCTTATAGGCATATGCTGCTACTTTCCTCAGTTCTTCGAGGTCCGTAGACTCCCAGTTGGGACAGCTGGTTTCAAAGTAGTCTTTTACTGCTGAACAACAATTCCTAACGAATTGTCTGCGTATATGTTTAATGTCTTTTTCTCTGGACAAATCAAGGTCCATATATGTACTTCCTACGTCAATAAGTCTGTCCATAAAGTGGGAGGGGGTCTCATCAATTTCCTGTCGGGATTGTTCAAATTTTTCCCATGCATCAGGGCTATCAGAGCAGTCTCTCATGGCTTTTAATAATGCTTCTCTGGCCAGGGCTAGTTTTGTGTGATCCTGTACAATATTAGGGTTCCAGTGTGGATCTACAGTTGGCCAGTGATGAGCTCCTCTACCACTTTTCTTATTAGCTAGAGAGATGACATTATTTTTCTCTCTCTTTGTCAGAAATGTATCTAACAAATTCTCCACATCCAACCAAGAAGGATCAAAGTTTCTGAATATATTTTCTAATTTTTCTATAACCAACATTGGTTCTGCCTCAAATGATTGAACATTGTGCTTGAATTTTTCTAAATCATCAGGTTTAAAAGGTGTATAGTGTCTTACAGACACCAAGTTCCCTTCTTTATTAAAGGTGGGTACTTCCCTCAATGGAAATAAACTTCTGTCTAAACTATCTGGTGTTACTGTTTCTAGGCTACTTGCTCCATTTTCAATGTTAGGATTATTGGCTGTTGGAGATTAGAGCATTAGTGGAGGGGAGGGCAGGGGGAAGGGCTGGGACAGGAACAGGGGGTGGGGCTGGAGCATGAGCATGGGTGGGGTGGAGGGCAGGG
The DNA here is from genome assembly GCF_027887165.1 of Monodelphis domestica. Classification (NCBI taxonomy): domain Eukaryota; kingdom Metazoa; phylum Chordata; class Mammalia; order Didelphimorphia; family Didelphidae; genus Monodelphis; species Monodelphis domestica. The sequence continues at coordinate 553,107 of NC_077227.1, read as the reverse complement.
GGAGGGGCTGAGGAGGCAGGGTAAGAGGCATGAATAGAAGGAGGAATCAGGGTGGGAGGGGCAAGAGTGGCAGGGGGAGGGGCTGGGTGGTCTGGATGGGGAGGAGCTGGTTGGTGTGAAGGGGCTGCTATTTGAGCCAAATCGTTTTGGGTAGGGTTGGTCAGGGAATCTGATAATGATGGGGGATGGAGAGTTAAATCACTCCTATTATAGGATGTTTTTAACTCCCTTTCAATGTTTTGCAGGAAGGTTTTTATCTCTCCCCATTTTTCCTCCCTAATTTCATCCAGGGAAGTTTTCATCTCTCCCCATTTTTCCTCCCTAATTTCATCCAGGGAAGTTTTTATCTCTCCCCATTTTTTTCCCCTAACTTCATCCCGTTCCACCAATTGTTGATAAATAAAAGCATTTTTTTTTTGTAATTTGTTCAATAAAAGTATTTTGGTCCCGAATTCTTTGATCAGTGACAGTATTCAGTTCTTTATGTTGCTGATCAATAAAAGTGTGCAGTTCTTTAATTCTCTGATCAGTATTAATATTTTGTTCCCTAAGTTGCTGGTCAATAAAAGTGTGGAGTTCCCTAATTCGTTGATCAGTGATAGTATATTGCTCATTAATTTGTAGATCAATAAAAGTGTGTAGTTCCTTGATTTGTTTAGTAATAGAAGGAACAAGGGAGTGTTCTCTCTTAGAGGTTAGGTATATTATTGTAAGTACAACAATTACAATCCCAAGGCAGATGAATGTAAGGGTCACGAAGAGGTTTATAGTTTCTGAAAAATACCATCCTAGAGAAACACCTACTAAAAATCCAATGTACTTGGTCATTAAACTTATAAGCCAATTTCGAAGCAAAGCAGACAGTGGTTGTAGCCACATCTTTCTTCTTTGAGTCAATTACTAGGTTGCCTGTGACTTTTTTTTTTTTACAGTAGGGGGCTCCCTAGTCTACAACCCTATACAGGCTAAGGGCCTATTGTGTTGTAAATTCTCCTTAGCAAGCTTCTGGGAGGGGTTACAAAAGCCTAATGCAGGAAGGTAGAAGCTATGAAAAGGCTGATTAGGAGTGAATAGACCGTAAACAAAAGGTAGAGCTAAACCTCCTTCTTTTACAAAGTGTGTATATGGGAGGGTCCCAGCAATCTTCTTTAGCCCTCAGGCTAAAACTGCTAGGACCATGTGCTATCTTCCTTGAGCAAAGCTCACTTAAATTTTTTTTAAGACTAGAAAGGCCAGGAAACAGAAAAATGGGTTTTAAATTAGCTCCCTAGCTGTATTCAGCTGTTTTTTTTTTTTTTTTTTGCGGGCGAGGAGCTCCTAAGAGCTCCTTCTCCTGAGGTTCCTCGTTGCTAATCAGTTGATTAGGTAATCCTGGCCTGCCTCTCAATCTACTGAGCCACCTCCTTAAAGTAAAAGGAGAGGGAAATGAGAGACAAAAGGGAGAAGAAAAAAAAATCCTGTTGACCCCAATTTAACTTAAGGAGAAAAGGAGAAGAGAGAAAAGGTGTTTTATACTCACCTGTTCTGGCAGCTGTGTCTTTAAGCCAAGGTATTTGGTAAAAGGACTGACGGAGTGAGTAATAAGTGGGGTGAAAGGGCAAGAAAATTCAGGAAATTTATTGAGGTTCTAGAAACTTTCGAAGCACTAAAGCAGGGCCAAGAGCCGGAGTGGGTAGCCGGGGTGGGACCTCTCCTGGGTGATTAGTAAGGAGATCAGAAGACTGATATAGTTCTTTTTCCCGAAGTGGTTACGCCAATTGTAATGGGGAAAATTTTAGCTTCTGGGATTGTTATAATATTGCACAATGGCCGCCAAGGAATTTACTTATGAAATTCCTAAAATTGAAACACTCAAGTCAGAATGGAGTTTATGGAGGTTTAATCACACTGGGAGTAGGGAAAGGAGAGGGAGAGAAGGAGAGAAAAGGGAAAGGGGCTACTCAACCTCTGACCAAGGCAGAGTGAGTTCTAGGCCCAAAGGGCCAAGGTGGAAAGAATCAGTCCTTAACTCACGTGAGTGATCTGAAGGAAAGCTGTCTGCAGGCGTCCTCTCCCTCGAAGCTCCTAACACCAACTGCCATCTAGCTCTCTCCACAGGAAGTGAGCGAATTCCAGAGGCTGTTCCTTACCTCACTTCCTGTGTCTCACAAGTGCCAATGGTTGGCTCGAGCTTAGCTTAGGACAGCCCAGGTGGGCAGTTGGTTATTTCTGATTTGTCATTGACTAGCACATGCCCGTGTAGTGTGGGTGTGCACAATTTTTGGGTGCTAGACCAAGATGGAGACTTTTAAAATTCACAATGCAGGGGGTGAGGCCGGTGTTGCAGGCCCAAAAGGTGTTATTGGGGGCTTCTAAATAATGAGGGGAGTGGGAGATGGAAAGGGTAACATTACAAAGATGGGAGTGAGAGGAAGGGGAGTGACCTAGGCAGAGGCCTTTGCCGGAAACTTCGGCAAGGGTGAGGCGGTGGGGGTACGGGGTGCAGCGAGGGGAAGGGGCTGAGGTGTTGCGAGGGTGATCAGTAAAAGCGATTCCTTCATAGTATGGGGCCTGCGGGTGGAGACATAGCCAACAGCTGATCGTAAGGTTCGGGGTGGTAGCATTCAGAGCCAAATAGGAGCTATCAATGAGGTTAAATGGGGTATCGGGCAGGGAATGGAAGACAGTTAGTGCTGCATAAAGCTCTACCAGCTGTGCGGACTCATAAGGGGTTTTGATAGAGCGGGGGCGGTTATTCATAACTGTGGCGGCTAGGCCAGTTTTAGAGCCGTCCACGAAGACCGTGGGTGCCCCCGGGATAGGTGAGGATCGGGTTTGGCGTGTAAGTATGAAGGGGGTTAGGGAGAAAAACTGCAACAATTTATTACTTACTGGGCATGTGGTTGTCCAAGATGCCCTGGTAGGTAGATATGAGTATAGCCCAATTATCATTTTGAGATTTGAGCCAGTCAAGTTGCTCCTTGTTATAGGGGGAGACTACATGGTCAGGGGAGCGGCCGAAATGCCGGGTGGAGAGACAGGTGCCCATCATTGCTAATCGGGCACTCAGGTCAGGATAAGGGGCAAGAATTTTTTGGTTATACATAGGGAGGTGGATCCAAATGAGGGGAGAGGGATCTTGCCATAGAAGTCCCGTGGAGGAGAATTCAGTGGGAAAGATGAGAAGGTAAAGGGGAAGGTGGGGAGAAAAATACCCAATGTTCTGTGTAGCTATAGCTTGCTCTACTTTCCTAAGGGAAGCTTCGCCTGCTGGGGTTAGGGAGCGAGGGGAGGAGGGGTCAGCATCCCCTCGAAGGATGTCCTCCAGAGGGCGAAGGTCCGCCTTGGCGAGTTGCAAATAGGGGCGGAGCCAATTGATGTCCCCTAGAAGTTTCTGGAAATCATTAAGGGTTTTGAGAGTGGAGCGTGTGAGTGAAACCTTATGTGAAAATAAGGAGTCAAGCTCAAGGCGGAATCCCAGGAAGGTGAAGGGGTACTGGGTCTGGACCTTGTCAGGGGCTATTCTGAAGCCGCGGGCCTGAAGTGCGCATATGATGGTCTGAGCTATAGTTTGTGTTAAGGGGGGAGATGGAGCTGCTATCAGGAGGTCATCCATGTAATGAATGATGTAAGCTGAAGGGTATCGTGTCCTTACAGGGTCAATGGACTGAGCTACAAACTTTTGACATAAGGTGGGGGAGTTAGCCATGCCCTGGGGGAGAACACGCCATTGGAATCGAGGGTTGGGCCCTATGTGATTAACTATGGGGATGGAAAATGCGAAGCGGGGACTGTCGGCTGGGTCAAGGGGAATGGAAAAGAAACAGTCCTTGATATCGATGACTATTTTACTAAAACCTTTTGGGATGGCAGTTGGAGATGGAAGGCCTGGTTGTAAAGCCCCCATGGGAAGCATAGTTTTATTGACCTCTCTTAGGTCCTGCAAGAGTCTCCATCCCCCAGATTTCTTTTTGATGACGAAAATGGGTGTGTTCCAAGGGGAGGTAGAAGGTTTGAGGTGACCCAAGGAAAGTTGCTCCTGCACCAACGTTATGGCAGCCTGAACCTTTTCAGATGTTAAAGGCCACTGATCAATCCAGACAGGGGAGTCAGATTTCCATGTAATTTTATCAGCCTGGAGTGCAGGAGGATCAGTGGCCCTTATGAAAAATTCTGCAGCCCCAGACCTTCCCTGTTCTTATGAGGTTGAAAGGAAATGGGGTGGGGGAGGCCTTGTTCCCTTTTTCCGAGGCCCTTCCCTGGGAGGTATCCAGATTTTAACATCATGGTGGTGACAGGATCGCTAGGGCTAACCAAGAGAAGTCGCATTTGGGCTAGGATGTCTCTGCCCCAGAGATTGACAGGAAGTCCTGCGACTACATATGGGCGAGTGGTGCCACTGTTGCCCTCGGTGTCCTGCCAATTAAGGACCTTAGAGCTCTGAAGGGTATCTTGGACTTGGCCTATTCCTGATAGATGGGTGGATGAAGGTTGAAGGGGCCAGGAGCGGGGCCAGTGAGCCTGAGAGATAACAGTGGAATCCGCCCCTGTGTCCAGTAGCCCAGTAAAGGTTTTTCCTTCAATGTTTAATCGGAGAATGGGTCGGGACTCAGTAAGTTGCTGCACCCAGTAAATATTGGAGGAGCCTGGAGAGGAAGGGCCCCGTGTGTGGGTTATTGCAGGGAAATTGCCAATCATAGGGAGGGGGAGGGCTTGAGCTAAGCGTTTGCCTGCAGGGATGGTAACAGGGCCATGTGAGGATTCTATGATAATTTTTATTTCCCCTGTGTAATCATTATCGACAAGGGTAGGATGTACTACGACACCTTGCAAAGTGGTGAGTGCTCTACCGATGACCAAGAAAAACATATCAGGGGGTGGTGGTCCAAATTTGCCAGTAGGGAGGACTATTGGGCCCTCCTCAGGTGTCAATATTCTGGTGGTGGAGGCACAGAGGTCCAAGCCTGCACTGCCTGCTGTGGCTCGAGTAAGGGAGCTGGACAGGGGCTCCCGAAGGAGCCCCGCATCCCGTTTCCCTGTACCGGGGGAAGAATTTGCCCATCCAACGTAATTCTGGATCGGCAGTCTCGGGCCCAGTGCCGGCCCTTCCTACACTTCGGGCAAATGCTAGGTGGTGGTTTGGGGGGGGGGGGGGGCTATTATCGGTGCAGGGGTCTGCCTAGGATTTGTCCCGGAAGGGCATTCACGTGCAAAATGGCCAGGTTGCCCACATTTAAAGCAATTTCGAGGGGGTATTGGGGCGAGAGGCCTGGATGGCTGCCCCAATGGCTAAAGAGATGGACTTGTTTATTTTGTGATCATAAGCGTCAATATCATTGCATAAGCAGATCATCCCATCTAGATCAAGATCTCTTGCTTTTCCTCTTAGGGCGGCCTTACAGGCAGAATTAGCATTTTCGATTGCCAAATGCCTCAGCATCGGGTGATCTGCTCCATCCTGGCCCAAGACCCTTTCGGCGGTTTCTAAAAGTTTTGCAACAAATTGAGCGTAAGGCTCATTGGGTCCCTGGAGAATTTTTGAGAGGGGTGCCGTGACAGACCCGGCGGCAGGAACTGCCCGCCAAGCAGCTGTAGCGGCATGCGCAGTTTGCATGAGCAAGCCAGGGGGCAATCTCATCTGCTGGTTTTCTAATGCAAAGTGGTTACGGCCAACGATTTTGTCAATCATCCAGGCGGTTGTCTTGTCATTTTTCGAGTTAAGTTTAGCCTGATTTTCTGCCCTTTCAAGGAATTCTGCCTTCCAAATTAAGAATTGTCCCCTGGAGAGGACAGATTGCACTACCTTGGACCATTCGGAGGGGAGCATATGTCCTTCTCCTCCAAGCCCCTCCAGAATGGAGAGTGTAAAAGGAGCGTTGAGGCCATAATTTTTAACAGCTGAATGGAGGTCTTTAATGTGTTTGAATTTTAATTTGTTATAAATCGGAGTACGGGACTGTGGCGAGCCTGAAGTGTCAGCGCCCCTGGGGTGTTCACCATCGGTCTCATTTCCCTCCGCCCCTTTGGAGTCAGAGGATTCGCCAGAAGGGGGGAGGGAAATATCCTCGGGGGGAATCTGAGCAGCCTGTTGTTGCCTAGTAACAACCGGGAAGGCGAGGTCTTATCTTTTGATCGAGGTGGCTTGGACTTAGGGATCAGAGGCCGGAAGATATCTATTTGCAGATCATGTAATTGGTTAGTTAATGTATGCACCTCCTTTTGAAGTCCTAGGAAATGTTTGAGGTCAGCGACTTGCCGGCCGAGTTGTTTTGTGGCCTCTTTAAGATTCTCAGAGCCAGGGAGTAAGGGGAAAACAAGAGGGGTGGGGTGCCGCCGGCGGGGTTGTACCGGGGAGGCCTGTTTTTACACTGCGGGGGAGGCCTGTTTTCCAGGCGATTACTGTCCTGATAGCGTGCGGCCTCTTCCTCTAGCTCTGTCTGATAAGCGGGATTAAGTGTGTCCTCTGAATCAGGGTTCCTATATAGAACGGGATAAAGGTGGGGTTTGGGTTTGGAAGGGACAAGAGGTTCCCTAAGGGAGGGATTTTCAATTGGTTCATCTAAGAGGGAGGGAGGGCGTTTGTCCTTTTCTGATGGTACTTCCTCTTTCTCAGTTTTTGTCTTATAGTCTAAGATAGCATCTTCAGCTAGGCTGAGGAGGTGGGAGACCTGTTTATTAGTGTCGGCTTCTTTAAGAATATCACGGATTAGTCCGTAGTAAGAAAAATATTCATCGGGGATCTCTTGCCCTGATTTTATTAGGCCGTTCAATTCTTTGCCCACTTTGTTCCAAGTAAGGGGGTGAATTTCCGGGCCATGTAGAAATGAGCCAGGGGCAATGTTCCTCTATAAAGCAGAAAAATTTAAATAGATTTTTTCTTTTTTACCCTAATACCTCTCTCCCTGAGACTATCTTTTAATTCTTTAACAAATAGAGCTTCTTTTGAGAGTGTCTTCCCCGTGTCTCATTCACACAATTATCACATACCCTTCCCCACGTTTTCGCCAATCCTCTCGTGAGGGTATAGAAACGGATACTAGTGGGTCCACACTCGTAAGCGATTTGAGGGCTCAGTCAAAGTCGGTCCGGCCAAGGACATTCACTCACCCCAGAACAGGATGGACCACGTCGCTTGAGCTTAGGCGGATGGTATAAACCCCCATCAGGAAATCGCCCTGTTACTCGTATGCGAAACGCGGACTGAGTTTCCTCTCTTCTCTGCAGTCACACACACAGTCACACATACAGTCACTCTGGGGTAATCACTCTCAATTTTTTATGCCTATGGGGGATGGGACGACTTACCCTACCTCAAGGCTGTCCGTCCAGCCTCTACCCTTCCTTTGTCCGTGGAATTTGTTCCTCAGTCGTCCGGTAAGCTGTCTTACTCAAGCCCCACACATTGGGCGCCAGTTATCCGGGTCCAGCCGGATACAACCGTGGGGTCGGTGAAGCAGCCACCTAAAAGATCATAGGGGGAGAGAGGGGAGACCAAGCACGCAAGAGAGACAGAGTCTGATTAATAGTGTCATGGCTCGTTTATTGCAGGCGCAGGGTAAGAATATATGCACATGAGGTGGGGGGGGTGATTAAGGACGGGTTGTAACAGGAGGGAATGTGAAGAATTTTTATGGTTTGTGGCCGTTGGTCTAGCGACGCCATTTTCCAGGAGGTAACTTGTTTGTTCAGATTCTCAGAAACCCTTATCTTGTTCCTGGTCAAAAGTTTTCCCCAGATATGGTCTCTGACATCCTGGGGCTCCTGCTGGGCCTCTTCTTCAGGACAACCTGCAGCTCCTTCCTGGTTGGCCGTTTCTCCCCTATGGAAGGCAGGTTCTGGCTCCGGCTCCGGCCCGGCTCCCTCCCTTCCTCCTGGGCCGAGAAGTCGGGTCTCTTTTGGGCCCAGCACGTGCCCAGGCCCAGTTGGGAGGCTTCAGGCCAGGCTGTGGAAGCCAGAATGGCGAGGCCCAGAGGAAGGAGGACGTCCAGGAAGCAGGAGCAGCTGGTCTCGAGGCCGGGTTCTGGGTTCTGGGCTCCACCGAGGGCCAGGCTAGGACAGCCCACTGTCAGCTGGCATCGAGGCCTTGAAGGCCAGAATCAGGCCCGAGTGCAGGACACGGACAAGAAGGGCTCCTGTGCAGATGCAGAGGACACACTTCCAGGCAGGACGGGATCCCCCATGGCTGCTCCAGCCCACTCTGGCTCCAGCCATTGTCCTAAAATGGCACCTGACCCCGTGTCCCCCTCAGCCTGGGTTCTGCTCTCTCGACAGCCCAACAGAGACTCCTTTAGGCCTTCACAGGCCTCCACAGCCTGGCTGCCTCCCCATGGCCAGGCCTCCATCACCTCCTCCTCCTGTATTCTTCCAGGCAGCCTGAGGCCTTGGTGGAGGCCCTCCATCACCCCCATGTCCCGTCTCTTGGTGTCCCCATCCAGTTTCTCAGTGCCTGGCATGTGCTTGGCCCCTCACAAGTGCCTGTTGCTGGTTCTGCTGCCTTTGGGAGATGTCCAAAGGGGAAGCTGAGCTGTTGAGTGAGAGGCAGCATGGCCTGCTGGGAAGGGCTGTGGACAGGCCTGGAGTCAGGGAGGGGACCAGCTCTGACCCTGTCTGTGTGACCATGAACAACCCCCCCCACCCTTCTGAGCCTCAGTTTGCTCATCTGTAAATAGGGACAAGGAGGACTTGCCTTCCCGAGGGGATGGTGAGAGAAGTGTTGGCCAGACCTTGGCTGTCACCAGTCATGTGCATGGCGTCTCCCCATTAGACTGGGGGCTCCTTGAGGCCAGGCTCTGTGTTGGCCCTTCTTTGTATGCCCAGGGCTTGGCCCAGAGCCTGGCACAGGACAGACTCTCCCTCAGTGCTGGCTGACTGATCAGTGGCTGTTCTGTGTGTCCTGACTCTGCATCCAGGACAGCCTGAGGGTGGGAGCCCAGGCTGGGGTCCGAATCAGCCTTTGTCCTTCCTGCCCACTTCCCTTCCCCTCCAAGGACCCTCTGGGCTGTGGTCCCGGACTGAGGCCATTTATATGTTGTTTCAGGCCTCCGTGACATTCAAGGATGTGGCCGTGGACTTCACCTGGGAGGAGTGGAGGCTCCTGGACCCTCCCCAGAAGGAACTGTTCTGGGAGGTGATGCTGGAGAACTACAGGAACCTGGTCTGCCTGGGTGAGGAGGGCTCTTCTGGGCCTTGGGATCTGCCCATGGAAGGGGATCTGCTTCCTTCTCCTGGGCCCTGTCCAGGGTGCAGCTGGGATTCTCTGGCCTGTAATGGCCTGAGCACTTCTTATGCTAACCAGGCCAAAAGCCAGGCTGAAAGGCTCTCGTTTTGTTTGTCTAGCAATGTAGGGCTTTACTGTGTGGTCCCAGCCCAGCTCTGCTCCCTCAGACCACAGGGACCTTCTCAAGGCTCAGGGGAAGTACTTGAAGTCAGCCAAGCTCCCAATACCTCAGTATTGAATGGATCGAATGAACCCTTGTCTTTCAGAACCCCCCTCCATTCCTTGTTCCAGTCCTGTGTCTTCCCAGGGAAACAAACCAGATCAGCCTTGAGATGTTTTCTCTAAGCAGCTCCATGGCACCCAGGCTCTATACTAGCTTGTTCCTAAGGGCCTGGGAGATCATCCTCCCTCTTCATCTCTTTGCCCTTTCCCATGACTAGGCCTTGCTGATTCAAACAAGGATGTGAGGATCTCTGAGCTGGAGTCAGGGGAACCACATTGGATTCCAACTGGTGGTGTCCTAAGAAGCTGCTGGCCAGGTGAGTGAGGGAGTAGATGAGTGCCTGACCCTGGTGCGGACACAACAACCCATACACAGCTCTGCTGGTCATTCATCTCTCAGCCCACAGAGAATGGGCTCCTGGGTGATCCCCTCAGTGACCTTCTGGGCCAGGAACTCCTCTCTCTGCCACAGACCCCACATAGAATTCCTTCCTGCCTCCTCCACTTTGAATCATTTTGCCTCAAGGTATGGATACAAATGACCAGGTTCTGCTGGTACCTTCATAGTAAGGAAAAGAAATTCCATTGTGGGTGGAGCTCTGGGTTGTCTTAATCTTTTGTGGAAAGCAAAATGGAATTCTTCAGTGTCAGAGCTACACATGAATTCTTTTCCTTAGACCCCCTGATCATAATCTCATGACTCCTTCCAGAGGTCTAATTCAGGTGAAGATTTTGCCAGGTTTGTGTGTCCTTTTACAGCCCTTCCTTGTTGGCCTTGAGAGTTTTTCCTGACCCGGCCCTTCCTTGGGCTCTTCTTTTTAAATCCTTACCTTGTGTCTTAAATTGTTGCTATGTACTGCTTCTGAGGCAGTCTTGTGTGTCCATGTCTTTGTCTATAATGGATAACAATAGTATACATAAACATGTATAGACACATATATTCCAGGTTACATTCATACATGGTGTAGGGCAGTCAGCAGTCATCCCCACCTGTAATGATTCTGAGGTCCCTGCATCAGTTTTCCCACCTTCAGCTAATTTAATATTATTCACCCATATCAAAGGATAAGCTTGGTGAATGCAAAGAAATTTTAGAAGACACGTAAACTGATTTCCATTTACATGAAAACAAGGACAGTGTTTGTAGCAGCCTGATTATTGCGGAAAGTGACTCCTAGACAAAAGCTGATTCATCCAAGGAAAAGCTCTGTTCATATTCTTTCTTTCAGGTTGGGAATCGAGGCTGCAGACCAAGGAGTCAGCTCCCAAGATGAGTATTTCTGTGAAAGTCTTATCCCAGGAAAAGTTCTTGGAGGATGATCTAAGAATCTGCAAGATGGCGAAAACCTGGGAGTGTGATGGCAGGTTGAAGAAAAAGGAGAGCATGGAGGGGAAACCTTCTAGAGGAATAAAAATAATCCAAGCAGAACCTCCCAATGAGGCTGGAGGCTCTGCATATGATAAATACAGTCAGACCTCTAGCCCAGAGCCAGGCCTTTTTCCACAACAGGGAGCATCTGTAGTTATGCAGGGCCAGAAAGGAGATAACCAGAGAGGGAGTTCCACCATGTATTTGAACCAAGGACAAAGTGATCAAATCCATTCCAGGAAGAAACGTCGTAATAAGGTTACAAAATGTCAGAAAGTGCTGGGCCATGATTTGGGCTCCATAAAAAAACGTGGAATTCTTTCTGAAGAGAAAGTTCATGAAAGGGGGAATTCATTCCCTCGTATTAATGAATGTGGTCCACACCAGACAACTGATAGGGGGAAAGAGTGTAATGAGTTAACTAAATGGAGGAAGACAGGTCGTGCTAAACTTTACTCTCGTTGTCAGAGTAGAGAGAGACGGTACAAATGCAGTGAATGTGGAAAGGCCTTCCAGCAAAAGGGGGATCTTAAAAGACATTACAGAATTCATACTGGAGAGAAACCTTTTAAATGCAGTGAATGTGGAAAGGCCTTTTCCAGTGCTGGAACACTAAAACGACATCAGAGTACTCATACTGGAGAGAAACCCTTTGGTTGCAGTGAATGTGGGAAGACATTCGGAAGAAATTCTCACCTTTTAAGTCATCAGAGGAGAATTCATGGAGTAATTAAACTTTATGAATGTAACGTATGTGGGAAAGCATTCTCTAGGAAGTATGATCTTACTACTCACAGTAGTATTCATGCTGGAGAGAAACCCTTTGAATGCAGTGAATGTGGGAAGGCCTTTTCCAGGGCTAGAACACTAAAACAACATCAGAGTACTCATACTGGAGAGAAACCTTTTAAATGCAGTGAATGTGGAAAGGCCTTCCTGCAAAAGGAGGCTCTTAAAAGACATTACAGAATTCATACTGGAGAGAAACCTTTTAAATGCAGTGAATGTGGAAAGGCCTTCCAGCATAAAGAGGCTCTTAAAAGACATTACAGAATTCATACTGGAGAGAAACCCTTTGAATGCAGTGAATGTGGAAAGGCCTTCCAGCATAAAGGGGTTCTTAAAATACATTACAGAATTCATACTGGAGAGAAAGCTTTTAAATGCAGTGAATGTGGAAAGGCCTTCCTGCATAAAGGGGCTCTTAAAAGACATTACAGAATTCATACTGGAGAGAAAGCTTTTAAATGCAGTGAATGTGGAAAGGCCTTCCAGGAAAAGGGGGCTCTTAAAATACATTACAGAATTCATACTGGAGAGAAACCTTTTAAATGCAGTGAATGTGGGAAGGCCTTCCAGCAAAAGGGGGCTCTTAAAATACATTACAGAATTCATACTGGAGAGAAACCCTTTGAATGCAGTGAATGTGGAAAGGCCTTCCAGCATAAAGAGGCTCTTAAAAGACATTACAGAATTCATACTGGAGAGAAACCCTTTGAATGCAGTGAATGTGGGAAGGCCTTTTCCAGGGCTGGAACACTAAAACAACATCAGAGTACTCATACTGGAGAGAAACCTTTTAAATGCAGTGACTGTGGAAGGGCCTTCCTGCAAAAGGAGGCTCTTAAAAGACATTACAGAATTCATACTGGAGAGAAACCCTTTGAATGCAGTGAATGTGGGAAGGCATTCCGAAGAAATTCTCACCTTTTAAGTCATCAGAGGACAATTCATGGAGAAATTAAACGTCATGAATGTAACGTATGTGGGAAAGCATTCTCTAGGAAGTATGATCTTACTACTCACAGTAGTATTCATACAGGAGAGAAACCCTTTGAATGCAGTGAATGTGGGAAGGCCTTTTCCAGTAAGTCATATTTTACCCACCATAGCAGGATTCATGCTGGAGAGAAACCTTTTCAATGTGATATTTGTGGAAAAGTACTTCTCTCTAAATTTAACCTGAACCATCATCAGAAAACCCATATTGAAGAGAAACCTTTTTTGTGCAGTGTTTGTGGGAAAGGTTTTCCTGGGAAAAAAACTCTGACTGCACATCAAAGAACTCATGCTGGAAAGAGAACCTCTGAGTGCAGTGAATGAGGAAAGATCTTTCCTCGAAAGTCATCTTACATCTCACTCTACTATTCATATTGGGGGAAAAATCTTTTGAATGAGAAGGCTTTGGGAAAGCCTTTCCCCAGAAAACAGCACTGACTCTCCCCATCAGAAAACATATTCTTGGGGAGAAACATTATGAGTGCGATGTATGTGGAAAGGCTACACCCACAATAAAAGCCTTTCTTTCATAAGAAAATACATTGGTATAGGGCTGGAGCCCACCAGCTGTGTGGTTTAGTAGATGGAGAGCCAGACGTATTGTGTAATTAGAAATCTTCAATTCTTGAACTTCATCTCCCAGAATTCTTTTTAATTCATCCATGTTACATCCTCACATTTGGTAAATAAGTTGTGTGTAACTCCACCCTTTCTCTCTCTTCTGATGGCGCTCTGTGCTCTGATGGCTATGAGTGGGGTCGTGGGAAGCTTTCTTTAACTGAGATTATTTTCCTTATTCTTCAAATATTTATTAATAAACTATACAAAACGTAATACTTGAAGTATTTGGATATTAATATTTAACCTTACTTATTTGGCCTACCACTTCGGGAAACGAATTCTCAGAATTTCTTCTCAGCCTCTCAGGGAAGTCAGTAAGTTTGTCCAGCGGTGGGGTCTTGTTCCATCACAGGAGTTGGGAGAGGTTTGGAGGTCGGTCACTGCTTCTATCTCCTGCTCGCTCACCCTGCTTGGCTTCCACTGCAGCTGCCGCTGCCCCAGCAGCCATTCCTGCTCCTCCTCCTGCTGCTACTGCGGCTTATTGTTGCTGCTACTGGTAAGCTGCCCCAACCTGTCTTTTCCACCCACCCCAGCTTGCTTCCTATACTTCCTGCCAATCCCAGCCCAGTGGGGATCCCTTTCTCCTACCAGGCAGCCTTTGACCCAAAGGGGGTCCTGGTCCTCCCTCCTAGCTAAGCCCTCTTTCCACCACAGCTATAGGGTGTCCTCCCCTCTAAACCCAGCCCAGGAACCTTGGCTTAATCCTTCTCACCCCTGCCGGGCAAAAACCTAGCGAGGTGGTCTAGAAAAAACTTCAGTCCTTATCTCTGTCCACCTTACCTTTTGTATTCTGGCACATTGTACTACCTCAACCTCCTCCTCTGCTACACACATTTGTCATATGTCATGCCATTGGCATGCTATGGCTTCAGAGGGGATTCTTAACATCAACTGGAAAGTGTATTGCCAGCACAGACCTTATTAATCGACTTCTTTCTGTCCTCTAGCTCCCTGAAGACATAGCCATTGGTCACTGCTCTGTACACACCTGGCACTGACCCTGTCTCTAGGGGAAATGTCTGAGAAGATTCTGCTGCAAAACTAGTGGCCATAGAAGGGCCTGAATTAATTTTAACATTCACAACCATTGATGACTTAAATTTATCACTTTCCTATAATGAAAAGGAAATGGAAAAATGGAAGCAAAAATGTAAAGCAAAATAGATTCGTGTAGTATGGTTGTCTTCTGAAGGAAAACTCCAGCTCCCTAGAAGTTTTTATCAACAAATTTGATGATCGATGCATAAAATGGCTATTTTGGCACCCAGGGAATTGTAGATTCTGTTAAAAGAGTATGGAAAGCCCCTGGTATAACTACTATAGCCTCTAAAGTGTGTACAGCCTGTTCTACCTGCCAAGCATTTAACCAACACACCTTTTGTGGCAAAGCTTTTGGTGGACATCCTCACTTATACACCATTTCAGCATTTACAAATTGATTTTATCTCTATGACAAAAGCTGAACAGTATAAATGTGAATTTTAGATTTAATCCACCCTGCTTATACTAACAAAACAGGAATGTCTACACCCCTACTTAAGAATTAAATGTTAAGCAAGCAAGAGCTAGAAAAAAAATCAGAAAATGTAAAATCAATCATTTTGATTACATTAAATTAAAAAGTTTTTGTACAAACAAAATGCATCCAAAATTAGAAGGGAAGCAACAAATTGGAAAACAATCTTCATTACAAAAACGTCTGACAAATGTCTAATTACTCAAATTTATAAAGAGCTAAACCAATTGTACAAAAAAATCAAGCCATTCTCCAATTGATAAATGAGCAAGGGACATGAATAGGCAATTTTCAGTTAAAGAACTCAAAACAATAAGCACATGAAAAAGTGTTCTAAATCTCTTATAATCAGAGAGATGCAAATCAAAACAACACTGAGGTATCACCCCACACTTAGCAGAATGGCCAACATAACAGCAAAGGAATGTAATAAATGTTGAAAGGGATGCGGCAAAATTGGGACACTAATTCATTGCTGGTGGAGTTGTGAATTGATCCAACCATTCTGGAGGCCAATTTGGAGCTATGTCCAAAGGAGGATAAAAGACAGTCTGCCCATTTATCCAGCCATAGCACTGCTGGGTTTGTACCCCAAAGAGATAATAAGGAAAAAGACATGTACAAAAATATTTATAGCTGTGCTCTTTGTGGTGGCAAAAAATTGGAAAATGAGGTTATGCCCTTCAACTGGGGAATGACTGAACAAATTGTGATATATGTTGGTGATGGAATACTATTGTGCTCAAAGGAATAATAAAGTGGAGGAATTCCATGGGCACTGAAACAACCTCCAGGAATTGATGCAAAGTGAGAGGAGCAGAACCAGGAGAACATTGTACACAGAGACTGATACACTGTGGTACAATTGAATGTAATGGACTTCTCCATTGGTGGCAATGCAGTGACGCTGAACAACTTGGAGGAATCTATGAGAAAAAGCACTGTCCACATCCAGAGGAAACACTGTGGGAATAAAAACACCAAAGAAAAACAACTGCTTGAATACATGGGTTGAAGGGATGTTGGTTGAGGATGTAGACATTAAATGAACAGCTTAGTGCAAACGAACAACATGGAAATAGATTCTGATCAAGGACACAAGTAATACCCAATGAAATTGCGCGTTGGCAGTGGAAAGAGTGGGTGGAGGGGAGGGAGGGAAATAATGTGATTATTGTAACCAAGGAATAATGTTCTAAAATGACTAAATTAATTCAAATGGAAAAAAAAAAAGAATTAAGTGTTGAGAAGGATGGTCAGTAACAAACATATGCTAGCAAATGACAAATCAGAAACAACTGACAGACCCCCTGGACTGTCCTAAGTCAAGCTTAAGCTACCATTGCTACATGTGAGATGCAGGAAGTGATGTAAAAAATGTTCTATATATTTCCCATCACTTCCTCTCTCTGGCCTCTTTTTGCAGAGACGTGACTCGTTGGCAAGATGTGGCTCTGGCTCTCTCAGGGAGACATGGCTCTCACTCTGTCTCCCACTAGTGGAGAAGTTGGTCTCTGTCAGCAACTTGGGGGGTGTTGGGTAGCGTTTAGCATCTTGGGTCTTGGTGTGGGCATGCTAGGTGAGTAGTTTAGACTGATTCCTTTTTCGTTTACCTTCCAAAACACTATCCTCTTAGGAAGCCCCTAATCTTCTGAGGAGGCCTTGTGGTGGAGGTCTTTGAACTCCCCTTGGCACAGGCTAGACTGGAGAAATTTTATACCTTTTCCCCTCTTTCTTCTTAATTCCTTCCCTCTATATTAATTAAAGCACTCAAAAATTTAAAACTGACTTGAGTATTTTTATTGGGATTTGAATTAATCCCTGGCGGCCAACTAAATTTATATTTCAGTCAAAACCCCCTAAATTTACCTCATATAAATTTTGTCTGGTCATAGTCAATCAGCTGACTTAGTGACCTGAAGCATTTTCTACTGTTCAGGAAACAGTGGCTTTTGTTGCCAAAGTACTTTTGAAAGAAATTATTCCTTGTTTTGTCCTGCCAGCATGTATTGATTTGGATAGGGGAACTCATTTTACTGATTCAATCTTACTGCAAATTTATTCATGTTTGGGGATAACTCCTAAATTTCATGTACCATATCATTCCCAGAGCTCTGACTAAGTTGAAAGAATGAATAAAGAACTTAAAACTATGATTGGCAAATTGTGCACAGAGACTCATTTAAAATGGCCAGAATTTATGAGAAAGAATACTATACACATTCAGAGGAAGAACTGTGGGAATAGAAACTCTAAAAATAAAATTTGGTGAGTTATAAAAAAATAAAAGATTTAGATGGAAAAACTGTTCCAATATAGGTTGAAAACTGTTTAACTCGCCAAGCAGGTTCAAACTGGATACTTTTAATAGAGATAATCAAAAGAATCTTCAGTGATAAAGTGAAGCTCAAATATGAATTTCCCTTCAGGTCCAGGTTCAAGGATGCTCAAGAGACTCTTATTATAAACATAAAATGCTTATTGAAATATATAAGGATAAATAAAGGGTTTCTAATTCTAAGGGATTCTAAATCCACCCAAATAAACTCCCAGGTTCCATAAGCAACTGCTTCTCCTGTGTTTCACTGGCTACACTAATCTTCCATGATCTGACAAACCCAAATTTATGCTATCTACATAAAAACTACCACTATTATACTTATAAATCTTAACTTTGCCTTCAGATTACAAAATAGCAAAGGCTGCTGGTTGAGTCTCAACAAGAATCAAGTTAGGACTCTAGGTGAATGTGAAAACCCCTTTCTATGGGATGATCTCTACCCCTTCCCTATTTGGGACTGCTTTAGGGGAGAAAACTCCTTGCTATGGGAGGACCTCTATTCCACCGGTACTTAAGAATGCTTTAGGGCAGAAAACTCCTTGCTAAACAATGAAAGTACTTGAAAACCATACTTATAAAGGAAAGGAGTTCCTTGAGCCATGCCTATTTTTGGAATTGATACAATGGGATGCTAAGTGCCTATAAAGGTGGGGCAACTTGTAAACTACTTAGACCTAAAAGGTGAAAACTCACTCAGAGGGTTTCTCTTAATGAAATTAGTCGACACAGCAGCATTTTTTTTTACTTACTAAAGAGATTAATCTACTGAGCTGTGAATTCAAAATGGGCTGTCTTTTGGAAAACATCTACAGTGATTGGTAGATGGAAGAACTTAGGGGAGGTGACATAGGAGATTTTGCCCTTAAAAATAAGAGCTCGCCAGAAGAGCTAAAAGTCATTCTGAAACATTGAGATTGAGGAGATCATTCTGAAACATTCAGATTGAGGGGGAGTCATTCTGAAACATTCAGATGGAGGAAGGACTGATTCTGAAACATTCAGATGGAGGAGGGAGCTGGAGAAAGCAGCTGAGATGATGCTGGCTTGGTGTCACTAGATTCCTTGCTTAGGCTGACCTTGTGGTGAGTGTTAAAAGACTGACTGACTGATCTCTCGCTCTCTTAAGACTCAGGTCTAGGCCATGTTGGCTTAAAGCCCTTCATACTTATTTCCTTTTTCTCTTTTCTTTAATTCCACATTTATATTAATTAAAATCTCTATAAAACCCAGTTGACTTGGGTATTGGAATAATTGGGAATATTTCCCTGGCAACCACCTTATATTTGATTTTGAATCCAAGACACTGTAGTGAAAAATATTTTCTGCGGTCAAATTTTCTCACCCTCTCTTATATCTATCACAATTTATATCTTCCACCATTTTAACTCATTACAGTATATGGGCTTCACTATCTTAAATCTCACAAGACTGAGGCTTTGAACCCCTCCTTTTCCACCCCTCCTGCTGTAGCTGAATGTTCTTCCAAAAACTACTGATGCAAGCATTCTCTGGAAATCCCGGTTAGGTGGTTACATATTGTGATTTATCTGCCTATAGAATACTGTCTAGATTCAATGAGGTTAACCAAACCCTTTGTACCAAACTTGTAAATCATTACCTTTTGTAAAAAATGGACTTGAATAGAGGACTACAATCCCCACAAGCCTTTGCTCCACTTCCCCAAAATGCTTTGTAATCTCACGGGAATTCTGAGGTGGGCCGAGATAGAGGAAGGATTTGAGCTGGTGGCAAAGGTTTTTGGTTCTTCTTTTGGACTTCTGTTTTGGAGCAGATGCATCTCTTCCGTGATGTGAGGTTATCTGGCCTAGGCCTCTGGCCTAGGCACGTGTTTTTTCTTACTTGTATATCCTTTAATCCTTAATCCTTATTAAACCTTTAAAAAATATAGTACTCCTTGCAGAGAGAAACTAATTTCAGATGCCTCAGTCTCCCCATATTCCTAAATTTTAACTGTTACAGATGGCAACTACTAGATTGGATGAGAACTTCTCAAATTTTTTAGCCTAGAGAAATTTTTTTAAGCCACGTATCTCCAAGATGCCTTTTAGAAAACCGTCTTGATCAGCTCCTGCCTGGAGCCCTCTCTGGCTCCTGCTTCTGCTCCTGGCCTCTCACCTGGTGCCTGAGCTCCCGGACCTGTTTGTCTGCATGCCGGCTCCAGGCCCTACCCAACCTGGCGGTCTGTCTCTCACCCATCTGGCCTCGGACCCAGACAGCTCATCACCCAGATCCTTGGAGTAGATCGCTCAGGACTCATTTCGATCAGCTGATAACAGTATTGGCCACGTGGGCGGAGGGGAGAGAGGAGAGGGAAAGGAGAAAGGGTAATTTTCCCTTAGGCTAAGCCTCTGAGTGGACAAGGGTATTGACTCCATGTGGGCGGCCTGGGCTCCATGTGAACTGGGGCAGGAGGAGGTATCAGAGCAGGAGAGAGAGAAAAGGGAGAGGAAAAGAAACATATTTTTTCAAACAGAAACTTAAAAAGCAATGGGCTGTTTAAAAGGATACCTTTTGACTCTTCTGGTAATTTCATTGACTTCACCTGCCTGTCAGAGAGCAGATTCAGCCCAAAGATTCAACTTTAACTTTGAAGGGGCAAATGGGTGGCGCAACGAACTGGGAGCCAGACCTGAGGACATGCGGTCCTGGGTTAAAATCTGGCCTCAGATACTTCCCAGCTGTGCGGCCCTGAGCAGACCCCTTAGACCCCATTGCTTAGCCCTTACCACTCTGCCTTCTGACAATAGACATTTAAATGGATAAGAACCCAAGGAACTTTGAAGAGACTAAAGGCTATGTTCTAAGGCATTTCAGACTCCAATGGTTTATAAAAATCTCTGAATTCTATTGCATTTTTTGTTATGGTTTAACTTTGTGATTTTAAGTTCATATATTACTGGATTCAATATTATTCTGCTTGAACTGAAGGTTGATTGAATTTATTATGTATGTACTTAGTTGTTAAAATTCTGTTGTTTTCCCCCTATAACTGTGTTGAACAAATATTGTGAATAAGCCCATATATGAAAAAACAGCTTTTTTCTATTTTGCCAAGGATAGATGGACTTCAGAACTGGTTATAATTGTATTAACAACCTTGGAAAAATTTAATGTGCTAAATACCTCAAATGATTTGATTTTAAGGGTTTTTTAAATATGATTTTTGGAATTTTTTTTAACAATCTGATTATTTTTGCCTGCCCCTACCACAAGGTAAGGCCCATTCTAGTAGCTTAAGTGAAATACATTTTATAAACCCCAACCTTCCCACATGTGAATGGAAGTTGGGCAGTTAATCTCAGGACATTTGTATCCCTAAAAGCCTCCAAAAGAAGCACCCCTTTATTTATGCTCTTCCGCTCACTACTTTACTTGCTCCAGAATGATATCTAGATTTCTTGATTATGTTCTTAACCCAAGATGAGTTTTACTTTGTTTAAAAAAATATGTTTAAATACCAAGATTGAAAGATTGCTATGTTTTTAAAAATTGTGACAAATGTCCATCAATTCATAGGTTTTAAAAAGGTCATACAGCAACTTATGTGAAATATGAAAGTGTGTTTGTTTGCTATTGTAATTAATTGGGCTATTGAGAATTTTGGGGATATTGATATCTACATATTTGTACTACTGTATTTTTAAAAAATGAAAAATTGTTAACCTTGTTCAATTCATTTGCCTTCTACTCACAGTGGAGCATGACCAGATATTAAGAGGAAATGGATCTCATTTTTTGTGAGAAAGCCTTGCATTTTATATTTTCTTAGCTGACACAGATTGTCAATGATTATAAGCTATATTTTTGAATTTTTTAAAGCTCTTTTATTATTATATTTTTCTTGCATGTGCAATATACTTTTTCAGTTTTATTATTTTTTCTCTCCTTTTTATATTTGAAGCACATGTCACCAGCATTAAGATTTTCTTTAACTTTTTGACTTTTCAGTGCTACAAGTTTGAAATACATTTGCTAATGCATGCCCTAAAAAGCTTGTGACTATAAAAATGATGCCACTAATTATTTAATAAATTATGGGACTTTGCTTAATGATTCTGTCTGATTTCCGGACAAGGTATACACAAAAGAGCCATTGTGTGATATCGAATAAACTTTAAAAGACTGATATATATTAATTTAAGGTCGCCAAGGAATTCAGCTATGTAATTCCTAAATGAAAACTCAAGTCAGCAGTCAACCTTTTGGAGTTTTTAATTACAAACAGGAGGAAGAAAGGTATGAGAGAGAGAGAGAGAGAGAGAGAGAGAGAGAGAGAGAGAGAGAGAGAGAGAGAGAGAGAGAGAGAGAAAGGGGAGAGAAGGGAATAGGACTTAAATATCCCCTCTCCTTAGGCTGGGCCAAAGGCCCAAGCCCTTAGATAGCTGAGACAAAGAAAAGAGATCAGTCCCTATCACTCACGTGACCAAAATGGAGAAAGTCTCAGGGGCCTCTATCTCCAGACTCCTTCAGAGCAAAACCTCCTCAGAGCAAAACCTCTCAGAGCAAAAAAACTCTCCCCTCTCTGTCCTCAGACCCCGCTATCTTTAAGGAAACCATCTAAGTTCCCTCCCTTCAATTTTCACATATACCAATCACTGTCAATGTCTCCCCTGTGCCAATGGTGGCTCTAGTTTAACCCAGGACCGTCCAGAGGTCTGTGGCTTTGCACATGTATGTTGAAGGTCATATTCTCAAATAATTAAATCTTCATCTTTGCTGCAGCCCTTCCTAAATCCTGTTACTCTAAGTAGGGTGGAGATTGTATTTTCCAAGACCTGGTTCTGTCATTCCAAGTATCTCTATTGTATCAATTCTAAAATCAATCATGACTCAAAGAACTTCCTGTTCTATGCTTAAGCATAGGTCAAAACCCTTTCCATTGTTTAGCAAAAGGTTTCTGTCCTAAAGTAGTCTTAAGTAGGGAGGAGAAGGATCCTCCCATGTCAAGGGGTTTCACATTCTAATAGAGTTCTTACTATCAGTAGGAAATTTTTTCCAGTATGAAATTTCCCAATGGGGAAATTTCCAACATTCATAAGTCTAAGAAATTTTAAGGTTTACAATTGCACAGAGCCAAAGAAAGGCCAATCCAGGATGGATTGATGCACGTCTAGGCCAATACAAAGGTCTTGAACCTAGTGTGAAGACTCGAGGTTACTGTGTTTAACATTGTTAGACATAGGCTTTCCTTGTGTCCACACTCACTCTGAAAATAGTCACAGACGAGTATCCCCAAAACCTTGGCTCCTATAATCTGGTCCCCTTTTCTGCCTTCTATAATGTGGTACCTTTCTGTAGTCCTGGCTACTGACTGGGTAAATGCATCATTGCTTAGATCATTTTGATTGGGCCCTGATAGAAGGACCTGTTATAGATTTATTTTTCTTTTTACTTGGAATTTTTACACATAAGACTTTGATAGTCTATATTTTTATCCAGAAATTTTTTCTTTTCTTTTGGCTTTTTCTGATATCTTTTTAATATCTCTTGCCAATTGATTCATATACCTCAGCCATGCATCCCTAAGTGATCCCAGTTTTTTAATCACCCTCTTAATGGGGGGAATGTAAAAAATTATTATTATATAAATTGCAAAGTTTAAATTCCTTTTGAGGAGAATTTTAGGTAAAGAAGATGCTACCTCTCTGAATCCAGAACTGAACTGCTGGAGAAGCCACCATGAAGATGCCTCCAGATCACAAGTTACACAAAATTGAACTTTGAGTGTGGTTGATTGAACATTTATTGGTATGTATACTTTTATGCCAAAGGGGACTGCCCCCTAACTGGCTTTTTGTCAATGTGTTTCAGCAATTATTGGTTTAATTTTTTTTCTTTCTCTTATCCTCAAATTATTATAATGTTTAAGTTGATTATTTTCTCATGATCCTTTTTGGGGAAACTTTGCTCCCCAACAACAATCAAATGGGGAATGTAAAAAATAGACTCGAATACAGGAATACAATCCCCACAAGCCTTTGCTCCACTTCCCCAAAATGCTTTGTAATCTCACGGGAATTCTGAGGTGGGCCGAGATAGAGGAAGGATTTGAGCTGGTGGCAAAGGTTTTTGGTTCTTCTTTTGGACTTCTGTTTTGGAGCAGATGCGTCTCTTCCGTGATGTGAGGTTATCTGGCCTAGGCCTTTGGCCTAGGCACGTGTTTTTTCTTACTTGTATATTCTTTAATCCTTAATCCTTAATAAACCTTTAAAAATATAATACTCCTTGCAGAGAGAAACTAATTTCAGATGCCTCAGTCTCCCCATATTCCTAAATTTTAACTGTTACACTTCCACTGTGAATGCGAAAAGCTTACCTAAGCCCTCTACCTGTTTCAGATTCTCTATATGATAGAAACCATAATCAATAAACTTTGCCTTGATTAGCTACCAGCTTATTTCTGCCCATCCTGAACCCCAAACCTATTTTCTCATCTCCCCCACCCCATCCAGGGGTCCCTTCAATTATTTGGTAGGGCTAGTCTCTCTCATCTCTCCAGTACGACTTGTCTGGTGTAGGGTCAGTAAGCTTCTCCAGAGAAAATGTTCCCCACAAATATTGCATTGAAAAGGTTTCTCTCCAGTATGAATCCTGCTATGGTTGGTAAGATATGACTTACTGGAAAAGGCCTTTCCATATACTCTGCATTCATAGGGTTTCTCTCCAGTATGAATTCTACTGTGAGTAGTAAGATCATACTTCCGAGAGAATGCTTTCCCACATACACTGCATTCATGAAGTCTTATTCCTTCATGACTCCTCCTCCTGTGTATGCCAATAAAAGTTTG
The DNA here is from genome assembly GCF_027887165.1 of Monodelphis domestica. Taxonomy (NCBI): domain Eukaryota; kingdom Metazoa; phylum Chordata; class Mammalia; order Didelphimorphia; family Didelphidae; genus Monodelphis; species Monodelphis domestica. The sequence goes on along the minus strand of NC_077227.1, from coordinate 529,254 downwards.
GTGTATGCCAATAAGGTTTGGGGCAGAATCCGGGGGAGACCAACAAGAGGACCATGAGAGAACCAAGAGGAAAAGAGACAGAGCAGGCAGGAGGTGAGGGGGAATGAGGAAGATACATGCAGGCTAGGCACCAAGTGGTCAGGTTACTTAGGAAAGAATCCTGGTGCAACTGTGGTATGTCAGGAATGTTTGCTAGACAAGTAAAATTACTCAGGAAGGGGGAGGGGATGAGCTTCCTTGACACAGGGAGGTGGGGGATGTGTGTGGAAGAGGTGCTCCAGGCTGCATGGCTCCTGGTGGCTTTCCTTTGGTAAACTTGGGGCAGTGAGGAAGCCTGCTTGAGAAGCGGGACTTCTAAAGCTTCTTAGTATCAGACCAACGTCCTTTTCTTATTTCAAAATTATTCTACCAACAGAGTGGAGCAAAAGCTCCAGCTCCAGAATTTGCTACGAATGAATTGACTTAAGGAGAGTAAAAAGTGAAGAAAATTGGAGAAGATTGAGGGTAGTTGTTAAACCTTTGTGGTCTGCCTAATGTAATAAATGAAGTAAAATAATGAAATGTAATAGTAATAAAACATTGTGGCCACTGTTACAAAATCAGCTCTCAGGTCATGAGTCTGTCAGGAGCTCTCAGCAATGTAATTTTAATTAAAAAGTGGAAATATATGAAAAATGGAAATGTAGGAAGGGGACAGAAAAATCTCACCTATCTAGGAAAATAGCTAAGCTGAAGTCTGAAGCCACCAAGCTGCTTAGCCCACAAAAGCCCTTGAGAGCAGAGAGATACAGGAGAGGAGAAAGGAGAAAAGAGAGTGGAGAGAGGAGAGAGAGACACACACAGACAGACAGACAGAGACAGAGAGACAGAGGGAGAGTTCTGCTCTACACCTTTTATCGTACATGTCCCTACTTCCCTCTACATACACATTCAAAAATGGGGTGAGGGGTAGGACAAACTCAGGGAGTGGTTTCTATCATCACAATAGTCTACATATATGGTACCTCCCCTATTAGAATGGAAGCTTCCTTTTTTTTTTCTTCTGTGAGACTGGAAGAGTCACTTCACCTCTGTTTACCTCAGCTTCCTTATCTGTAAAATGGAGATAATAATAGTACCTGCCTCAGGATTGTAGTAAGGGAGGAATGAGATGTTCATTGTAAAGTATTGGTCCCAAGGTAGAAGATTAGTAAGGAGAAGGCAATGAAGGTTGAGTTGGTATGGGACCCTGGGTTTCCCTTGGATTCTCCAAAGCCTAGAAGTGTTTCAGGTCAAACAGAAAGCAGGAAAGTTCCTTTCCTTCCTTACATTCTTGCTAATGCTGGGGAAAAGGTGACTCTGGGCATCAGAGACTCATGTTAAGGGAAAACCCCAGAGAGAAATATTCTCCTTGCATTCTCCCCTAGATTTCAAGATGGACACACATCTACATCTCCCTGTAATGCTCTGTTATCATCAGGTTGTATCTAAGACATCTACTTGCCCCCTAAACGATGGCTAGTCACTCCCTGTGTCTTTGGTGCTCCAAACATCACACTAACCCAAGTCAGCTGACAAACATCCCCTACTTCTGCCCAACCTCATTCCATTCCCTCTTCCTTTGTCACATAGCCCCTGGAAGCCCAGAATCTGTCTCCTCGAGGAGGCAGTGTCACACTTGCACTATCCTCCAAGCCAAATTCAATATGATTCCAAAGTAATAAATCGTTTTATTTCTAAGCTAAGTTTTGGAGTATTGCATTCCTGCAATACTGTCCTAAACCTGGGGTTCACCTCAAGTCCTCCCACTACCATCATAGAGTGACTTCAACAGGGACATACAACTAGAAAGTGTCTGAGACCAGACTGGAATCCAGGACCTCCCACATCTGATCCTGGCTCTAGCCACTGATCCTCCCCCCTTTTCTAGGCTTTTCCCATGTTCCTCTTCTTCCTATATTCTACCATCCAGCTTGATATGCCTCACTCAGAGTGTGCCATATCTGGTCTCCATTAATGTGGAAAAGCATTCCTTTGCATCCCAGCTACTTCCTCAACATGAAAGAATTCTTGATGGAGAGAACCTCATTGATATATTCATTGAAACAATACTTTCTCTGGAAGGGACTCCTTGATAAATGTCCTTCATACTGCAAAGAAACTCTAGAAATAGGGAGCCTGTGCAAAGCCCTTCTGTTAATGCTGGTGAATCATTTCTCCTCATTAGAGGGGTCATTGACTAGAAAGGCAAAGGAGCCAGAATACTGACTGATTTCCCCATCATTAAAGCACCATCTTCATGGAATATTTTGTTATTAAAGCCATAGATGGTCAGCTTATCCAATTAATTGATGAGCCAGGAAAAGGTAGCTTGGTTTTGTCCTTTCCCCCTAAGTCCCTTTGATGGAAGTTGGGGATTCCCTGAGGGAATGGGTAATCAAATGTGCATCTCAAGAAGAAAGAAGAGGTAGAACTTAGGACATGGGCTAAGGGCTTTACAAATATTTGTTGTTAATAACAGTCCTGGGCTAGGTGCCATTATGAGCCCTATAATACAGGGGAGGAAAATGAGGCAGGTTAAGTGACTTACTCAGGGTCACATAGTAGGTGTCTAAGGCAGGATTTGAACTCAAGTCTTCTAGTTGCAGGCCAAAAGCTCTTGTTTATAGACAGTCTATAGGGCCAACCTCCTTGGACAGCTTTCCTGATGCCTCTAATCAGTCCACTTCCTCAAATCATCTTTCATTGGTTTCCTTCTCTATACCAGGACAATGAAAACTCCTTTGGGTTGGAGATTGTTTTGTCTTGGTGTAGCCAGTGCCTTCTGTGATGTAGACCAGCATTCTGTCCAACAGGTAGCATCATTTTAAGGGCAGGATGGGCTGTTGGGGGGGAATGTCCAGTGGATAGAACTGGATAGTATCAGGAAAATCTGAGTTCAAACTCAATCGCAGACAAGTACTGTGTGTGTAACCCTTGGCAGGTCACTTAACCTTCATTCGACTTAGTTATGCTTTTGTAAAATGGGGTCACACTGGAGAAAGAAATGACAACACACTCTAGTATCCTTTCCAAGGAAACCCCACAAAGGCCATGGGATCCCAAAGAGTCTGATGCAACTGAATCACCAAAAACATTATGTTTACGCTTGACCATAATTGTTAAAATTCTTTTAAAATTAAAATGTAAAAACCTTTAAAAAAAAAAAGCTTAAAAACTGTGGTGGCCCAGGGGTAGTCTGTAGAATGCTGGGTCTTAAGTTAGGCAGCCTCATCTTCTTGAGTTCAGATCTGGCCTCAGTTATTAGCTGTGTAACCCTGAACAGTCCTTTAACTGCCTCAATTCCTCATCTGTAAATTGGGCTGTGAGAAAGGGAATTCTTGGTTCTGTAAACCTCAAAATTCCTTAGAGATTTTATGTCCTCTTTTGTGCAATTCCAAAAGAAGGTGTTTGCTATCTTCTTGACATGTTTTTGCATCTGTTGAAGCCAAGAGTAGATCATCTACATATTTGATTAATTTGCTATTTTTAAATGTTATATTGTCTGTGTCTTGGCTCAAAATTTGCTCAAATAAGCTCGGACTTTCGACATAACCCTGTGGCAGCCGACACCAGGTATATTGTGATCCCTTCGTGGTCGCCACAATGTAACAAGGGAATCACTTTAAAAGACTGATATATATTAATTTAAGGTCACCAAGGAATCAGCTATGTAATTCCTAAATGAAAAACTCAAGTCAGCCTTTTGCCTTTTTTGGAGTTTAATTACAATAGGAGTAAGAAAGGAATTAGAGATATATAGAGAGAGAAAAAGGGGAGAGAAGGGAATAGGGCTTAAATACCCCTTCTGTTTAGGCTGGGCCAAAAGGCCCAAGCCCTTAGATAGCTGGGGCAAAGAAAAAAGATCAGTCCCTATCACTCACGTGTCCAAAATGGAGAAACAGTCTCAGAGGCCCCCACCTTCAGCTTCCTTCAGAGCAAGCTTCCTCAGAGCCCAGGAACCACACCGACCAAAAACTCAACCACCCCCTCGAGTCCCAGACCCTCCTATCTTTAAAGGAAACCATCCAAGTTGCCTCCCCTCAGTCCTCACATCTACCAATCACTCTTCATCAATTTCCCTGTCAATGGAGGCTCTTGCTTAACCCAGGACCGCCCAGAGGTCTGTTGAAGGTCATATTTTTCAAATGATTAAATCTTTACTCCTTTGTTCCAGCCCTTTCTAAATCCTGTTAACTTGAGTATGGTAGAGATTGGAATAATTAAATTTTGATCTAGGCTGCAGCCCTTACTCAATCCTATTAGGACTGAATAGGGTGGAGATTTATTCCAAGTATCTCCATTGTATCAATTCTAAAATCAATCAAGACTCAAAGAAATTCCTGTTCTATGCTTAAGCATAGGTCAAAGTCCTTTCCATTGTTCAGCAAAGGGTTTCTGTCCTAAAGTAATCTTAAGAAGGGAAGAGAAGGAACCTCCCATGCCAATGGGGTTCCCATTCCAATAGACTATCAGTAAGAAATTTTCCAAGTATGAAATATCCCAATGGTGAAATTTCCAACATTTATAAGTCTAAGGAATTTTGAGGTTTACAGTTCTCTTTGTCTATTCTGAGTTTACACTTTTGAAAAGGGAATCCTTATTCTCTTTGCCTACTTGGAGTTGACACTTAGGTTAACATTAACTTAAGTATCCCTACTTAGTACCTCACTAGACTGAAGACAGAATTAACTCTCCTTTGTCTACCTTTTGTGGGGTTTTCCTTAATGGACTTCCCTGACCAGCAGGGTCCCACAAGGGAAGGGGCTCACCTTTGTGATGGGACCTGAGGAGAGGTAGGAACCGAGAACCAGGGTGGAAATGAAAGACAGGGACAAGTCAATGGTTGGACAGGGCAGGCAACCCCTATGATACTCCCTTTGATAGGAAAGTATGAGTACAAAGGAACACGAGGTGGAGGAGGAGATTAAGGTAGGAAATGCAGGCCGAGATGGTTGCAGCCTTGGGGAAGGAGAAGGTCAAGAGGAGAGAGAGACAGTCATTGAGGAGCCCAGTGGAGCTCCATGAAAGGGAGAAAGGCCAAGAGGCAAGAGGAAGTTCATGGGTTTGCCTCCGAATTTATTCCTGTCCTGCTTGGGCGGTTCTCCCAAGCACGTAGTAACCACATCACAAAGTATAGACAATTAAGATTGGGTGGCAAGGTAGAGGGAACACCTTTGGGCGTGTAGATTGCAAACCGTGGTGCTTTCCTGGGGAATTGAGTCCGAGCATGTTAATGAGTTTGTCTTAGCCAAGGGCCGCATGGCCAGTTCAAGGTTACCTTCACAAGCCTCCTTGGTATCACCTTATGCTTGGAGACACAGTCACCATACAGTCATTTATATTTCATAGATGTGAATATGCTTGGGATGCTACATATCCCCCCCTTTTTTTTAAAATAAAATGAAAGGTGGTTGATATAGAAATGTGACCAAAATTAAAATATAAAAATCATGTAGCATCACCAATTGATGCTTCAAGTGATTAAAAATAGATATTCACCATATATTGCCAAAGCCTTGGCTGAAAAAAAGTAAGTGTGATTATCAACAATAATAACATCTTCCGCTTTGCTCATAAAGATTATTGCAAAGATAAAATGTGTTCTTAATACTGAACAATCAAAATCAAGGATGAAAATTTTTCATAAACGATTAAAAATAATGACAAAAGTAATGAGAAAATAGTTTTCACTCTGATTATCCTGAATTATTGAGGTAGTAGTCCCATAGAACATAGGATGGGTGCATTAGATTATCATCCACACACAGTTAGGATTACAAGAAGTTGCCAGAGCTTTCGTAGCAAGATAAAAGATGACTGCATCTGGATATGAAGGGGAATTTCCTTTTTCTCCCTTGTACTGATTATGCATTTTAGGGATACCCGCCTAAATGCCTGCCACATGGCAATATGGTTGCACTTTGATACCCTAGCCATCTGTGAATGAGGGTGTCAAGCACCGTGTCCCAGGACCTCCAACCTCAGCAGCCCACATACATCCATCTCTTATGGAATATATGTCTGTGTGTGTGGCTTTGGCTGTCTGGCCCATTGAGGTGTCCTCTGCATTCCCTGTTTATGCAATCAGTGATGGTTTCCCAGGATAGTCACCTGCAACTGAACAATTGCTGTCATGTTCTTGTAATCTGATGCTGTTGGGTACATATTAAGAGAAACATTTGCACCTTCATTGCTCAGGATTAGAGTGTTAAAAGTACTTGAAATATTTTTCAAAATATAAGAGAAAAATGAAAACAACATAGTATAATCAAAATATTCAGAGAAAATAAAGTGAGAGCATCAAATCAAAATTGCTCAATAGGATTAAAATGATATAAAAATGGTATAAAAATGTTCTTAAAAATACTTTCTGTCTTCCCCCCCCCCCCTTTTTTTTGAATAGCATACCAAAGATATGAGCATCTTTTACATTTTCCGAACAGTAGTGCAAACATTAATACAAATATCAATTTTGCCATAAATATAACATTTTGATTTGTTGAAGACATAACAAAACTGAAGCTAATGAAATGACTTTGTACATTCTGGCTGCATATTTCTTATATGAGCCTTATTTAAATCTCTGCTATAAATGAATTAATATAATAACCAAGAATAACATAACCGATGTTTGCACAATTCATTCCACCAAACCAATGTTTGGACTGATAGAAGCTTGAGTTGCTTTCTATGTAGAAGCAATTTCTACAGTTACTTGATCATATGGAGTTTGATGTAACTTATTTTTCCTAGGTGTAAATGAATAATATTCAATGTGCTTTTTCTACAAGCTTATTAGTGCCAAAATTTTTCCTATTTTCAATACATACACCAAAAAAGAGAAACTTAGTGTATCCTTTGCCCTTGCTCCATGTATGTGTGTAATAACCTATTCCATCTAGGAGGTTCAACAACTGCGCGTCCACAGAGATTGTCCAACCTAGGCTTTACTTTCATGTACCAGAACGTCTTCCAGTACCTGAAGTGGAAGCTAATAGACCCCGAATCCAGTGGCTGTCTGAATTCTGGGACTGGTGTTAGAGAGCAAGAAAGAGTTTCCATAAAGATGGGGTTTTAGGAGTAGTGATCAACAATGATGTTATCCTTTAACTACAGCAATGGCAGTTGGCACATGATGTCTACATAGATTTTGTCAGGAATATAACCTACACATAGATGTAGATGATCAATTTTCAATAACATTGGTTCCTAATTAAAAATTTCTAAAGTGCATTTTGCCTGATATCTCATCCCTTTTTTTAAGAGTGGTATCGGTACCATCTGTGCATTGGACATTCCTGTTCAGCATCTCCTGCATTGAACATAATTTTTGTAGTCAGGGTTGCTAGATTTATGTTATGAATGAAAAATTTCCATCTCCTTTCCTTTGGAGAGTCATACCAATGTCTATTCCCTTGTTGATAGACCAATTTTTTACAATACAAGGAGTTTTACAATGCATACAAAATAAATGTCCTTTTGACATATAGAACAGATATCCAAAATGAAAGATATACATTAGTGTTGGAACAATTATGGCTGTTTCAATTTTGATCCCATGATAAAGTCTTTGCAGTGTGGGATCCATCTGACGTCATAAATATATACAAGTGGGGTTTAGTCCATACAAGTTGACATGCTTGATATTGGTTTAGTTATAAAAGACCAATGGATGTCAGCATGACAATTGTCCTTCAGTGGAATAGTAAATGTCATTAAAAGTAGTGTCATGTCAGTGTTTGGTTTTTATAGTCACCAATAATGGTTTCTTCCAGTGTGCCTGTTATGCAATCAGCTGGCATCATAGATGGTACTCGTCTGCTTCTCTTCCTGGTCCCGTGCCACATGGCATGACATGCTTGGTGGGTGACCAGGTGTTTTCATTCTCTGTAAACATACAAACAAAATCTCGACCCAAAATTATCATCCTGTTGGGTCCCTGACAGTCTTAATCTCCTGGCAATATTCAGCCCAATCCATGTACAACATACAATGCAACGTTTATCATTACATGGGAATTGTGATTTAATAATATTAGCTTATATTCCTTCTGGGGTGTAGGAGATAGATGGTTAGTAATACCATTTCCACCCTGTTTTTCTTTTTAAAAGCTTCAATGCTTTTCCAAAAACTTATTGAATAAGATTGATTCTAATGAAGACCTAATTCGTTCTTACAAATTTAAAATGAACCCTATAAGATAAATATTATACATACATATTGGATGATAGCAACAATTTGTGTTACAATTGGACAGTATTCACTGTACTGTTATAACATTTCAATAGTATGATATTCATTTGATCAAATTTGGGTAACATGGAACAATTCCACTAAAATAATTGCAGGTTACATATTGTACAAATACCCTTTGAAGTTTTCAGGTACATGATGAACTTAGATCTTACAACAAATACCCATATACTGGCATAATAGAATGCTAGTGAGTAACAATGATATTTTTCTCTAGGTATTGTCTTTCATACAAGTACTTTTGTGTGGATATTGCATTAGACCTGCCTATAGGGCAGTGATGGTTTTTCCCAGTTCATTGGCTGCTTTTCCTGTTGTCTGGCGTCGGTGCCATGTTGTGGATGGTGCCAGATATATCTGCACTGACTTTCTGGGCAGACTGTCTTTCAGCTGGATCATTTCAGATTTCTTCCATGGACTTCTGGTATCTGAGAAAATAAACAGAAGATCTCGACCCCAAAAGAAAGCCTTATTGGGTCTTGTTAAATTAGAAAGTGGCTGAAAATATCTCCTTCTTGTGTTTAGAGTTTGGGGCTTATCCATTCCTTTGAGCCCTTTTGAAATTGCTTGCATTTAGGCCATGGATTATCCCATTCAGCCCATGTATTGCTGTTACAAGCACTGTTACTTCACAATTGTTTTGGAATAGTTAGATATGCCCAATTATTTAAAAGATCTGTAAAAACTTTGCATACTTTATCGTTTTGAGCTTCATCCTATACATCAGGAGAGTGATTATCTCCCATCACATGTTAGCTTTTAGATTTCTATACCACAGAAGCATGTAGTAATGCCTCCCTTAGCCCACAATGTTTAGTTCAGACACATGTTTGAGGTGCATGAGTGACATGATAACATTCACAAGATTTTGCACTGGTAGCTAATTTCACTTGTGTGCATAAACTATGGAGGAATACTGGACTTGGCACTCTGATGCGTCAGAGAGTGCAAGTGATCTGTGTCTGCCCAAAGCAGTGTCCTCCAGGCCATTTGCCTTTGATAATGATTTCACCTTGGCTTTGCAATGAGGTCTTTAATATTCACGTTTTGAACCAATACTCATAAAAGCCTTATACCCTAAATAGATGCAGTAAATGTAAGCATAGCAATTGCCGTGACATTTTTATTTTTAAACTGTCAAATTTAAATTTATGACTGAAAAGATTTTGACAATATGAATGGAATTATCAATTTTACCTAAGAGGTTTACAAGATTCTGTTGCCAAACTGGACCACCTAGTGCAAGTAATATTTGAGCTTGTACACTAGTAATTGGTTTTATAATGCATTAATGATCAGGATTGATATATGCAATTTGAATAAGTGGTAGTGTCGCCGATTCTAAACCACACATAGGTCACTGTTACTGGTTAACCAAATTAATTAATAACCCTAATAATTTATTACTGATTAACAATTTGAATCCTATCAGCACTGTTTTTACTCTGATGCCTTGCAATGCTGAGAATGTGTCTCATAATTAGAACTGATGCTATATTATTTTGATATTGAGTAATTCTAATTAATTTGCTTTTTGGATAAAGTTGCAATAATGTGCTTTACATACAATTTTTGAACTTTATCCAGGTTTTTAAATAATGGCTGCTAATTTTTATCCTTGTTGACCTTATGTCCTGTTTAAAAATTTTATGATTCCTACATCTTTAAAATTGGAATATATTGGAAATTTTTCTAAAGCGTATGCCAATGGATGCTAGTCAATTAAAAATTTGCACTGATTATTAATTTTGCTTTTGATAATATTCAATACTTGCCATAAAAACTTGTAACCTGAGGTGTAGATGCATTGCCTTCTATGTGGCAGGATCAATTTATGAAACTGCTGAATTGTTTCCTTTCCAGATCCAAATAATTTTGGTAGTGAGTCACATGGTTGCAAGAGTCCATGAGGATTTACCTCTGAAAACCTTGATAAATTTGTGTTTATCCCTTGGTTTTTGGCCTACAGTTATACAATAATTCATTTTAAAATATTATTACAGATAAAATATCTCCTGTAGCATATGACAAAAGTCTTTCTCTGACTTTTTAACTTTAAAACTTTGCCTTATAAGAAATACAATTGGACCTTCTTATGTGATTTTGCCATGTCCAATCCAAGTTAAGACAATTTAATTTTTTAAATTTTGCTTCATAATAATACCATCTCTTAGCAAAGATCTGTTTGAAAGACATAACAGGTTTATACCTTTACATTTAAATCATAGTCCTCCTGCATTCTCTGGTGCTGCTTCAAAAGGCCTGTTCCTTTTAGAAATGCTAAACTGGTGGAGAGGTTTGCTGATAAGAAAGTCTTTTTGCTGTTTGTCCTCTTGAGAGCAAAATGTCTGTTTGCTTCCTAGTTAGGGCAAACATGTGCTCTGCTTTTTTTTTTTTTAAACTGGTCTTCCTTTAGGTGCTTAAGGAATATTTTCATGCTTTGATACGATCTTATGGTCCTTATGGGAGGGATCGTCTCCTCACAGCACTTTAACCTTATGCTAGTAGCCCAACGTGATGAAAGGTTTGCTCTCAGTTTAAGCGTTGCTCATTGAGCTTTCACCATTTACCTGTGCCGGGTAACTTCTGGTAGATGACAGTGTTATGGCACAGAGTTATGACTTTTGGCTTTTTTCTTGTCTCACTTTTGCAATAAGCAATGTTTAAGTAAAGAAATTTCTTGCCATGAACTTGTATTAATTGATAAGAATGGTTTGGTTCTAGGACTTGTCTGTTTTGGTCTTATCTAGCCCCGTATGCTTTAGCTAGAAGCTTGATACTCTGCTTTGGATTTCTAGAGGAGTCGGGATTTCGATGGCCAGAGGCTGAATTAAACTTCTGTATGTACTATTGGAGTCATTTCTAAGTTTTGTAGGAGAAACGTTTCTACCTGCTTATTTCTGTACATTTAAATGATCCTAATACTCCATGAAGCAGGGGTGGAGGCAGAGGTTGACGTAGAATATTTCTGTCTGTTTCTGCAGCAACAGACGGGAGAGAGAGCAAGGATAGATCAGTCAGCTGAAGGAAGTGAGTTAAGTATATTGTTAGTATCTTTAGTGAAAGGAAGGGCAAGAGACTGAGAGAGAAGTCAATCCTCCTTGTTTAATGTAGCATTTTAATTAGAATCCATGTGCTCTTAACAGGTAATATTTGTCTTAATTTCCAATCATCTGGTGTAGAATTTGTTGCTAAAGAGTTCTGATCTGCTCTGCAATGCTGGGAGCTTCCCATATTTTTGCATGCTTTGGCACAATCTAGAAATCCTACTTCTCCTGTGCAGGGGGCTCTCTGTGGCCTCCTTATTGCCCTTTTGGCTTGCAGAGTTCTGCGGGGGAGGGGCGGGCTGCACAAGACAAGAAGCCTTAAAGGATGAAGGTGGCCGGAGAAGGCTGAAAGCTTCCGAGGAAGGCACTTCCTCTTGTGTTTGGAAAGATTCTTCTACCTCATGATCGGGATGCTGACATGGCTTTGCGTGTAACGCCCTTTGCCTCATTTCCCACGTTTTAAAAGGGAGAGGAGGGAGCCGTGAGCCAAAAGCATTGAACATCATGGCTTCTGCGCTTTTTAGAATGGAATCCTCCATAGTGAAAAGATTAGGAGAAAGTGTTAGACGTGCCCATGGCGCTCTCTCGGCCATCTGCCCTAAGAGATAGGTTCGAGCAGAGGCTTTTTCCTCCACAGGTGGAGGGACCTTCGGCATTCTGAGAATTCGGGTCAGACTGAGGCTTGGCTTTCCAGCCCCTGTGATGACTGAAGTCTGCACAGGTTGAGCCATCGAGGCCATCCTTGCAGTGTCCCAAGTGTTCCAACTGACCTGCGATACTTTCTGTCTCTCTTTCTGACACGGCCTCGTTTCTTCTTGCACCCATCAGATCTCATAGCTGCACTTTGGGAGCTCCCCTTGCTGGGAATTCAGGCTTTGCTTCAGTGCCCATTTAAGCAGTGCTTCAGAGATCTCAATACGTTTCTGTTCAGTCAGAGACATTAGCCGTCTGAGGGGACGAGTATGTGACAAGGCTCATAGAGCCGGTTCTAGATAATGTCTAAAATGAGAAATTGAAATAAAAGATGTTTCTCACCTTCAGAGGCCACCTGCAAGGTCACGCCTTTGTGATTCCGTACCTCGATGGTCGCTCCTCCAGTTGCTCGTGCTCGAATGCCTGTGACAAAGGAATTTCGCTCCCAAGTCCGGGGTGCCATGTGTGGGGTTTTCCTTAATGGACTTCCCTGACCAGCAGGGTCCCACAAGGGAAGGGGCTCCCCTTTGTGATGGGACTGAGGAGAGATAGGAACTGAGAACCAGGGTGGAAATGAAAGACATGGACAAGTCAGTGGTTGGATAGGGCAGGCAACCCCTATGATACTCCCTTTGATAGGAGAGTATGAGTACAAGGAACACGAGGCGGAGGAGGAGGTTAAGGTAGGAAATGGTTACAGCCTCGGGGATGGAGAAGGTCAAGAGGAGAGAGAGACAGTCATTGAGGAGCCCAGTGGAGCTCCATGGAAGGGAGAAAGGCCAAGAGGAAGTTCATGGGATTGCCTCTGAATTTATTCCTGTCCTGCTTGGGTGGTACTCCCAAGGACTTAGTAACCACATCACAAAGTATAGACACTTAAGATTGGGTGGCGAGGTAGAGGGAACACCTTTGGGCGTGTAGATTGCAAACCGGGCTTTCCCGGGGAATTGAGTCCGAGCATGTTAATGAGTTTGTCTTAGTCAAGGGCCGCATGGCCAGTTCAAGGTTACATTCACAAGCCTCATTGGTATAACTTTATGCTTGGAGACACAGTCGCCATACAGTCATTTACATTTCATAGATGTGAATATGCTTGGGATGCTACACCTTTTAAATTGAATAAACAAAAGATTGAACACCCTACTGTATTTTAATTTAAAATCTAAGAATTTTTTGAATTGAATTTTTGAAAAAATCCAAGAATTTTGTTTAAGATTTTACTGTTATAAAAAATTTCAAAGATTTTGATTTTGTTCGAGAAAAGATCTTCAAGAAAGAAGCTTGAAACTTTTATATCCAGAGAATGAACTGTTGCAGAAAGATGCCAGAAACCCTACACTTCATCAAGAAGATCAAGAATGAACTTTGGATGTGACTGATTTGACTGAACTTTTGATTGAACATTTATTGTAACATTTATGCCAAAAGGGACTGCCCCTAATTTGGTTTTCTGTCAATGCACCTAGCAAACATTGGTTTTGCTTTCTTTTCTTTTCTATTTCCTCTCTCACTATTCTAATTTCTCCTAGAAAATTGAATATTGTGTATATCTTTAGTTAGAAGTGAATTTAGAACTACAAAATAATTATGTTAAATGATCAATGGGGAGACTAGTCTCCCAATGATCATCAGGGGGGATTGTAAACCTCAAATTTCCTTAGACTTATAAATGTTGGAAATTTCACCATTGGGATATTTCATACTTGGAAAATTTCTTACTGATAGTCTATTGGAATGGGAACCCCATTGGCATGGGAGGTTCTTTCTCTTCCCTTCTTAAGATTACTTTAGGACAGAAACCCTTTGCTGAACAATGGAAAGGACTTTGACCTATGCTTAAGCATAGAACAGGAATTTCTTTGAGTCTTGATTGATTTTAGAATTGATACAATGGAGATACTTGGAATGAATCTCCACCCTTTTCAGTCCTAATAGGATTGAGTAAGGGCTGCAGCCTAGATCAAAATTTAATTATTCCAATCTCTACCCTACTCAGGTTAACAGGATTTAGAAAGGGCTGTAGCAAAGGAGTAAAGATTTAATCATTTGAAAATATGACCTTCAACAGACATGTGCAAAAGCCAGAAACCTCTGGGCGGTCCTGGGTTAAGCGAGAGCCTCCATTGACAGGGAAATTGATGAAGAGTGATTGGTAGATGTGAGGACTGAGGGGAGGCAACTTGGATGGTTTCCTTAAAGATAGGAGGGTCTGGAGACTGGAGGAGGTTGAGGAGTTTTGGTCGGGGTGATTGCGGTGGACTCTGTGAAGGCTTGCTCTGAAGGAAGCTGAAGGTGGGGGCCTCTGAGACTGTTTCTCCATTTTGGTCACGTGAGTAATAGGGACTGATCTCTTTTCTTTGCCCCAGCTATCTAAGGGCTTGGGCCTTTTGGCCCAGCCTAAACAGAAGGGGTATTTAAGCCCTATTCCCTTCTCTCCCCTTTTTCTCTCTCTCTATCTCTAATTCCTTTCTTACTCCTATTGTAATTAACCTCCAAAAAAGGTTGACGGCTGACTTGAGTTTTTCATTTAGGAATTACATAGCTGATTCCTTGGCGACCTTAAATTAATATATATCAGTCTTTTAAAGTGATTCCCTTGTTACACTACTTAGTGCTAGGTGAGAAGCCAGCAAGATACTCCATATTAAAAAAATTTTTATTTTAAATTTAACCCCTCACCTTCCATCTTGGAGTCAATACTGTGTATTGGTTCCAAGGCAGAAGAGTGGTAAGGGCTAGGCAATGGGGGTCAAGTGACTTGCCCAGGGTCACACAGCTGGGAAGTGTCTGAGGCCAGATTTGAACCTAGGACCTCCCATCTCTAGACCTGGCTCTCAATCTACTGAGCCACCCAGCTGCCCTCCTCTACCCTTTTTTAAACTCATCTTTAGCCTTAGCCTTCAAAATTGCTATATCATGCACCCTCTTGAACTCGAGACTGGGTCTTCATTAGCATAGAGGCTTTCGTCTGGGTTAGAAGCTTGGTGACACCCCTTCACTTTTGTATATACCCCTTATACATCATCAGGCTTTTGCCCCATGTTAAGGACTGGCACCTCCTCCTTATCCTGGTTATCTTAGTATCCATCATCCTTGATATCATCAGGCTTAGAAAGTAGGGTTTGGACTTTCCCATTCCCTCCTTGTCTATCAAGTGAGTTCTCCCAAAGAGAAGTATTTCCTGACTTCAACCAATCCACATCTCCATTTTTATCACTGTCCTGAATTATTTCTTACTGGTATATGTTTTGATATTCTTTGGGGTACATAGGAAGGTCTCTCATAGTGCTGGGTTTTTTTTTTGTCTTGATCAGAAGACTGGCTTTATTGGAAGACCCCAGCCCCCTCCAAATAAACCTCTTTCTCTATGGCTTGGAGACTGTGCTTATTATTTGCATTACTGTGGTTAGAAATGTCACAGCAATTGGTGAGCATGAAGGGACCCAGAGGAAGTCCTGTCCCGGGGGGGGGGGGTCCTTCCATCAAAAAGGGGTTTCTTTCTGGGTATGCACATAAGAGGTTTTTGCTCATAGCCCCTTCTTGAATGAGAGATCAATATACAGAAATTCCTCCTGATTCAAACCAAAATGCAAGCTGGTGAGTTTATTTCAAATCTGTGGATTGAAATTTGCTCTTATCTCTTTTCCTTTCTTTTATCCTACTAACCTCAAACTTTCAAAAAATGTCACACATTTTAAACATGTCATAGTTCCTGAGTGTCATTTTAAAGCTTAATTTAAGGAGAGACTGCAATAAGTCAGAATTTCTGTTTGTTTGCTTTTCCTCTTTTGCCTGGTATTGTGAACTATGTGTTTTGAAATTATGCAATCATTGAATAAAATGTTTTAAAATGGGGATTATTTGTCTATAATGTACTTGGTTCTTCATGGGAAGCTTAGGCTACACTGTGGCTAACCACCACCACCATTGGTAACTATCCGGGCCGGCCGGAATGCAAGGGTGGGGTCCGTGAAGCAGCCACCTAAAAAGACCATAGGGGGAGAGAGGGGAGACCAAGCACGCAAGGAAGACAGAGTCTGTCTGATAGTGTCAAGGCTCGTTTATTGCAGGTGCAAGGCAGGAATATATATGCTTGAGGTAACAAGGGGGGGGTGGTGATTAAGGACGGTCTGTACCAGGAGGGAACATGAAGAATGGTTATGGTTTGTGGCCGTTGGTCTTGGCGACGCCTGTTTTCAGGAGGTAACTTGTTTTGTTCTGATTCCAAAAGATCCTTATCTTGTTTCTGGTCAAGTTGTCCCCAAATATGGTCTCTGACAGGTAACCAGTTCTGACAAGTAATACCAACAAATTAAGAGTTGCTTTCTATAAGGCACCAGTACCAGTAGGCAAAGACCAGGAGAAAGTCTTGGGTCATTTCTGTTAGTGGAAGACTAACCAGAAGGAACATTGATCCAGCCTATAGAGCTGCCCAACTTGGTTTCCCCCAAGGGAAAGATTTGCTGGACTCTGAATCTGGTCACGACCAGCAGGTTTCCCTTTCTACAAGTGTGAACCTTAAAATTTCCCAGACCCGACTTCATCAGGTTGGGTTATTCCCCATTTAAACAATGAAGGAACTAAGATCAGGAATGTGAGACCTCTACTAAGATCAGGAATGTGAGACCCCTACTCCACCCCTACTTAAGCCTGCTTTAGGGGAAGATAAAGTTGTAAACTCCTTGCTGAACAATGAAAGAGACTTGAACCCATACTTATAGTAAGACAAAAGCTCTTAAGCTGTGCCTATTGTTAGATCTAATACAAAAGGGTGCTAAGTACCCATAAAGGTCAGGCAACTTGTGACTTCACAAGGAGCAAAGAGGAGAGAACTTACTCAGAGGTTTTTTCTGGTGTGAATTACTCAAAAATTTAAGCCTTCTTAAGTGTGAATTAAGAATGGTCTGTCCTTTGGAAAACGTCTTCTGTGATTGGTAGATGTGAGAACTTAGGGGAGGTGACAGGAGAAAATTCACTTTAAAAGGGAGCTCAGATAGAGCTGGAGGGACTTTCAGATTCAGATTCAGGATTGAGCTGATGGAGTCAGCTGAGATGGAGCTGGCCTGGTGTCTCTGAACACTAGAATCCTTGCTTGGACAAATCTTATGGTGAGTGGATAAAGGACTGACTGATCTTTCTCTTCGGGCTTGGGCCTGGGTTGGAGGGGAGAATACGGAGGCCTGGGCTGGGCATGGCCTGCCCTCCCCTGGGATGGGGGTGTTGGGGGCCCCCCAGGCCCTTCCCTGAACTTCAAACTCTCCTTCCAGGCTTTGAGCCTGTCCAGATTGAGCTGGGAGGCAGCCCTAAAGGGAGGCCCAGAGGAGGAGGCCTCCAGGGAGGTGGCTGGGCCTGCCCTCAGGGGAGGCAGTAGGGGGGATCCAGCACCCTCTAGGGGGGTCGTCCTAGGCCTGTATGATCTTTAAAATCTCCATCTCGCTTGGTCTAGCACCCAAAATTGTGCACACCCACACTACAGGGGCATGTGCTAGTCAATGACAAATCAGAAATAACTAACTGCCCACCTGGGCAATCCTAAGCCAAGCTTGAGCCACCATTGGCACTTGTGAGGCAGAGGAAGTGAAGTAGGGAACAGCCTCTGGCATTCGCTCACTTCCTGTGGACAGCGCTAGGCGCCAGTTGGTGCTAGGAACTTGAGCAGAGAGGAGGCCTGCAGACAGCTTCCCTTCAGATCGGTCACGTGAGTCAAGGACTGATTCTCCTTCTACCTTGGCCTTCGGGCCTAAGCTCCCTCTGGCTCGGCCAGAAGGTTGAGTTAACCTTTTTCCTTTCCCTCCTCTCTCCTTCTCTCCCTCTCCTTTCCCTACTCCCAGTGTGATTAAACCACCATAAACTCCATTCTGACTTGAGTGTTTCATTTTAGGAATTTCATAAGTAAATTCCTTGGCGGCCATAAATTAATATTATAACAACCTTTAAAGGTGATTTTTCACCACAAAACCTGCCAGCCCCCAGGAGCCCAGGAGGAGCTCTTTCCTGCAGGCACCCCCACGTCCGGCCCCCAGAAGCCTGGCTCCTGCTCTCCCCCAGCATGAAGGTCTTTTCCCCTGGGGCCTCCTCTCAGGCCTTCAGACTCCCCATTGCAGGCCAGGCCTCCAGTAGCAGAGGACCATCCCCATCAGGGGCTTTCAGGCCTCCCCTTCTCCTCCCTGTCCCTCCCCGGCACAAGCCCTGCCTTCTCCCAGCTCTCCCCTGTCTTGTTCCCCTTCTTGTATAAGCCCCCCTCTTCTGTGTCAGTCAGGGCTGAGTCTGGGCTCCAGAAGGTCCAGAAGGGCTCTCAAGTGTCCCAGGACACATTCGCACCCAGAACCTCTGCTCTCCAGGTGTTAAGGTCCAGGGTTTCACCCACCACCATGGAAGTCCACGAACAATGCAAACTGGCAGAGAAAGGCCATTTCTTGAACTGATCCGCGCATCAGTGGGAACCTCTATCCTCAGAGTTCCGAGTTGCTTCTGACAGGCTGGGCTTTCTATACTTTTCTGCAGGTACCTTATCTACTATATACCATCCTTGGAATTTTGCCTGCACGTATGGCCCTTATCTGCTTCCTACTATTCTTGGAGCTTTGACAATTCTATACTGTTGGGGTCCCCCTGACCTGTTGTTTGACATATTTGTTGGGCTCTTCCTGGCCTTTATCTGGTATCTACTGCAGCTGGAGGTTTGGCATATTTACGGTTCTGACAAGTTTCTCAAGGCTGACCAGCTCATTAGGCCCTCCTGCTAGGATTTGGTATATTTACGGTTCTGACAGGTCAGCTTGTTAGGCCCTCAAGTCTGGCCATTTTCCGGCCTCCCTCATTCCCAACTCCTTTTTCTTTTAGGGGGCAGTGGTTAGGCCCACCCACTGGGGCAGCTCGTGGCTCTCGGCTAGGGGTCTGTACTGCTGTCGAACGGCCAGCACCTGGATGGCATCTAGTCAGTCTTTTAGGAACCGAACAAGGCGGTTAAAGATACCGTGGCCAAATGTCAAAATAGGGTCAAGATTATGAGGGGTCCTATGAGGGACGTGACTAGGGAGAAAAGGTCGCGTATCAGGGGCCGGCAGTTTCCCCCTCCTTCAGTCAGGGCTTCTAGACCTTCTCGTAGCTTGCTCAGGAAGTCCCTAATAATCCCTGAGTGGTTAACATGGAAGCACCGTTCCTCACCCAAGGCTGCACAGAGGCCCTCTCCTTAAGGAAGAGGGGGTCCTGCTTGGCATAGCAGGTCACTTGGGGCACTATTGTGAGGGGGTGCAGCGGGCAGTGAGGGAGCTAGGGGAGACACAGGGCTGTAGGCCAGAACGGGGGCACAGCCAGTGAGCTCCTGCAGGTGGGATAAGGTATTTCCCAGTTGAGGGATACTCTGTGACAAGGGAGGGGCAAACCAAGAGGCGGGGGAGAAAGTGAAGTAATGGAATCGAGTGGGTCATGTGTTCCTTTTGCTAGCTGTCTCCCCACTGCTTCTGGTGAGTCGTGCCATCTGGCCAGCCCAGCCATCCAGAGGGGAACCACACAGCCTCCCGGAGGGCCAGAGTCTCAGGCCCCACCTGGTTCAGTGCCCCCTGCCATCCCATCCCCTCCCCTCTCCAAATGTCTAAGGGGAAAGGGGCGGAGGTCCAGATCTTCTGTAGTTTCTTCAGTGCTGAGCATGGGTGTAGAGCTGTCCCTACCTATGTGTAGGAGAGAGAGGGAGGGGAATACGAGGGGGAGGGAAGGCTGCAGACAGTGTCTTTAGGGGCGCGTCCTCAGTGGATTCCAGGGTCCCAGGTCGGTGGAGAACTGCCTGGAGATCCGAAGAGTGTCCTGTCACTCCTTCCCTCGATTGGCAGACCCGTCACAAGGGGAAGTCAGCCCCTAAGAGAGAAGGGTACTGGGGCAAATAGCAGATAGGAGCAGGACATTAATCCAATAGCAATGAACATCACACCTTTGCATTTGGGTATCTTAACCAACAGACTTCATCCTCAGAAATCATCTTCTGACAGGAACAGATCCCTTCCTGAGTTGTTTGCAGAGCTGGTAGGTGACGTTTCTGTTAAAGAATATCCCAGTGCAAAATACACATTAACTGTAACGTCTATAAGCACTGGAGTAACAATATCTTACAGATGTATTTCCTTACCCCAGAGGCTGGGGAAACCAAGAAGGCTGTGAGCTATTCCTAAGCTCAAGAACCAAACCTCAACTGTGGTAAATTAAGGCTACAAATACAAGCCATCTAGGAATACACTCCACCTATTTCTCAAAGCATGTTCCTAACCATTTGAGAATTCCCAGTGATTAGGGTTGTTTGAGGAAATGGAAACTTTAATATCACCATTTGCATTATGTGCTGATCGTGGGAATTGTCACGAAGGAAGAAGGCCCTGAAAGGGAAATATCTCCAAGTCACAAAAGACACCCCAAGCAAGGCTGTCACTTGCCACTGTTGTTCCACTCGAGGATGGTCAGGAAAATTCAGTCCAAAGTGAGCCTTGGGCTGCCTTCTCTATAACCATCCTAGGACTTTTTCTCTCCTTAGAGCCCTTGCCACTGGGTCCCAGAAGCCTTCTTTTTCCTTAAAAGACAAGTTTCCCCCCATTTCCGCTGAGAGAAATTTGCTTATCGGCAATCCAGGAACAAATCTCCACACCCCCAAACAAGCCTTGAATATCCCTACAAGGCTGATCACTCCATGATTTTCATGTATTTACCCATCAGGTGTAGTCACATGAGTGCTGAATGAAGCGGTTCCCTATAAACCAGGGCTGTATCCTCTCCTGGACCTAGGCCATCTGCCAGACTGAGACAAGGTCATGCAGGAATCACTTCAGGTAACTGTCCAGAGAAATGAAAGAATCATGGCTGATTTTCCCACATACATTACGTTATATAGTATCCCTAAGTTAAAGAGCCAATTGTGAGAGCAGAACATTCATCGGTTCTCTTTCACCTTCTCTCTCCCTTTCTGTTTCTTCAAAACCCTCTGCTTAAAAGCAGAGCACACCGTCCATCCTTCCTTTACAAACCCACCTACTAAAGCTTTTTGGACTCGAAATCAAAGTTCCCTCCTACCAAATTCAAACCCATCATACCTCCCCACTTTCTCTAACCTGCTTTTACCATCATAAGTCAGACAACCAGCCCCCTGGTATCACTTCAACCGCTAATCGGTAACCCAAAAGAATTCTGATTTAAAAGATGACGTCATTGAACAGTCTTTAGCCTAGAGCTCAACCATAATTTCAGTTCAGAGCACAAATTGGTAGACTGAGGTAACAAAATATATGGTAGAGTCAGGTTTACAATAAGGTTTTGTTTACATCCAGATAATACTTAAACACATTTTAGCAGCCATTCACATAACAATCATAAATTTCTGAGCAAGCATTTCACATAGATGTCATTTTTAACACCCTACCTATTCTTTGGCTATTGTTTGCCACATATATCCTGATACAGATGAACAATGTAACCAAAATATCAACCAACAATCCCCAGAACTCGTATGAGGTCACTTTATCAATTACATATCACTTAACTCATTTTATCATTCTGGACCTGGAATGTTTGTAGTGAGATTCCACAGCGGCAAACCAGCTTTTTTTTGGTCAGCCAGGGCTGGCAATATTTGCTTGCTTGAGCACCTTAAACCCTCCGTTTCTACAATTAAGATATACTCATCTTTAAGTTCTCTCACACAGCGGTTGTTAACTCTTTGAAGCCCCTATGTCAGATCATGAGTATCAGTGTAGAATAATTATAAGCACTTCCTTCTCCTTCCTGTGTGCAAGGAAGGGGTTAATAGTTTGAGCAAGTTATCCGAAGGCTCCTTGGCTCCATTTAGATTTATTACTTAACAGCCTTGTCCCATCCTTCTTTAACAAGTGAGCGTACTTCAAGTTAAAATTGGGAATTTATCAAACCTCTTTCATAATAATTTACTCTCAGTAAATTTTTAGTTTGAACTTCCCAACTTCCAAATAACTGTGATTAAGTTCTCTAGCAATCTTTCAGTGTGTAACCAAACTGAAGTACAAAGCATTTAGATCCTCCTCTTTAGTTTTCTTGTAGCTCAAAATATTGCTACATACTGGATTAAATTCCAATTTATAATTTGTTGTATCTTAATATCAACTAGTATCTCTATTCATTACTGTCATTGAAACGGAGCACTTCATAAAATGAATCCAGATACCCCCAAATCCAATTATTAACTTCTCTAGCTAGGTTAGAAGATAGGAAGTTATTTCCTTTCACATGTACTTAATCACCTTTCCCTAGTTAGCTCCATGTTACCTGGCGTTCCAGCCTGACCTCGCTGATATACCTGAAGCCTGACTGTATTTAATCCTCATGAAAAGCCCTCTCGATGACAGGGCTGGTGGAATTTATCTTGTTAAGGACATCCAGGTTGTATGTCATATACCCTTAACCTATTTAGGTGGAAAACTTAATCCTCTTCATAATATAATGCAGACATATTTAGCCTTCACTCAGCATTACTCATTTCCAGCATTTGGTATCTGAATACATACATGTGCATTTCTAGATTACAAATTCCTTCCTATGCAGTTTGCATTTTGCCCGTTTAAAAACAATACATATAACCTTGATTCAAAACAACATCATTTAAAAATTTCCTCTTTTGTAAAACATCAATTCTTAGCACTTATCTCATTAATCCCATGCACAGATTAACCACTTTAAAAAACTGCTTGTGTGTGTAATATAATTTCTTGCTGCTATTAAAATAAATGTGATTTGAAGGATTCCCAAATTCAAATTCTAGAATAAGTTCTTTTCAACAACACAAGTTTCTCTGAATGACTTTTACATTTATAAAGTAGTCAGTACAATTTCTGTCCATACAGAATAAACTTTCCTCTCTGCATCAGACTTGCTATCAATCACATTTACACAATTCTCAAATTCCCTGAAATCATTATGCATTGCAAGACCTAACAAAACAAACCCCTAACCATGGGTTTTTGTGCTCAATAAAAATCTGGCAACATTTCACATTTCACTGGCAAACAGTAATACATGGAATTACATTTGTACCGTATCAAAATCATTATCAATCCTCCCAGTTTGAGAATTAATTTTAAGAGAAAGTTTCTAACTGTGGAGTAAGAATCTCCCTTTTCTGCTCAGAATTTTCTCTCTTCCGCTCCTTTGGGGGCCCATCCAAAGGAAGAAGGAGAGAAAAATCATGGAACGGATAATTGCACTCTCTCTCTAGCCCTGAAGCCTGCTTCCAGGAGCAGGAACAGTGTTGTTACTTCATCATAGCCTGCCTGTTGGAACGCAGGCAGAGGGAGCAGGGGTGCAAAATCTATTCTCCTTTGTGACCCTGCATCCCAAACTCCCCCCCCCCTTTTTTCTTAATCCAGCCACAACAAAGACTCAAAGAACCCTATAGGACACCCTCTCCGACACATCCACATACCTGCGTCTAAATACAGAAAGACCCACGAGACAAACAGCAAAAGCCAGAAGACAAATAACAGAGACACAGACACGTAAACTGCTCCGATCCTAGGAGCTTATCTTAAGATCTCATTTCTTGGCATGTACTTGTAAAGACCATAAAACACTTAAGCAAGCTGTTTGACAAACAGACTGGTTTTCTATTAATGAGACCAAGAAGTTACAAGGAAAGGGTTAATTTGGTATACTTACGGTTCTGACAGGTCAGCTTGTTAGGCCCTCAAGTTTGGCCATTTTCCAGCCTCCCTCAGTAGCAACATCACAGCATTAACAAATACAAACACTCTGGTGCATAATCATATTCTGATACAGGATGAAAAACCCACCCTGATTGTATAACTTAGATATACCAATCCAGAGTGAACCTCAGCATAAACTGGTTCAGTGGTCAGTCTTAAAAATCCCAAACTGATCTTTCTATCTGCCTGTCTGCATTTCAGGATCGATGCAACAGTCTTAGTAGATATAAAATGTTAAGAAAATAATTTCCACGCTACTGATCCTGGTCTAATGAGGTACAATTCTATGGCTCACATGACAGGTGCAATAATCAAACACACCAACTTTCACAGTCTGGACTATCAGAAGTTGTCCGCCTTTTCAACAGTTAGCAAAATACTATCTCTGGAGATGAAGGATAAGTTCTTCCTTTCTCTCCTACTGATACTGTATCTTGGGGATCTCTCCGTGCTCACTGCCAGATGCCTGCCACATAGGAAACTGGTTGGTAGTTCGATGCCAGGACATTCAGCAACTGAGGGTGTCAGTACGCCATGTCTCTGCATTTCCCAACCTCAAACATCCATTTCATATGGAAAGTGTATAATCGTGGCTGAGGCTGTCTGGTCCATAATGAAAGCTTCATTATGATTCCCCTTACATGCAATGAGACATAACCTTCCAGAATGGTCATCTGATCTTGAACAAATGCTGTCATGTTCGTGTCGTTTCAGACTTTTGGGTGCCTGAAACAGTAAAATTCTTGTACCTTTGTAATCCAGGGTCAGAGCATTAAAGGTACTTTCCATGTACTAAAACTTGTGGCCATAGTAGAGCAAAAGGAAAATCAAAATTGAATAATAGAAAGTGAATCAAAACTGTTCTCAAAAGTGAAAATACTGACATTTTTAAGATTCTTCTCCCCATTTTTAAATTTTTGTTGTTGTTGTTGTTGGGAGAGATCCCTTCAAAGAAAAACATCCTCTCTGAACCATTCTGGAGGATCATGTATATAACATACCAAATCATCTGAGCAAATGCTCTTGGGAATGTGATTCCAAAATGAAAACAAAATTTTAGACTCTTGGCTCACTGTTAAAGTGGCATGTTTGAAGCTGAGCCAATATGTAATATCAGCATTTACATTCCCAATGATTTCTAATTCCTGACCTAAATTGACTAAAACTCGCCTTGTACAGGAGCATAATTTTTCCACCATTAAAAGCATTTTAAAAACATTAATACAACCAGTATTGTGAAATTTTTAACAAATACCAACATTCCCAAACACATTACAATCTGATTTGCAGTGTAAATACCCAGGATGATGATAATGAAGTGACATTTCAAGTTCTGGCTGCGTATTTCGTATATCATCCTCAATTAAATTTCTGCTTGTATAAATAAACCCATCAATATGATAGCCAAGCATATCACGTTACCAATATTTGGAAAATTCATTCCACCAAACCAATGTTTGGGTAAATAGAAGCTTAAGTTGTTTTTCATGTAGAAACCATTTCTACAGTTTCTTGAACTTGTTGAATTTGGTGTAGCTTTTTCTTTCCTAGTCGTTAATGTATAATATTCAATGAGCTTTTACTACAAGTTTATCCGTGCCTATTGTGTCATATTTTCAATACATACTCCAAAAAGGGAAACTTAGATCATACTTTGCCCTTGCTGCATGTATGTGTGTGATAACTCCTTCCACCTAGGAGAGTCATTAACTGCGTCCACAGAAATTATCCAACCTAGAGCACTCAGATGACCACTGAGGCTTTACTTTCAAATACCAGAACGTCTTCCAGTATTAGAATGGGAAGCCAATAGACCCCGAATCCAGTGGCCCGCCTGAATTCTGGGACTATTGGGAGAGAGCAAGAAACCATTCCCATGAAGATATTACCCCAAAAGACAGGATTTCAGGACTAATGGTTAACAATGGTACTAACGCTCAAGTACACCCACGGTGGTTGGCATGTCACGTCAACCTAGGTACTGCCAGGAACATAATCTTTGCATGGATGTAAAGGATCTTTTTCAATAACTTGGGTTCCTGATTAAAGGTTTCAGAGTGCATTTTGGCTGATCTCTCATACCTTTTTTCCAGAGTCACATCAGGATCATCTGTCCATTAAACCTGCCTGTGTAGCATTTTCTGCCTGGCACCTCACTTTTTGTTGTCAGAGGTATCAGATCTATGCTATGAGTGAAAGTTTTCGATCTCCTCCTCTTTGGAGAGTCACACCAATGTCTATACCCTCGGTGATAGCAGCATTTCTTACAATACTAGTAGTAGTTTTACAATGTATCCTTTTGACAGTATCTTAGACATACAAAATGAAAGGTATACATTCACGTCTAAACAAGTGTAGCTATTTTGTTTCGATTCCATAAGAAAGACCTCGGAGTGTGGGATTTATCTGATATCTTAGACAGACACAAGTGCAGTTTAGTCCTTCTGAGTTAGCATCCTTGCTCTTGGTTTGGGTACACTATATCAATGGATGTCAGCCGGACCTGTGTCCCACAGTAGCCTAATAGCTAATGTCACTAATAGTGTCATGTCAGTCTTCTGGAGTGATCTTAGTCACCAGTGAAGTGTCCTTCCAGCGCGCCTGGATAGTGGCTGGCGTGTAGTTAGCTGATGTCAACAGCGTTCATCTGCTTCTCTTCGTGGTCCTGTGTTGGCTGGCATGATGTGCTTTGTGTGTGACCAGATGTTTCCACTATCTGTCAACATACAGACAAGACCTCGACCCAACGTTATCATCCCCTTGGGTCCCTCACAGTCTTAATTTCTTGGTAATAATCAACCCAATTCAGATATATCCTACAATGTAATCTTTAGCATGACATTCAAACTGTTATTGCAGAGTTGTAACTTATGTTCGTTTTAGGGTGTGGAAAAGATAGATGGTTTCTTGTACCTATAGAATTTGACATAGCTTATTCATTCCTAGTTGTTAGTGTATAATATTCAATGTGCTTTTTCTACAAGCTTATCTGTGCCTATTGTGTCATGTTTTCAATCCATACTCCAAAACAGTAAAACTTAGATTATACCTTGCCCTTGCTCCATGCCTTGTGTAATACATTTTTTTCCACCTAGGAGAGACAATGACTGCGCGTCCACAGAAATTGTCAAACCTAGAGTCCTCAGTTTGCTCCTGAAGTCTTACTTCCATATACCAGAACGTCTTTCAGTATATGAAAGGGAAGCCAATAGATCCCAAATCCAGTGGCCGTCTGAATTCTGGGATTGTTGGAGGAGAGCAAGACATTTTTCCTATTAAGATATTACCCACAAAAACAGGGTATCAGGAGTAATGGTTAACAACGGTATTAACACTTAACTACATCTATGGTAGTCAGCCCTTAATGTCTATCCTGGTATTGTCAGGAACATAATCTTTGCCTGGATGTCAATGATCTCTTACAATAACTCAGGTTCCTGATTAAGGATTTCCTAGTGTCTTTTCCCTGATCTCTCATCCTTTCTTGAGAGTAACATCAGTGTCATCTGTCCATTAACCATGAGTGAGCAGCATTTTCTGCTTAGCACCTCATTTTGGTTGTCAGAGGTATCAGATCTATGCTATGAATGAAAGTTTTCTATCTCCTACTCTTTGGAGAGTCATACCGAGGTCTATACTGTAAAGATTAAAATTTATGGAATATGGGGAGACTGAGGCAGGTAGAAATTAGTTTCTCTCTGCAAGGAGTATTATATTTTTTAGAGGTTTATTAAAGGTTAAAGATTAAGAATATACAAGTAAGAAACATGTGCCTAGGCCAGAAGCCTAGACAAAATAACCTCACATCATGGAAGAGAAGCCTCTGCTCCAAAACGGAAGTCCAAAAAAAAGCCAAGACCCCCTTCAAAAGCCTTTGAATCTGCTTAAATACCTTCTCGATCTCGGCCCAGGTGAGATTACAAGGCATTCTGGAGAAGTGGAGCAAAGGCTCATGGGGATTGTAGTCCTGTATTCGAGTCTATTTTTTACATCCCCCCGTGTGATCATTTGTGGAAAAATTAATTTTTCCCCAAAAGGATCATAAAAACATAATAAACTTAAAAGATTACAATAGTGTGAGGATAAGAGAAAAAAGAATAAAACCAATAATTGCTGAACACATTGACAAAAAGCCATTAGGGGGCAGTCCCCTTTGGCATAAAAGTATACATACAAATAAATGTTCAATCAACCACACCCAAAGTTCAATTTTGTGCAACTTGTGGTCTGGAGGCTTCTTCATGGTGGCTTCTCCAACAGTTCAGTTCTGGATTCAGAGAGGTAGCATCTTCTTTACCTAAACTTCTTCTCAAAAGGAATTTAAACTTTGCAATTTAAATAATGATATTTTTTACATTCCCCCGTGTTGTGGGTGATTGAAAGATTCAGAATCAGTTAGGGATGCATGGCTGAGGTATGAGGTATATGAATCAATTGGCAAGAGATATTAAAAAGACACCAGAAAATCCAAAAGAAAAGAAAAATTTCTGGATGAAAATATAGACTATCAAAGTCTTATGTGTAAAAATTCCAAGTAGAAGAAAAATAAATCTATAACAGGTCCTTCAATCAGGGCCCAATAAAAATGATCTAAGTAATGATGCATTTACCCAGTCAGTGCCAGGACTATAGAAAGGTACCACACTATGATAGGCAGAAAAGGGGACCAGATTATAGAAGCCAAGTAGGAGCCAAAATTTCGGGGATACTGGTCTGTGAGTATCTTCAGAGTGAGTGTGGATACAAGGAAAGCCTATGTCTTAACACATGTTAAACATAGTAACCTCGAGTCTTCACACTATGTTCAAGACCTTTGTATTGGCCTAGAAGTGCATCAATCCATCCTAGATTGGCCTTTCTTTGGCCCTATGAAATGGCTCTTGTGTGTATCTCTTGTCCTGGAATCAGACAGAATCATTAAGCAAAGTCCCATAATTTATTTAAATAATTAGTGGCATCATTTTTATAGTCACAAGCTTTTTAGGGCATGCATTAGCAAATGTATCTTAAACTTGTAGCACTGAAAATCAAAAGGTTAAAGAAAATCTTAATACTGGTGACATGTGCTTCAAATATGAAAAGGAGAGGAAAAAATAATAAAAAAAAACTGAAAAAGTATATTGCACATGCAAGAAAAATATAATAATAAAAGAGCTTTAAAAATTTCAAAAATATAGCTTATAATCATTGACAATCTGTGTCAGCTAAGAAAATATAAAATGCAAGGCTTTCTCACCAAAAAATGAGATCCATTTCCTCTTTGTATCTGGCCATGATCACTGTGAGTAGAAGGCAAATGAATTGAACAAGGTTAACATTTTTTTCATCTTTAAAAATACAGTAGTACAAATATGTAGATATCAAAATCCCCAAAATTCTCAATAGCCCAATTAATTACAATAGCAAACAAACACACTTTCACATTTCACATAAGTTATGAATTGATGGACATTTGTCACAATTTTTACAAACATAGCAATCCTTCAACCTTGGTAATAAACATATATATATATATATATATTTTTAAACAAAGTAAAACTCATCTAGGGTTAAGAACATAATCAAGAAATCTAGATATCATTCTGGTGCAAGTAAAATAGTGAGCTGAAGAGCATAAATAAAGGGGTGCTCCTTTTTCTTGGAGGCTTATAGGGATACAAATGCCCTGAGATTAACTGCCCAACTTCCATTCACATGTGGGAAGGTTGGGGGTTATAAAATACATTTCACTTCAGCTACTGTAATGGGCCCTACCTCGTGGTAGGGGCAGGCAAAAATAACTAGATTGTTAAAAAGAAATTCCAAAAATCATATTTAAAAAACCCTTAAAATCAAATCATTTGAGGTATTTAGCACATTAAATTTCCAAAGGTTGTTAATACAATTATAACCAGTTCTGAAGTCCATCTATCCTCAGCAAAATAAAAAAAGCTGTTTTTTCACATATGGGCTTATTCACAACACTATTTGTTCAACACAGTTATAGGGGGAAAACAACAGAATTTCAAAACTCAGTACATTCAAAATAAATTCAATCAACCTTCAGTTCACAGAATAGTATTCAATCCAGTAATATATGAACTTAAAATCACAAAGTTATATCTTAAACAAAACAATGCAATAGAATACAGAGATTTTTTTTATAAACCATTGGAGTTTGAAATGCCTTAGAATATAAACTTTAGTCTCTTCAAAGTTCCTTGGGGGTTTTTTCGAGTCTATTTTTAGGAGGTATTCGAATCTATTTTTTACATCACCCTTGTTGATAACAGCATTTCTTACAATACAAGTGGTAGCTTTACAATGCATACAATATACATTCCTTTTGACAGTATCATATACAAAATACAGGGTATACATTAGTAGCTAGACAATTTGTAGCTAATTCATCTCAATGCCATAGCAAAGCCTTTGGAGTGTGGGACATATCTGGTGTCTTGTACAGACACGAGTGTGATTTAGTCCTTCTGAATTAGCATACTCGATGTTGCTCTGGGTACCACATCTCAATGGATGTCAGCATGACAAGTGTCCATGAGTGGTCTCATAGCCAATGTCTCTAATAGTGTAATGTCATTGTTCTGGAGTGATATCAGTCACCAGAGAAGTGTCCTTCCAGCATGCCTGGATTGTGGCTGGCATGCAGATAGCTGATACCATCACCTTCCGTCTGCTTCTCTTCCTGGTCTGTGTCAGCTGGCATGAAGCATGACGTGGGTGACCAGATGTTTTCATTATCTGTGAACATACAAACAAGACCTTGGCCCAACGTTATCATCCCCTTGGGTCCCTCACAGTCTTAATATCTTAAAATCACAAAGTTATATCTTAAACAAAACAATGCAATAGAATACAGAGATTTTTTTTATAAACCATTGGAGTTTGAAATGCCTTAGAATATAGCCTTTAGTCTCTTCAAAGTTCCTTGGGTTTTTTGTTTGTTTGTTTGTTTTTAATTATCCATTTAAATGTCTATTGTCCGAAGGTAGAGTAGTAAAGGCTAGGCTATGGGGTTCAAGGGATCCGTCCAGGGCCCCATAGCTGGGAAGCATTGGAGGCCAGATTTTAACTAGAGACCTCCTGTCTCTGGGCCTGGCTTCCAGTTCGCTGGGCCACCCATTTTCCTCCCCAAAGTTAATGTTGAATCTTTGGGCTGAGTCTGCTCCCAGACAGGCAGGTAAAATCAATGAAATTGCCAGAAGAGCCAAAAATCCTTTTAAACAGCTCATTGCTTTTTAGGTTTCTGTTTGAAAAGATCTGTTTCTTCTCTCTAGTCTTTTCTCTCTTTCCCCTCTCTGATACCCCTGTGGCCAATATCCCCATCCACGTGGAGGCTTAGCCTAAGGGAAAATTACCCGGTCTCCTTTCCCTCTCTTCTCTCCCCTCCGCCCACGTGGCCAATACTGTTACCAGCTGGTCGCAATGAGTCCTGAGCGATCTGCTCCAAGGATCTGGGTGATGAGCCGGCTGGGGTCACGCTCGAGGGTCTGGGGCGCAGAAATAGGCAGGCAGGGGGCGGGTGAGAGGCCAGGAGCAGGAGAGGCTGCTGGGGTGGTCAAGGCCGGGACCAGGTACCAGGTGAGGATGATCAGGGCTGCAGGCTGCAGGCAGGAAGCGGCGAGACCGAGCCAGGTGGGGTGAGCAGCAGGTCCGGAGCCTGTAGCAGCTTTGTGAGGGTAGAAAACCTTGGCCAGAGAGATATGGCTCAAAAAAATTTTTCTAGGCACTAGCTATTAAAAGTTGAATTAAATATCAGAAAAGAATTCAGAAGATTGAGTTTTTTTTTTCCCATTAGGTCGCCATAACTGTAAAGATTAAAATTTATGGAATATGGGGAGACTGAGGCAGGTAGAAATTAGTTTCTCTCTGCAAGGAGTATTATATTTTTAGAGGTTTATTAAAGGTTAAAGATTAAGAATATACAAGTAAGAAACATGTGCCTTGGCCAGAGGCCTAGACAAAATAACCTCACATCATGGAAGAGAAGCCTAATAATGAAATAATGAAAGCTTCATTATGATTCTCCTTACATGCAATCAGACATCACCTTCCAGAATAGTCATCTGATCTTGAACAAATGCTGTCATGTTCGTGTCGTCTCCGACTTTTGGGTGGCTGAAACAGTAAAATTCTTGTACCTTTGTAATCCAGGGTCAGAGCATTAAAGGTACTTTCCATGTACTAAAACTTGTGGCCATAGTTGAGGAAAAGGAAAATCAAAATTGAATAATAGAAAGTGAATCAAAACTGTTCTCAAAAGTGAAATTACTGACATTTTTAAGATTCTTCTCCCCATTTTTAAATTTTTGTTGTTGTTGTTGTTGGGAGAGATCCCTTCAAAGAAAAACATCCTCTCTGAACCATTCTGGAGGATCATGTATATAACATACCAAATCATCTGAGCAAATGGTCTTGGGAATGTGATTCCAAAATGAAAACAAAATTTTAGACTCTTGGCTCACTGTTAATGTGGCATGTTTGAAGCTGAGCCAATATGTAATATCAGCATTTACATTCCCAATGATTTCTAATTCCTGACCTAAATTGACTAAAACTCGCCTTGTACAGGAGCATAATTTTTCCACCATTAAAAGCATTTTAAAAACATTAATACAACCAGTATTGTGAAATTTTTAACAAATACCAACATTCCCATACACATTACAATCTGATTTGCAGTGTAAATACCCAGGATGATGATAATGAAGTGACATTTCAAGTTCTGGCTGCGTATTTCGTATATCATCCTCATTTAAATTTCTGCTTGTATAAATAAACCCATCAATATGATAGCCAAGCATATCACGTTACCAATATTTGGAAAATTCATTCCACCAAACCAATGTTTGGGTAAATAGAAGCTTAAGTTGTTTTTCATGTAGAAACCATTTCTACAGTTTCTTGAACTTGTTGAATTTGGTGTAGCTTTTTCTTTCCTAGTCGTTAATGTATAATATTCAATGTGCTTTTACTACACGTTTATCTGTGCCTATTGTGTCATATTTTCAATACATACTCCAAAAAAGGGAAACTTAGATCATACTTTGCCCTTGCTCCATGTATGTGTGTGATAACTTGTTCCACCTAGGAGAGTCATTAATTGCGTCCACAGAAATTGTCCAACCTAGAGCACTCAGATGACCACTGAGGCTTTACTTTCAAATACCAGAACGTCTTCCAGTATTTGGATGGGAAGCCAATAGACCCCGAATCCAGTGGCCCGCCTGAATTCTGGGACTATTGGGAGAGAGCAAGAAACCATTCCCATGAAGATATTACCCCAAAAGACAGGGTTTCCGGAGTATTGGTTAACAATGGTACTAACACTCAAGTACACCCACGGTGGTTGGCACGTTACGACCACCTAGGTATTGCCAGGAACATAATCTTTGCATGGATGTAAAGGATCTTTTTCAATAACTTAGGTTCCTGATTAAAGATTTCAGAGTGCATTTTGCGTGATGTCTCAGACGTTTTTTCGAGAGTAACATCAGGATCATCTGTCCATTAAACCTGCCTGTGTAGCATTTTCTGCCTGGCACCTCACTTTTTGTTGTCAGAGGTATCAGATCTATGCTATGAGTGAAAGTTTTCGATCTCCTCCTCTTTGGAGAGTCATACCAATGTCTATACCCTCGGTGATAGTAGCATTTCTTACAATACTAGTAGTAGTTTTACAATGTATCCTTTTGACAGTATCTTAGACATACAAAATGAAAGGTATACATTCACGTCTAAACAAGTGTAGCTATTTTGTTTTGATTCCATAAGAAAGACCTCGGAGTGTGGGATTTATCTGATGTCTTAGACAGACACAAGTGTGGTTTAGTCCTTCTGAGTTAGCATCCTTGCTCTTGGTTTGGGTACACTATATCAATGGATGTCAGCCGGACCTGTGTCCCACAGTAGCCTAATAGCTAATGTCACTAATAGTGTCATGTCAGTCTTCTGGAGTGATCTTAGTCACCGGTGAAGTGTCCTTCCAGCGCGCCTGGATAGTGGCTGGCGTGTAGTTAGCTGATGTCAACAGCGTTGGTCTGCTTCTCTTCCTGGTCTTGTGTTGGCTGGCATGATGTGCTTTGTGGGTCATCAGATGTTTCCACTATCTGTCAACATACAGACAAGACCTCGACCCAACGTTATCATCCCCTTGGGTCCCTCACAGTCTTAATTTCTTGGTAATTAATATTCAACCTAATTGAGATATATCCTACAATGTAATCTTTAGCATGACATTCTTACTGTTATTGCAAAGTTTTAACTTATGTTCGTTTTCGGGTGTGGAAGAGATAGATGGTTAGTGATACCGTTTCCACCCTTCTTTCTTATGAAAGTTGAAATGCCACAGCTGAACAAAATTGACTCTTAGATAAGTCTGATACGAAGAAAGACATGCTGTTGTTTGCCAATATAATGTACCCTTGAAGACAATAATCATATATCCATTTCGGATGATTGTAGCAAATCATGTAGCATAGCCTATTCCACAGAGTAGAGTCAACAATTGTGAGTCCACAGTGGTTGTCCAACCTTGAGCACTCACTTTACCACTGAGGCTAGACTTCCCAGAGACCACAATATCTTCCAGTATTAGAAGGAGAAAATGATCGACCCCAAATCCAGCGGCCTGCCTGCACTCTGGGGCTGTTGGGAGCTAGCATGAAAGAGTTCCCATAAAGACATCACCCCAAAAGATGGGTTTTTATAGGAGTAATGACCAAAAAGAGTATTAATATGGAACCACACCAATGGCGGTTGGCACATAATATCTATATAGGTATTGTCAGGAACAAAATAAGAGGGTATCCTGTTACAATGAAATTGTAAACTTAATCAACAAACAGCAATACTAGTGAGCGTAGTCAGATAAAGAATCAAAATTGAATTCGCAATCAAATATCAAAATGAAACGTCACTTAGCCATAATGCTGTAAAAATGATAAGAATGATCTTCATTTCCATTTAGCAAAGGCAATGGGGGTCAAGTGACTTGCCCAGGGTCACACAGCTGGGAAGTGGCTGAGGCTAGATTTGAACCTAGAACCTCCCATCTCTAGGCCTGCCTCTCAATCCACTGAGCTACCCAGCTGCCCCCTAATATAAAGATATTCTTTAAAATACTTTCTCTCTTTCTCCCCACTCCTTTTTTTTGAACAGCATACCAAATAGATGAGCATCTTTTAGAGTTTTCAAACATTAGTGCAAACATCAATTCAAGTATCAATATTCCCATGAACATTACATTTTGATTTGTTGTTGTAGTAACCAGAATGAAGCTAATGCAGTGACATGGTAACTTTTGGCTGCATATTTTTTATACAAGCCTTATGGGTATGTCCAAAAATAAAATTTCTGATTCATATATCAGGATCAGTGCATTAGTAGTACTTACAATGTACTTCTAGTATTTCAAAGAAAATATATGGGAAAAATATCTGAGAAAATGATCATGGAAAATGACCATGAAATGAATGCAAAATTTTAAAGAAATGGCTCACCATTCATGTGACATAGCTGTAGCTGAGCCAATGTATAATGTCAGAATTGACATTCAAAAATGATTTCCATTTCCCTAATCGATGTTGACCAAGATTGACATTGTAAAACTTTTACACAACTATAAATACAACAATTAGTGCAAATTCTTAACAAGTACCAACATTCCTATAAACATTTCACTCTAATTTGTTGTTTAAATGACAGGAATGAAGATAATGAAGTGCCATGGCAAGTTCTGGCTGCATATTTCTTATATCAGCCTTACTGAAATCTCTACTTCTGTATAAAAGAACCATTCAATATAACCAAGAATATAACATTGGCAATGTTTGAAAAATTCAGTCTACCAAACCAGTGTTTGGGTTCATTAGAAGCTTTTGCTTTTCACGTAGAAGCAATTTCTACCGCTTCTTGCTCACATAGAATTTGATGTAACTTCTTAATTTCTTGTAAATGTAAAACATCCAATGTACTCTTTCTACAAGCTTATCAGTGCCAATCCCCCCCCCCCCAATCTTTAAATATACACTCCAAAGGGGAAACTTAGTGTATACTTTGCCTCTGTCCCATGGAGGTGTAGAATAGCCTATTCCACAGAGCAGAGTCAACAACTGTGAGTCCACAGTGGCTGTCCAACCTTGAGCACTCAGTTAACCACAGAGGCTAGACTTCCCACAGACCACAACGTTTTCCAGTATTAGAAGGGGAAAATGATAGACCCCAAATCCAGAGGCCTGCCTGAACCTCTGGGGCTGTTGGGAGCCAGCATGAAAGAGTTCCCATAAAGACATCACCCCAAAAGATGGGGGTTTTTAGGAGTAATGAACAAAAAGGGTATTTAACATGGAACCACACCAATGGCGGTTGGCACATAATATCTATATAGGTATTGTGAGGAACATCATGTATACATAGATGTAGATGACCGTTTTCAATAACTTAGGTTCCTACATAAAAATTTCAAAGTACATTCTGCCTGACATTTCGTCCTTTTTTTTGTAAGAGTTAGATCAGGACCATCTGTCCATCCTAAATCCCTGGGCAGCGTCTTCTGCTTTAAACATAATTTTTTTTGTTGTCAGGGTTACTAGGTCTATGCTGTGGTTGAAAAATTCTATCTCCTTCTCCTAAGAGAGTCATACCAATGTCTATACCCTTGTATAATAGTAGCATTTCTTACAATACAAATAGGAATCTTACAATGCATACAAAATAAATTCCTTTTGACAGCATATAGCATCGACATATAAAACGAAAGGCATACAGTAGTGTCTGAACAACTGTAGCTATTCCCTTTTGATCCCATTGTCAAGTCTTTGGAGTGTGGGATCTTTGTGGTGGTATCTATACCAAATAGATGAGCATCTTTTACATTTTTCAAGCATTAGTGCAAACATCAATTCAAGTATCAACATTCCCATGAACATTACATTTTGATTTGTTGTTGAAACAACAAGAATGAAGCTAATGAAGTGACATGGCAACTTTTGGCTGCAGATTTCTGATATAAGCCTTATGGGTATGTCCAAAAATACAATTTCTGATTCATATATCAGGATCAGTGCATTAGTAGTACTTACAATGTACTTCTTGTATTTCAAAGAAAATATATGGGAAAAATAATCTGAGAAAATGATAATGGAAAATGACTATGAAATGAATGCATAATTTTAAAGTAATGGCTCACCTTTCATGTGGCATAGCTGTAGCTGAGCCAATGTCTCATGTCAGAATTGATATTCAAAAATGATTTCTATTTCTCTAATCGATGTTGACCACGATTGACCCTGTAAAACTTTTGCTCAACTATAAATGCAACAATTAGTGCAAATTCTTAACAAGTACCGATATTCCCATAAACATTACATTCTGATTTGTTGTTTAAATAACAGGAATGAAGATAATGAAGTGCCATGGCAACTTCTGGCTGCATATTTCTTATATCAGCCTTATTGAAATCTCTACTTCTGTATAAAAGAACCATTCAATATAACCAAGAATATAACATTGCCAATGTTTGAAAAATTCAGTCTACCAAACCAGTGTTTGGGTTCATTAGAAGCTTAAGTTGCTTTTCACGTAGAAGCAATTTCTACCGCTTCTTGCTCACATAGAATTTGATGTAACTTCTTAATTCCTTGTAAATGTAAATATCCAAAGTGCTCTTTCTACAAGCTTATCAGTGATAATTACCCCTCCACCCATCTTTAAATATACACTCCAAAGGGGAAACTTAGTGTATACTTTGCCTCTGTCCGATGGAGGTGTAGCATAGCCTATTCCACAGAGCAGAGTCAAAAACTGTGAGTCCACAGTGGTTGTCCAACCTTGAGCACTCACTTTACCACTGAGGCTAGACTTCCCAGAGACCACAATGTCTTCCAGTATTAGAAGGGGAAAATGATCGACCCCAAATCCAGCAGCTTGCCTGCACTCTGGGGCTGTTGGGAGC
This sequence comes from Monodelphis domestica, assembly GCF_027887165.1. Taxonomy (NCBI): domain Eukaryota; kingdom Metazoa; phylum Chordata; class Mammalia; order Didelphimorphia; family Didelphidae; genus Monodelphis; species Monodelphis domestica. The sequence goes on along the minus strand of NC_077227.1, from coordinate 491,578 downwards.
TAGCATGAAAGAGTTCCCATAAAGACATCACTCCAAAAGATGGGTTTTTATAGGAGTAATGACCAAAAAGGGTATTAATATGGAACCACCCCAATGGCGGTTGCCACATAATATCTATATAGGTATTGTGAGGAACATCATCTATACATAGATGTAGATGACAGTTTTCAATAACTTAGGTTCCTACATAAAAATTTCAAAGTACATTCTGCCTGACATTTTATCCTTTTTTTTTGTAAGAGTTAGATCAGGACCATCTGTCCATCCTAAATCCCTGGGCATCGTCTCCTGCTTTAAACATAATTTTTTTTTGTTGTCAGGGTTACTAGGTCTATGCTGTGGATGAACAATTCTATCTCCTTCTCCTAAGAGAGTCATACCAATGTCTATACCCTTGTATAATAGTAGCATTTCTTAGAATACAAATAGGAATCTTACAATGCATACAAAATAAATTCCTTTTGACAGCATATAGCATCGACATATAAAACAGAAGGCATACAGTAGTGTCTGAACAACTGTGGCTATTCCCTTTTGATCCCATGGTCAAGTCTTTGGAGTGTGGGATCTTTGTGGTGGTATCTATACCAAATAGATGAGCATCTTTTACATTTTTCAAACATTTGTGCAAACATCAATTCAAGTATCAACATTCCCATGAACATTACATTTTGATTTGTTGTTGAAACAACAAGAATGAAGCTAATGAAGTGACATGGCAACTTTTGGCTGCAGATTTCTGATATAAGCCTTATGGGTATGTCCAAAAATACAATTTCTGATTCATATATCAGGATCTGTGCATTAGTAGTACTTACAATGTACTTCTTGTATTTCAAAGAAAATATATGGGAAAAATAATCTGAGAAAATGATCATGGAAAATGACCATGAAATGAATGCAAAATTTTAAACTAACGGCTCACCTTTCATGTGGCATAGCTGTAGCTGAGCCAATGTGTCATGTCAGAATTGATATTCAAAAATGATTTCCATTTCCCTAATCGATGTTGACCAAGATTGATCTTGTAAAACTTTTACACAACTATAAATGCAACAATTAGTGCAAATACTTAACAAGTACCAATATTCCCATAAACATTACATTCTGATTTATTGTTTAAATAACAAGAATGAAGATAATGAAGTGAGATGGCAACTTCTGGCTGCAAATTTCTTATATCAGCCTTATTGAAATCTCTACTTCTGTATAAAAGAACCATTCAATATAACCAAGAATATAACATTGCCAATGTTTGAAAAATTGGGTCTTGTGTTGGCTGGCATGATGTGCTTTGTGGGTGACCAGATGTTTCTACTATCTGTCAACCTTCAGACAAGATCTCGACCCAACGTTATCATCCCCTTGGGTCCATTACAATCTTAATTTCTTGGTAATATTCAACCCAATTCAGATATATCCTACAATGTAATCTTTAGCATGACATTCAAACTGTTATTGCATAGTTGTAACTTATGATCGTTTTAGAGTGTAGAAGAGATAGACGGTTAGTGATACCGTTTCCACCCTTCTTTCTGATGAAAGTTGAAATGCCACAGCTGAACAAAATTGACTTTTAGATAAGTCTGATACGAAGAAAGACATGCTGTTGTTTGCCAATATAATGTACCGTTGAAGACAATGATCACATATACATTTTGGACGATAGTAACAAATCGTACTGCAATTGGACAGTATTTATGGTACAGTCATAACCTTCCCAATTGTACCATTTGATATTTGATCATATTTGGGTAACATGGAACAATTCCACAAAAATAATTTTAAGTTACTTGTTATGCCAATACCATTTGAAATTTTCAGGTATGTGATAAAGGTTAATCTTATAACAAATACCCATATATTTGTAGCACTGAGTATCTGAAAGGGACTTAATGATATTCTTCTGTAGGCAAATTGTCTTTCATACAATGACATGTGCGTGATAGTGTGTTATTCCTGCCTATAGGGCAGTGATGACCTTTCCAGCTCATTGGCTGTTTTTTCCATGTGTCCTGTGCCAGACACCTCTGCAGTCTGATATTTTTCTGGTCAGATTTTCTCGCCATCAGATCATCCAATGATCCGGGTCATCCTCCATTGACTTCTTGTATCTGAGGAAAGAAACAGAAAATCTCGACCCCAAATGAAAGCATCATTGTCTCTTATAAAGTTAGAAAGTAACTGAACATAAATACCTTCAGTTTTTGAACCTTGGGGCTTATCAAATCCTTTGAGCTCTTTTTGTCATAGCTTGCATATGAGCCATGAGCTATCCAATTCATCCCATTTATTGCTATTAAAAGCACTGCTATCCCAAGATGTTTGGAATAGACAACCGTGCAAAATTACTTATAAATTCTGTAATCACTTTGCTCACTTCTTCATTTGAGCTTAATGCCATAAACCAGGAGAGTAACTATCCCCCATCACCTTTCAGTGTTTAACTTTTGATCTCAGGAGCATGTTGGAATGCATCCTTTGTTCCAAAACGTGTAGTGGATATTTTTTCAGAGGTGAACATAATCCACAACATTCTGCATTGGCTTTGAAATGTTTTACTCTTGACTTTGCAAGACCGCATACATAGATGCTTAATATTTGCTTTTCCACACCAATAAGCATAAAAACATCATACCATAAATCACGTATGATTTTACCAACGTGTGCTGTGATTTTAAGCATTTGTCCATTTGCACACAATTTTTTGCTCTATGCAAAAATTTATCTTGTGCAATCATTAACATTATAGCACTGTCTTACGTTGTAAAAGTATGCGCAGCTTTATCAGGCAATTGCATAGGTGTTATAGTTAACCTATAATAGTTAAATTCATAACTAAAAAGATTTCAATACTGTGACTAGAGTTATTAGTTTCATTCATTCCCATTCTGTCCCATGTAGGTGTAGAATAGCCTATTCCACAGAGTAGGGTCAACAACAGTGCATCCACAGAGGTTGTCCAACCTTGAGCACTCAGTTGACCACTGAGGCTAGACTTTCCACAGACCAGAACGTCTTCCAGTATTAGAAGGGGGAAAATGATAATCCACAAATCCAGTGGCCTGCCTGAACTCTGGGGCTGGTGGGAGCGAGCAGGAAAGAGTTCTCATCAAGTTGTCACCCCAAAAGATAGGCTTTTCTAGGACTAATGATGGAAGAATCAACCACGAAGCATATGTGACAACCAAGCCCACAGATAAGCTCCTCTGCCCATCACTCATTTCCCAAGGATAGCACACATGAGGTGGCGATAACCATGGAGATCAGAACTGTGTTCAGAAATAGATAAAGAGCAAGCTCTGTCCCATGGAGCCTCGCTGCAAGCACAGACATTTAAGGCTTAATGATAGGGGTTAGAGCAGTAGAGGTGAAAGACTGAGCATGGCTAGAGGCCTGCTCCATGAGAGAGACAGACAGACAGACAGAGAGAGAGAGAGAGAGAGAGAGAGAGAGAGAGAGAGAGAGAGAGAGATAGTAGTAAAGAAGAAATATCAGTAGGTAAAGCTGGGCTGCGTCTGTGGGCGCGTCTATTTATTGATGATCATAAGCAAAGATACATAATGCATAGTAATTAATGACGGAGTAGATTATCATTGGTTTAGAGGTACATCGTGACAAGATATGGGCATCCCCTTTTCTCAGCCTGGTGAGAACAAAGAAACCTGATTTTGCGCCTATTCCTGGGGGACGCTGGGATCAAGAGTCAAAGGCTTTACTTGCCATGCCCAGGACTGAGCATGCTCTCTCCTAAGACAGCATTTACATTTTAATTATTCCCCTTGACCATAGATAGGTGTGGATTGCTACATCGCCCCCTTTTTGTTTTAAATCAAAACAAAGATGTGCAATATCAAAATGGTTTATAAATCTAGAGATACAGAGAAGTTAATTACAATGTGGAGCTGAGATGGCCCCTGATACTATTTTCCTTAGAAAAATCCTTACAGGAAAATATGAGACAGAAGAGACCAAGCGGAAGTAAGAATTCCGAGATAGAAAGTGCCAAGATTGGCGCTAGGACAGATAAAGAGAGACAGCAGGGAGAACTCCAAGGTTACAGGAAACAGGAGAAAAAGCAGTGCGCCTCACCCCAGCCTTTATTGTGGATTGAGAGGTGATCAGTTAATACGTGACATAGCAGGTAGTTCTTAACTTTGGTTGGATAGACAATGAGAAAATCAGAGTAGGTGGGGATTCTCCTTACATGAGCTTTTAAGAGGAATGAGGTTTGACAAGGTGAGGGCTAAGCCTTTGTGGCTCAGGCTCAGGAATTCTCTTGCCCTTAGAACTGCCGATATACTGATCATGAATGGATCTGATCAAGTACTTAATACATCAACCATACCCCCATGCCTGGTAGGTTACATATCCCCCCCTTTTATTTTACAAAAATTAAATAAGAGGGTATCCTGTTAAAAAGAAATTGTAAACTTAATCAACAAACAGCAATACTAGTGAGCATAGTAGGATAATGAATCAAAAATGAATTCCCAAACAAATATCAAAATGAAACGTCACTTCGCCATAATGCTGTAAAAATGGTCTTCATTTCCATTTAGCAAAGTCAAGCATAACAATTTTCATCATCAAAGATCACAAGTAATCATATAAAATAATAAGAAAATGATCTTCACTCCTTAGTGATCCTCAATTAATGTGATAGAAATCATAGGACAGGTGCATGGACATATCATATTACCCACGTATAGCCAGGATTACAAGAAGTTGTCAGATCTTCAATAGTTAATGAAAAAGTCTTTCTCTCGAGATGAGAGGGAATCCTTGTCTTTCCCTTGTTCTGATTATGCGTAGTCTTTGGGATATATAAGCCAAGATGCCTGCCACATAGACATATGGTTGCAGGGTTGGTACCAGGGCGACCTGTGAATGATGGTGTCTGTAACCTGGTAGTGGTGGTTACAAAAAGGGATTTTTCCTTTGTGGGTTGGGACCCGAGAAGAAGGAGCAGGGAGTCCAAGAATATGGGTGAAGAATGACAGACAGAGACAAGTCAATTTAATAGGTAGGGCAGGCGGGATCCCCTATGGTATTTTCCTTGGTCAGAGAATTAAAGGAAAATATGGGAAGCTTGCAGACACGTGGAAGTGAGGATTCCGAGATAGAAAGCACGTGGCCCAGAGAGGCCTTAGTAAAGAGACAGTAGTGAAGCTTTTAGATTGCTGGAACAAGAGAGGGAATCACGCCTTTACGCCAGGCTTTCTTGGGGATAGCCAGGATCAATGACCAGATAAGAAAGCATAGATAATTCAGATTGGATGGGAAGGTAATGATGACACCTTTTAGGTGTGTTGACCTCAACCGGCCCTTTTACCAAGGAGTTCGAGTCTGCACCGACTGTTAATGAGTTTGTATGGCTAGGTCAAGAGTCCACCCACAACTGTCAGAGTTCAAACCTTGTGTCTGAAGACACAATATCCGTACATCAATTATAATTTCTTATATGTGAATATGCTTGGAATGCTACATAGCCCCCTTTTTGTGTTAAAAAAATAAGATGAAGAGTGAGTGATATAAAAATATAAAAAAAATTGTGACTCAAATTAAAAATATGAAAATCATGTAGCATCATCAAATGATACTTCAAGTGATTCAAAATAGACACCCAAAACATATTGCAAAAACTTTGGATGTAAAAAGTAAATGTGATGGTTAACAACAATGAAGATTTTACTCTCAACTTATTAATACTTTGATAATGATATAAATGATCTTCATACTTAGTAATCAAAATCAAAGATAAAAGTCTAATAATAGCTTAAAATAATGAGAAAAAGTAATAAGAAAATAATCGTACTTCAAGATGCATGAAAACAAAAACAACATAGGATACTCAAAATATTCAGAGAAAATAAAGTAAAAGAGCATCAAATCCCAATTGCTCAATTGGAATAAGAATGGATAAAGATACTCTTAAAAGTACATTCTCTCCCCCCCCCTTTTTTTGAATAGCATACCAAATAGATGAGCATCTTTTACATTTTTCAAACATTAGTACAAACATCAATTCAAGTATCAATATTCCCATGAACATTACATTTTGATTTGTTGTTGAAACAACAAGAATGAAGCTAATGCAGTGACATGGCAACTTTTGGCTGCAGATTTCTGATATAAGCCTTATGGGTATGTCCAAAAATACAATTTCTGATTCATATATCAGGATCTGTGCATTAGTAGTACTTACAATGTACTTCTAGTATTTCAAAGAAAATATATGGGAAAAATAATCTGAGAAAATGATCACGCAAAATGACCATGAAATGAATGCAAAATTTTAAACTAATGGCTCACCTTTCATGTGGCATAGCTGTAGCTGAGCCAATGTGTCAAGTCAGAATTGACATTCAAAAATGATTTCCTTTTCCCTACTCGATGTTGACCAAGATTGATCTTGTAAAACTTTTACACAACTATAAATGCAACAATTAGTGCAAATTCTTAACAAGTACCAATATTCCCATAAACATTTCACTCTGATTTGTTGTTTAAATAACAGGAAAAAAGATAATGAAGTGCCATGGCAACTTCATACAACACCCATTCCTATTAAAAACACTAAAGAGCATAGGAATAGAAGGGTCATTCCTACAAATAAAAACAGTATATATCTAAAACCATCAGTCAACATCATCTGCAATGGGTATAAACTAGATGCATTCCCAATAAGATCAGGAGTGAAACAAGGATGCCCATTATCACCTCTACTATTAGACATTGTACTAGAAACACTAGCAGTAGCAATTAGAGAAGATAAAGGAATTGAAGGCATCAAAATAGGCAAGGAGGAGACCGAGTTATCACTCTTTGCAGATGACATGATGGTCTACTTAAAGAATCCTAGAGATTCAACCAAAAAGCTAATTGAAATAATCAACAAGTTTAGCAAAGTTGCAGGATACAAAATAAACCCACATAAATCATCAGCTTTTCTATATATCTCCAACACAGCTCAGCAGCAAGAACAAGAAAGAGAAATCCCATTCAAAATGACCTTACACAAAATAAAATACCTAGGAATCTACCTCCCAAGACAAACACAGGAACTATATGAACACAACTACAAAACACTCGCCACACAACTAAAACTAGACATGAGCAAATGGAAAAACATTAACTGCTCATCGATAGGACGAGCCAATATAATAAAAATGACCATCCTACCCAAACTTATTCATCTATTTAGTGCCATACCCATTGAACTCCCAAAATGCTTCTTCACTGATTTAGAAAAAAACATAACAAAGTTCATTTGGAAGAACAAAAGATCAAGGATATCCAGGGAAATAATGAAAAAAAAAACACATATGATGGGGGCCTTGCAGTCCCTGACCTCAAACTATATTACAAAGCAGCAGTCATCAAAACAATTTGGTACTGGCTAAGAAACAGAAAAGAAGATCAGTGGAATAGACTGGGGGAAAGCGACCTCAGCAAGAGAGTATACAATAAACCCAAAGATCCCAGCTTTTGGGACAAAAATCCACTATTCGACAAAAACTGCTGGGAAAATTGGAAGACAGTGTGGGAGAGACTAGGACTAGATCAACACCTCACACCCTACACCAAGATAAATTCAAAATGGGTGAGTGACTTAAACATAAAGAAGGAAACCATAAGTAAATTGGGTAAACACAGAATAGTATACATGTCAGAGCTTTGGGAGGGGAAAGGCTTTAAAACCAAGCAAGACATAGAAAGAATCACAAAATGTAAAATAAATAATTTTGATTACATCAAACTAAAAAGCTTTTGTACAAACAAAACCAATGTAACTAAAATCAGAAGGGAAACAACAAATTGGGAAAAAATCTTCATAGAAACCTCTGACAAAGGTTTAATTACTCATATTTATAAAGATCTAAGTAAGTGCAAATTCTTAACAAGTACCAATATTCCCATAAACATTTCATTCTGATTTGTTGTTTAAATGACAGGAATGAAGATAATGAAGTGCCATGGCAACTTCTGGCTTCATATGTCTTATATCAGCCTTATTGAAATCTCTACTTCTGTATAAAGGAACCATTCAATATAACCAAGAATATAACATTGGCAATATTTGAAAAATTCAGTCTACCAAACCAGTGTTTGGGTTCATTAGAAGCTTAAGTTGCTTTTCACGTAGAAGCAATTTCTACCGCTTCTTGCTCACATAGAATTTGATGTAACTTCTTAATTCCTTGTAAATGTAAAACATCCAATGTGCTCTTTCTACAAGCTTATCAGTGCCAATTCCGCCCCCCCCCAATTTTTAAATATACACTCTAAAGGGGAAACTTAGTGTATACTTTGCCTCTGTCCCATGGAGGTGTAGAATAGCCTATTCCACAGAGCAGAGTCAACAACTGTGAGTCCACAGTGGCTGTCCAACCTTGAGCACTCACTTTACCACTGAGGCTAGACTTCCCACAGACCACAACGTTTTCCAGTATTAGAAGGGGAAAATGATAGACCCCAAATCCAGAGGCCTGCCTGAACCTCTGGGGCTGTTGGGAGCCAGCATGAAAGAGTTCCCATAAAGACATCACCCCAAAAGATGGGGGTTTTTAGGAGTAATGACCAAAAAGGGTATTAATATGGAACCACACCAATGGCGGTTGGCACATAATATTTATATAGGTATTGTCAGGAACATCATCTATACATAGATGTAGATGACCGTTTTCAATAACTTAGGTTCCTACTTAAAAATTTCAAAGTACAATCTGCCTGACATTTCATCCTTTTTTTTTTGTAAGAGTTAGATCAGGACCATCTGTCCATCCTAAATCCCTGGGCAGCGTCTTCTGCTTTAAACATAATTATTTTTGTTGTCAGGGTTACTAGGTCTATGCTGTGGATGAAAAATTCTATCTCCTTCTCCTAAGAGAGTCATACCAATGTCTATACCCTTGTATAATAGTAGCATTTCTTACAATACAAATAGAAATCTTACAATGCAAAGAAAATAAATTCCTTTTGACAGCATATAGCATCGACATATAAAACGAAAGGCATACAGTAGTGTCTGAACAACTGTAGCTATTCCCTTTAGATCCCATGGTCAAGTCTTTGGAGTGTGGGATCTTCGTGGAGGTATCTATACCAAATAGATGAACATCTTTTACATTTTTCAAACATTAGTACAAACATCAATTCAAGTATCAACATTCCCATGAACATTACATTTTGATTTGTTGTTGAAACAACAAGAATGAAGCTAATGCAGTGACATGGCAACTTTTGGCTGCACATTTCTTATATAAGCCTTATGTAAGTCCAAAAATAAAATTTCTGATTCATATATCAGGATCAGAGCATTAGTAGTACTTACAATGTACTTCTAGTATTTCAAAGAAAATATATGGGAAAAATAATCTGAGAAAATGATCATGGAAAATGACCATGAAATGAATGAAAAATTTTAAAGTAATGGCTCACCTTTTATGTGGCATAGTTGTAGCTGAGCCAATGTGTCATGTCAGAATTGACATTCAAAAATGATTTCTATTTCCCTAATCGATGTTGACCACGATTGACCCTGTAAAACTTTTCCCCAACTATAAATGCAACAATGAGTGCAAATTCTTTACAAGTACCAATATTCCCATAAACATTACATTCTGCTTTGTTGCATTATTATGCCTCATATAAAGTTTCTGAATTTCATTTAGGATTTTTAAACAATTTCTGCTCATTTCCATCCTTGCTGACCTTATGCCGTGTTTAAAAAATAATAGTTCCTACAGATTTAAAATTTGAATGTATTAGAAATATCTCTAAATCATATACCAATTCATGCTGGTCATTTAAACACTTGCACTTAGTATTAACTTTGCTTTTGACCAATTCCAGTCCTTGGGATAAAATCTTATAACCTAATTCAGGCTATGGACATTGAAACCCTGACTTCTATAGAAAGATAAGACCTTCATCCCTTAAGGCTTCTTTTCTTATGCAGCCTTCCCCCGTCCTCACAGAACTCTGCAAGCCAAAACAGCATTAAGGAGGCTACGGATAGCCCCCTGCAAACAAGAAGCAGGAGTTCTAGCTTCTGCTCTAGCACGCCAAACTATTGGAAGCTCTCACCATTATATAGCTGATTAAGACAGTTAGAGTGAAAACTATTTTCTTATTACTCTTTGTCATTATTTGTAATCTTTTATGTAATTTTATCTTTGATTTTGATGACTAAGTATTAAGATCACTTTTTATTTTTATATTTTTAATTTTAGTCACAAATTTTGTCACCTTTTTATGTTACTCGGCCTTCGCTTCTTTTTATTTTTAAAACAGAAAAGGGGGATAGGTAGCATTCCAATCTATGAAATATAAATGATTGTACGATTACTGTATCTTCAGGCACAAGGTTATACCAATGATATTCATGGGTGGTCCCATGAATAATGAATAATGAGGAATAACTCATTAACATGATCGGAGCATTCCCTTGAGAAAGTGCGGGTTGAAATCCACACGCCCAGAGGTGTTCCCTCTACCTTACTGACCAATCTTATTTGTCGATGCTTGATGATGTTATTGCTAGGTGCTTGGAAGTACCGCCCAGACGAGATAGGAATAAAAACAGAGGCAACCTTGTGATAGATCTCTTGGAACTTCCTCTCCCCTTCCTTGGACCTATTTCCTGAGCCTCTCTCACTTTCTCTCTCTCCATGAATCTCTTCCTCCCCCGAGGCTCCAGCCCCTCTCGGCTATGTATTCTCTGCCCCAATCTCCTTCTCTACCTCGTATTCCACTGATCCTCATATTCTCCTTCCAAGTAGAATACCATAGGGGTTTGCCTGCCCTATTTAAACACTGACTTGTCCATGTCTGTCATTCTTCACCCTGGTTCCCCGATTCCCTACCTCTCCTCGGGTCCCTACCACAAAGGACAACCCACTCTTTGTAGACCCTGTTTATCAGGACTCTACAAATGCTGCCCTCCACGTGGCAGGATCAACTTATCAATGTGCTCGAGTAACTTTCCTTCTAATACCCCAATAGCCAAAGAGGTTTAGAAGCAAGTCATGTGGCTAGAGCAGTCCATGTGGCTTCACCTCTAAAAGCCTTGAAAAATACTGTGTTTGCACCTTGGCACTTAACCTACAGTTACACTAGAATTGATATTAAAATTGTATTACAGAGAAGATATCTCTGGTCCAGATATTCTGTAGTATATGACAAAAGTCAGAAAAAGATTTTGAACTTTCCCTATCAAGAAACATAATCAGACATTTCTATATAATTTTGCTATGTCCAATCTGACTTGGAATAATTTAGTCTTTTTTTATTAAACGTGACTTACTTACAGTATCTCCATATTTTAGCAACGACCTTTTTAAAGCCAGATTTTTCACCCTTTTGATTTTACACAATAGCTTGCCTGGATTCTCTGGCAGTGCTTCCAAGAGCTTCTTGCAGCTCGTCTTTTGAAATGCTAACAGAGTGATAAACTTTACTGAGAAGAGTAAAGCCTGTTGCCCTGGCTATCTGCAGGATAGCAAAATATCTGTTCAAACTAGCCTTTTCTGAATTTTAAAGTAACTCAGGATTATTTCATCAAGTTACCGATTTTGCTTAGGCCTGTGGTATTAGTAGAAAAAGTGTTTAGAAACTATTTTTGCTGTCAATTGACCTGATCCTTTGCAGTGTCCAGCTTTGCTGGAGGCATAGCAAACAGGTGTTCTTTCTTTCAAATGGAATTGCATTCAAATTCCTTAGGACGAAAGTTAAAGGTTTGTTCTGTCTTATTAAAGCCTTCCAAATGTACCTATGCCAGATAGATAATGGGCACATGTATTCCCTCATGATTTCAAGTTTGTTCCTGGCTTCGCTTTTGAAAGAAGCAATCTTTAAGTAAAGAAATCCCTTGCAGTGAACTTAGATTGAATTGATACCAATGATCTGGCCTTGGAATTTGCTGGCCTTATCTAGCCCAGTATTCTTTAGTTAAAAGAACTTGATTCACCTACTGAATCACCCTGCTTAGAATTTCTTTAGAAGTCAGGATATCAATACCCAGAGTCTGAACTAAATTTATGTTTGCACTTTTCGAATCTCTAGTTTTTGTTGGAGAAGCATTTCTACCTGCTTTTTTTTTTTTTTGCAAACACTACATAAGGCAGAGGTTGAAATGAATGATTCTGTCTGTTTCTGCAGCAAGTAGACAGAGGAATAATAGCATGAATAGATAAGATTCAGTTAAAGGAAGGGGGTGAAGTATTTTGTTAGTAGCATTCCTGGAAGGAAGGGCAAAAGACTGAGGGATAAGTCAATCCTCAATGCAGCATATTAATTAGAGGCCATTGGCTCTCAATTGCAGGTATTGAGATTCTTAATCAGCCCTATAGTGCTGAGAGCTTCCAAGCATTTTGAATACTACAGAGCCAGCTAGAAATCCTGCTTCCTTCTTTGTAGGGGCTATCTGCCTCCTCACTAACACTCTTTTGGCTGGTAGAGTTCTGTGGGGAACGGAGCAGGATGCATCTGAAAAGAAGCATTAAAAGATGAAGGTGACTGAAGAGAGGGAAAAGCCTTGGAGGAAGTAACATCCTCTGGAATTTGTAAAACTTTTTCTCCCATATCATCGGAATGCTGGAATGGCTTTGTATTTAATGCCATTTGCCTACTTTTCCATGGCTGCCATTGACTTGTGGTATTTTCTGTGTCTCTTTCTGATACTGCCTCAATTGATCTCCCATCTAGATGCCGTTGTGGCCCATTCAGAACTCCCCTTGCTGGAAATTCAGGACATGCTTTCAGTACCCCCTTAAGTAATGCTTCAGAGATCCTAATACCTTTCTTTTCAATGAAAGACATGAACAGTCTAATAGAATAGGTATGAGATGAGGCAGTTTGCCCCATATTTCCAAAAAAAAGAAGTGTCTTACCCCAGAGGCCACCTGCAGATTCCATCTTTTTTTGGCTCCGGGCTCCAATAAATGCTTCTTGAGCTGTGCGCACTTGAACTCATAACACCTGTAAGAAAGGTTTGTTCCCAAGCCGGGGGTGCCCATTATAACAGGGGTCCAGCGGCTGTCATCAAAAGGATATTCCTTTGTGGCTTTGGGCTCGAGAAGGAGCAAGGAGTCTGAGAAAATGGGTGAAGAATAAGGGACACAGACAAGTCAATGTTTTTTGGAAGGGAAGGCGTGAATCCCTGAGGACATTTTCCTTGGAAAGATCATTAAAGGAAAATGTGAGAAGTAACGTGCAGACGCCTGGAAGTAAGAATTTCCAGATAGAAAGCACGTGGCCAAGAGGAGCCTTAGGAAAGAGAAAGAGAAAGACAGTAGTGAGAACTTCAAGGTTGCAGGAAAGAAGAGGAGGAATCACGCCTTCACCCCAGGCTTTATTGTGGAGAGTGAGGAAGAATGAATGGGTAACAAAGCATAGTTGATTCTCATTGGTAGCCTAGATAATGACAAGATCGGAGTAGGTGGAGATTCACCTGACATACCCTTTTCAGAGGAACGAGGTTTGACAAGGTGAGGGCAAAGCCTTTTTGGCTCAGGCCCAGGAATTCTCTTGCCCTTAGAACTGCCTATATATTGATCATTGATTGCTCTGATCAAGTATTTAATACAGCAACCATACTTCCATGCCTGGTAGGCTACAGTACCATATTAAAATCATTAGCAATGTTCCCAAGTTTCATGCATCAACCCTTTGAATGTGTTTTAAGTGAAATGCTAACTGGCCCTGAGGCTGCGATTTGCAGGCTTTTTATACACTTTTAGGGTATAGGGATTAGGAAGGAATTCCTGGGGTCAGGGGGAGTGAACCAAAACTCCTGGGGCTGGGGTCCTGAAACCCAAGTGCCCAAAGGGAAGACACAGCAATCTTAGTCTTCGGTACCCATATGTTTCACGTATGGTCATGGTGACCGAGGTTAGGTCAGTGAATCGTGAGATGATATATCTTTGTGAAACCTGGGATAAGAGTCCAACCTGCGGCTGCTACATAATGTATGTCCTTAGTGGGTTTGGGCTCGAGAAGGAGAAAGGAGTCGGAGAAAATGGGTGATAAATCAAGAGACACAGAGAAGTGAATTGAAATGGGAGCGGCGATGGCCCCTGATACTATTTTCCTTAGAAAAATCATGAAAGGAAAATCTGAGACATAAGAGACCAAGCGGAGGTAAGAATTCTGAGATAGAAGGACGTGGCCAATAGTGGCGCTAGGACAGATAAAGAGAGACAGCAGGGAGAACTCCTAGGTTGCAGGAAACAAGAGAAAAAGCAGGGGGCCTCACCCCAGCCTTTAAGGTGGATTGAGAGGTGATCAATGAATACGTGACATAGTACATAGTTCTTAACTTTGGTTGCATAGACAATGACAAGATCAGAGGAGGCGGGGATTCTCCTGCCATGAGCTTTTCAGAGGAATGAGGTTTGACAAGGTGAGGGCTAAGCCTTTGTGGCTCAGGCCCAGGAATTCTCTTGCCCTTAGAACTGCCGATACATTCATCATGAATGGATCTGATCAAGTATTTCATATACCAACCATACCCCCATGCCTGGTAGGTTATATATCCACCCCTTTTTTTTTTTTTACAAAAATTAAATGAGAGGGTATCCTGTTACAATGAAATTGTAAACTTAATCAACAAACAGGAATACTAGTGAGCTGTCAGATAAAGAATCAAAAATGAATTCCCAATCAAATTTCAAAATGAAGTATAACTTAGCAATACTGCTGTAAAAATGATAAGAATGATCTTCATTTCCATTTAGCAATGTCAAGCCTAACAATTTTCATCATCCAAGATCACAAGTTATAATATAAAATAATAAGAAAATGATGTTTACTCCTTAGTGATCCTGAATTAAGGGCATAAAGTAATCATAGGACAGGTGCATGGACATATCATATTGCCCCCGTATAGCCAGGATTATAAGAAGTTGTCACATCTTCAATAGTTAAAGAAAAAGACTTCCTCTCGAGATGAGAGGGAATCCTTGTCTTTCCCTTGTTCTGATTATGCGTAGTCTTTGGGATATATAATCCAAGATGCCTGCCACATAGATGTATGGTTGCAGGGTTGGTACCATGGCCTGTGAATGACGATGTCTGTAACCTGGTCGTGGTGGTTACAAAAAGGGATTTTTCCTTTGTGGGCTGGGACTGGAGAAGAAGGAGAAAGGAGTCTGAGAATATGGGTGAAGAATGACAGACAGAGACAAGTCAAAGTCATAGATAGGGCAGGCGTGATCCCCTCTGCTTTTTTCCTTGGTCAAAGAATTAAACTTAAAAAATTTAATTTTTTTTTAAATTTAAATTTTAAATTTAAATTTTAAATTTAAATGTAAAATTAAAAAGAAAATATGAGAAGCTTGCAGACAGGTGGAAGTAAGACAGGTGGCCCAGAGAGGCCTTAGTAAAGAGACAGTAGTGAAGCTTTAAGATTGCTGGAACAAGAGAGGGAATCACGCCTTGACCCCAGGCTTTCTTGGGGATAGCCAGGATCAATGACCAGATAAGAAAGCATAGATAATTCAGATTGGATGGGGAGGTAATGATGACACCTTTTGGGTGTGTTGACCTCAACCCGCCCTTTTACCAAGGAATTGGAGTCCTCACCAAATGTCAATGCACCAAATGTTAATGAGTTTGCATGGCTAGGTCAAGAGTCCACCCACAAATGTCAGAGTTCCAACCTTGTGTCTGAAGACACAATATCCATATATCAGTTATATTTCTTAGATGTGAATATGCTTGGAATGCTACATATCCCCCCTTTTTGTGTTAAAAAAATAAGATGAAGGGCGAGTGAATTAAAAATATGAGAAAAATTTGACTCAAATTAAAAATATAAAAATCAAGTAGCATCATCAAATGATACTTCAAGTGATTCAGAATAGACAACCAAAACTTATTGCAAAAAGTTTGGATGTAAAAAGTAAGTGTGATTGTCAAGAACAATGAAGATTTAACTCTCAACTTATTGATAATTTGATAATGATGAAAATGATCTTCATACATAACATACCAAATCATCTGAGCAAATGATCTTGGGAATATGATAACAAAAGTAAAACAAAATTTTAGACTCTCTTTTCACTGTTTATGTGGCATGTTTGAAGCTGAGCCAATATGTAATATCAGAATTTACATTCCCAATGATTTCTCATTCCTGATCTAAATTGACTAAAACTCTCCTTGTACAGGAGCATAATTTTTCCACCATTAAAAGCTTTGTAAAAACATGAATACAAGAATTATTGTGAAATTTTTAACAAATACCAACATTCCCAAACACATTACATTCTGATCTGCAGTCTAAATACCCAGGATGATGATAATGAAGTGACATTTCAAGTTTTGGCTGCATATTTCGTATATCATCCTCATTTAAATTTCTGCTTTTATCAATAAACCCATCAATATGATAGCCAAGCATATCACATTACCAATATTTGGAAAATTCATTCCACCAAACCAATGTTTGTGTAAATAGAAGCTTAAGTTGTTTCTCATGTAAAAAGAATTTCTACAGTTTCTGGAACTTGTCGAATTTGGTGTAGCTTGTTCTTTCCTGGTTGTTAATGTATAATATTCCATGTGCTTTTTCTACAAGCTTATCCGTGCCTATTGTGTCCTATTTTCAATACCTACTCCAAAAAAGGAAAACTTAGATCATACTTTGCCCTTGCTCCATGTATGTGTGTGATAACTCGTTCCACCTAGGAGAGTCAATAACTGCGCGTCCACAGAAATTGTCCAACCTAGCGCACTCAGATGACCACTGAGGCTTTACTTTCAAATACCAGAAGGTCTTCCAGTATTTGGATGGGAAGCCAATAGACCCCGAATCCAGTGGCCTGCCTGAATTCTGGGACTATTGGTAGAGAGCAAGAAACCGTTCCCATAAAGATATTACCCCAAAAGACAGGATTTCAGGACTAATGGTTAACAATGGTATTAACACTCAAGTACACCCACGGTGGTTGGCATGTCACGTCCACCTAGTTATTGGCAGGAACATCATCTTTGCATGGTTGTCAATGATCTTTTTCAATAACTTAGGTTCCTGATGACAGGTTTCAGAGTGCATTTTGGCTGATCTCTCATACCTTTTTTCCAGAGTCACATCAGGATCATCTGTCCATTAAACCTGCCTGTGTAGCATTTTCTGCCTGGCACCTCACTTTTTGTTGTCCGAGGTATCAGATCTATGCTATGAGTGAAAGTTTTCGATCTCCTCCTCTTTGGAGAGTCATACCAATGTCTATACCCTCGGGGATAGCAGCATTTCTTACAATACTAGTAGTAGTTTTACAATGTATCCTTTTGACAGTATCATAGACATACAAAATGAAAGGTATACATTCACGTCTAAACAAGTGTAGCTATTTTGTTTTGATTCCATAAGAAAGACCTCGGAGTGCGGGATTTATCTGATGTCTTAGACAGACACAAGTGTGGTTTAGTCCTTCTGAGTTAGCATCCTTGCTCTTGGTTTGGGTACACTATATCAATGGATGTCAGCCGGACAAGTGTCCCACAGTAGCCTAATAGCTAATGTCACTGATAGTGTCATGTCAGTCTTCTGGAGTGATCTTAGTGACCGGTGAAGTGTCCTTCCAGCGTGCCTGCATAGTGGCTGGCGTGTAGTTAGCTGATGTCAACAGCGTTGGTCTGCTTCTGTTCCTAGTCTTGTGTTGGCTGGCATGATGTGCTTTGTGGGTGACCAGATGTTTCCACTCTCTGTCAACATACAGACAAGACCTCGACCCAACGTTATCATCCCCTTGGGTCCCTCACAGTCTTAATTTCTTGGTAATATTCAACCCAATTCAGATCTATCCTACAATGTAATCTTTAGCAGGACATTCAAACTGTTATTGCAAAGTTTTAACTGATGTTCGTTTTAGAGTGTGGAAGAGATAGATGGTTAGTGATACCGTTTCCACCCTTCTTTCTTATGAAAGTTGAAATGCCACAGCTGAACCAAATTGACTTTTCGATAAGTCTGATACGAAGAAAGACATGCTGTTGTTTGCCAATATAATGTACCCTTGAAGACAATGATCACATATACATTTTGGACGATTGTAACAAATCGTACTGCAATTGGTCAGTATTTATGGTACAGTCATAACCTTCCCAATTGTACCATTTGATATTTGATCATATTTGGGTAATGGGGAACAATTCCACCAAAGTAATTTTCAGTTCCTTATTATGCCAATACCATTTGGAATTTTCAGGTATGTGATAACGTTTGATCTTATAACCAATACCCATCAATCTGTAGTCCAGAATATCTGTCAGGGACTTCACGATATTCTTCTGGAGGCAAATTGTGTTTCATACAATGACATGTGCGTGGATAGTGTGTTAGACCTGCCTATAGGGCAGTGATGATCTTTCCAGCTCATCGGCTGTTTTTTCCATGTGTCCTGTGCCAGACACCTCTGCAGTCTGTCCTTTTTCTGGTGAGATTTTCTTGCCATCGGATAGCTTGCATATAAGCCATGAGCTATCCAATTCAGCCCATTTATTGCTATAAAAAGCACTGCTATCCCAAGATGTTTGGAATAGACAACCGTGCACAATTATTCCTAAGTTCTGTAATGGCTTTGCTCACTTCTTCATTTGAGCTTAATGCCATCAACCAGGAGAGTAAGCATGTCCCATCCCCTTTCACCCTGGGACCCCTTTGGGCATTGTAGGTCAATACCAAATAGGTTTTTGTTTTTTGTTTTCCATCCACGGAACCCGGGCTTTTGGTAAGGGATAGATGTGAGGCAAGGCCAGTCCCAGGTCTGAGGTGTGGGGGTGGGGACTGAGCCCTTTCCCCTGGTTGCTGGTGGTGTATCCCTTAATGTGTGTTTGGAGCCTGAACCCCAATTGCAGAGTGTGGCAAAAGCAAGGGCTCCAGCTGAAGGGAGGGGTGGAGGAAGGAGGTGTGTGGAAGAGCTGCGCAGGCCCAGAGTAAAAGGCAGGCCAGGAGGCTTGGAACGCAGGCGCTCAGGGGCAGGCAGGTGGCACGCAGGCGCAGTAGGGGCAGGCAGGTGGCACGTGGCGGAGGGGGAGGGGAGCGGAAAGTTCCCGCCTTTTCTGTCAGAGCCTCCCTGTGTCGCTGTGCCTAGCATTAAGGTCCGCCAAGGCAAAAGACTGGAAGTTGCCTGTGGACTGTGTGAGGTAGGGGAGCAGCACTTGGGCCGAAGTTGGTCACATGAGGCACCTCTGCCGAGGGGAGGAGGCTTTGGGGGTGGCTGTTCCCGCGGAGCCCGCCTCCTGCCTCTTCCTCTGGGTTCTTCAGTAGTCCCGCCTGCTGCCTGTACTGGTCAGCTCCATAGGCAGGCCTACCCCTGAAAGCTGCCCCTCCCTCTCAATTGCCCGCCTCCCACACTGCCCCTCCTCTCCCTGGGGGACACCCACCAGAAAGTCCCCTCCTTCAGTAGCCCCACTCCCAGGTCCCCAACTTCCTCAGGTGCTCAGCTCCCCCTCCCCCACCCCCTTCGCCTCTTGGTCTCCCTCTTGAGGCCACATATTGGTATTGCATCCGAGGAGGGTTTTTTTTTTTTTAAATGGTTTTGAAATAAGCTTTTAGAGGTCTGTGCAAGTCTCCTCTTGGACCCCAAGCCTCGTACACATCCTGACGTCTCAGGCATAAATATGAGTGGACCTTGGCCGTGAGTGGCCCACTTTGCCTTAGAGCAGTCACACACCTGCCTTCCACCCTGTGCTCTCAGTATTCTCCTTCCATAGCGGATGCAGAAATGATTAAGGAAGTTCTTTCTGCTCTCCCGCTGCCTGAAGCCCTGGCTCTAGTTCACTGCTGTGCCCATAGAGGTGGCACTGACCCTGTCTCCAGGGGACATGACTGAGCAGATGCTGCTGCCAAGCTAGCAGCCATAGGAGGGCCTGAACTACTTTGAACAGGAACAACCACTGATGACTTAAATGGATCACTTTCCTATAATGAAAAGGAAGTGGAGAAATGGAAAGGAAAATTCAAAGCAAAACCAATTCATGGAGTGTGGGTGTCATCTGAAGGAAAACCCCTGCTCCCTAGAAGTTTCCATCACCAAATTTACCAATCTGTTCATCCTAATGGCCACTTTGGTACCCCGGGCATGGTGGACTCTGTTAAGAGAGTCTGGCTGGCCCCTGGTATAACTACCAGAGCCCTTAAAGTGTGTTCAGCCTGCTCTTCCTGCCAGTCAGATCACCAACATGCCTTTGGTGGAAAAGCCTTTGGTGGGCGTCCTCTGGCTTACACACCTTGTGAGCGTTCTTTGTAAGGGAAGTGTCTCCTTTGGAGTGGTGTCCACCGAGGATCTGGAGGGATAGAGGAGGCAAAGGCAAGTCCTGTGTGACCCTGGAGGCATGACCCTCCCCTGCAAGCATGCCCATTCCTCCAGCCATGCATCCCTCCTCACCTCAAAAGGGGGGAAGTGTCGTTTCTGGCAACATAGGGTGGACCTTGTCCTTGCAGGGATGAGACAGCTGTCCCTTTTACCGGCACGTTCACTATTCTCCTTGGTCCTCACCATGTCCTGGCTATGTCTGTGAAAGGAGTGAAGCAGGTAGAGAATACACTAGACACTGCTGGCTGGCTGACTGGCTGGCTGGCTGGCTGGCTGTGTGCTGGCATCAGTGCCTGCCTAGATAGAGAGATGGCTGGAACCTATAGGGTAGCCTGGTCACTCTTGGGCTCCACTTGTACCTTGTGTTCTTGGCTCTCCCTCAGAATGTGATGCCACAGAGCGGTCAGCTGTAGCACAAAGAGCAGCAGCAGCAGCAGCAGTGTTAAGGCAGCTCTTCTGTTCCGTGTCTAGGACTCCTGCCTTTTGGGTTGAAGGTATAATGTCTGATTCTGGCTCAGAATTCATGGAGGACACACACACACACACACACACACACACACACACACACACGGTAATGCAACACAGAAGAGGTACTTTATTGAGCAAAATATAGCTTGGTGCCGAGGACATAAAGTGCTTGCCCCGAGGCTGCGATTTGCAGGTGTTTTATACACTTTTAGGGTACAGGGAGTAAAAAGGAATTCCTGGGGTGGGGGGGAGTGAACCGAAACTCCTGGGGCTGGGGTCCTGAAACCCAAGTGCCCAAAGGGAAGACACAGCAATCTTAGTCTTCGGTACCCATATGTTTCACGTATGGTCATGGTGACCGAGGTTAGGTCAGTGAATCGTGAGATGATATATCTTTGTGAAACCTGGGATAAGAGTCCAACCTGCGGCTGCTACATAATGTATGTCCTTAGTGGGTTTGGGCTCGAGAAGGAGAAAGGAGTCGGAGAAAATGGGTGATAAATCAAGAGACACAGAGAAGTGAATTGAAATGGGAGCGGCGATGGCCCCTGATACTATTTTCCTTAGAAAAATCATGAAAGGAAAATCTGAGACATAAGAGACCAAGCGGAGGTAAGAATTCTGAGATAGAAGGACTTGGCCAATAGTGGCGCTAGGACAGATAAAGAGAGACAGCAGGGAGAACGCCTAGGTTGCAGGAAACAAGAGAAAAAGCAGGGGGCCTCACCCCAGCCTTTATTGTGGATTGAGAGGTGATCAATGAATAGGTGACATCGTACATAGTTCTTAACTTTGGTTACATAGACAATGACAAGATCAGAGGAGGCGGGGATTCTCCTGACATGAGCTTTTCAGAGGAACGAGGTTTGACAAGGTGAGGGCTAAGCCTTTGTGGCTCAGGCCCAGGAATTCTCTTGCCCTTAGAACTGCCGATACATCGATCATGAATGGATCTGATCAAGTATTTCATACATCAACCATACCCCCATGCCTGGTAGGTTATATATCCACCCCTTTTTTTTTTTTTTACAAAAATTAAATAAGAGGGTATCCTGTTACAATGAAATTGTAAACTTAATCAACAAACAGGAATACTAGTGAGCTATTAGATAAAGAATCAAAAATGAATTCACAATCCAATTTCAAAATGAAGTATAACTTAGCAATACTGCTGTAAAAATGATAAGAATGATCTTCATTTCCATTTAGCAATGTCAAGCGTAACAATTTTCATCATCCAAGATCACAAGTTATCATATCAAATAATAAGAAAATGATGTTCACTCCTTAGTGATCCTGAATTAAGGTGATAAAGTAATCATAGGACAGGTGCATGGACATATCATATTGCCCATGTATAGCCAGGATTATAAGAAGTTGTCACATCTTCAATAGTTAAAGAAAAAGACTTCCTCTCGAGATGAGAGGGAATCCTTGTCTTTCCCTTGTTCTGATTATGCGTAGTCTTTGGGATATATAATCCAAGATGCCTGCCACATAGACATATGGTTGCAGGGTTGGTACCATGGCCTGTGAATGAGGGTGTCTGTAACCTGGTCGTGGTGGTTACAAAAAGGGATTTTTCCTTTGTGGGCTGGGACTCGAGAAGAAGGAGCAAGGAGTCTGAGAATATGGGTGAAGAATGACAGACAGAGACAAGTCAAAGTCATAGATAGGGCAGGCGTGATCCCCTCTGCTTTTTTCCTTGGTCAAAGAATTAAACTTAAAAAATTTAATTTTTTTTTTAAATTTAAATTTTAAATTTAAATGTAAAATTAAAAAGAAAATATGAGAAGCTTGCAGACAGGTGGAAGTAAGACAGGTGGCCCAGAGAGGCCTTAGTAAAGAGACAGTAGTGAAGCTTTAAGATTGCTGGAACAAGAGAGGGAATCACGCCTTGACCCCAGGCTTTCTTGGGGATAGCCAGGATCAATGACCAGATAAGAAAGCATACATAATTCAGATTGGATGGGAAGGTAATGATGACACCTTTTGGGTGTGTTGACCTCAACCCGCCCTTTTACCAAGGAATTGGAGTCCTCACCAAATGTCAATGCACCAAATGTTAATGAGTTTGCATGGCTAGGTCAAGAGTCCACCCACAAATGTCAGAGTTCCAACCTTGTGTCTGAAGACACAATATCCATATATCAGTTATATTTCTTAGATGTGAATATGCTTGGAATGCTACATATCCCCCCTTTTTGTGTTAAAAAAATAAGATGAAGGGCGAGTGATATAAAAATACGAGAAAAATTTGACTCAAATTAAAAATATAAAAATCATGTAGCATCATCAAATGATACTTCAAGTGATTCAAAATAGACAACCAAAACTTATTGCAAAAAGTTTGGATGTAAAAAGTAAGTGTGATTGTCAAGAACAATGAAGATTTAACTCTCAACTTATTGATAATTTGATAATGATGAAAATGATCTTCATACATAACATACCAAATCATCTGAGCAAATGATCTTGGGAATATGATTCCAAAATTAAAACAAAATTTTAGACTCTCTTTTCACTGTTTATGTGGCATGTTTGAAGCTGAGCCAATATGTAATATCAGAATTTACATTCCCAATGATTTCTCATTCCTGATCTAAATTGACTAAAACTCTCCTTGTACAGGAGCATAATTTTTCCACCATTAAAAGCTTTGTAAAAACATGAATACAAGAATTTATTGTGAAATTTTTAACAAATACCAACATTTCCAAACACATTACATTCTGATCTGCAGTCTAAATACCCAGGATGATGATAATGAAGTGACATTTCAAGTTTTGGCTGCATATTTCGTATATCATCCTCATTTAAATTTCTGCTTTTATCAATAAACCCATCAATATGATAGCAAAGCAGATCACATTACCAATATTTGGCAAATTCATTCCACCAAACCAATGTTTGGGTAAATAGAAGCTTAAGTTGTTTCTCATGGAGAAAGAATTTCTACAGTTTCTGGAACTTGTCGAATTTGGTGTAGCTTGTTCTTTCCTGGTTGTTAATGTATAATATTCCATGTGCTTTTTCTACAAGCTTATCCGTGCCTATTGTGTCCTATTTTCAATACCTACTCCAAAAAAGGAAAACTTAGATCATACTTTGCCCTTGCTCCATGTATGTGTGTGATAACTCGTTCCACCTAGGAGAGTCAATAACTGCGCGTCCACAGAAATTGTCCAACCTAGCGCACTCAGATGACCACTGAGGCTTTACTTTCAAATACCAGAAGGTCTTCCAGTATTTGGATGGGAAGCCAATAGACCCCGAATCCAGTGGCCTGCCTGAATTCTGGGACTATTGGTAGAGAGCAAGAAACCGTTCCCATAAAGATATTACCCCAAAAGACAGGATTTCAGGACTAATGGTTAACAATGGTATTAACACTCAAGTACACCCATGGTGGTTGGCATGTCAAGTCCACCTAGTTATTGGCAGGAACATCATCTTTGCATGGTTGTCAATGATCTTTTTCAATAACTTAGGTTCCTGATGACAGGTTTCAGAGTGCATTTTGGCTGATCTCTCATACCTTTTTTCCAGAGTCACATCAGGATCATCTGTCCATTAAACCTGCCTGTGTAGCATTTTCTGCCTGGCACCTCACTTTTTGTTGTCCGAGGTATCAGATCTATGCTATGAGTGAAAGTTTTCGATCTCCTCCTCTTTGGAGAGTCATACCAATGTCTATACCCTCGGGGATAGCAGCATTTCTTACAATACTAGTAGTAGTTTTACAATGTATCCTTTTGACAGTATCATAGACATACAAAATGAAAGGTATACATTCACGTCTAAACAAGTGTAGCTATTTTGTTTTCATTCCATAAGAAAGACCTCGGAGTGTGGGATTTATCTGATGTCTTAGACAGACACAAGTGTGGTTTAGTCCTTCTGAGTTAGCATCCTTGCTCTTGGTTTGGGTACACTATATCAATGGATGTCAGCCGGACCAGTGTCCCACAGTAGCCTAATAGCTAATGTCACTGATAGTGTCATGTCAGTCTTCTGGAGTGATCTTAGTCACCGGTGAAGTGTCCTTCCAGCGTGCCTGGATAGTGGCTGGCGTGTAGTTAGCTGATGTCAACAGCGTTGGTCTGCTTCTCTTCCTGGTCTTGTGTTGGCTGGCATGATGTGCTTTGTGGGTGACCAGATGTTTCCACTCTCTGTCAACATACAGACAAGACCTCGACCCAACGTTATCATCCCCTTGGGTCCCTCACAGTCTTAATTTCTTGGTAATATTCAACCCAATTCAGATATCTCCTACAATGTAATCTTTAGCAGGACATTCAAACTGTTATTGCAAAGTTTTAACTGATGTTCGTTTTAGAGTGTGGAAGAGATAGATGGTTAGTGATACCGTTTCCACCCTTCTTTCTTATGAAAGTTGAAATGCTACAGCTGAACCAAATTGACTTTTCGATAAGTCTGATACGAAGAAAGACATGCTGTTGTTTGCCAAAAGAATGTACCCTTGAAGACAATGATCACATATACATTTTGGACGATTGTAACAAATCGTACTGCAATTGGTCAGTATTGATGGTACAGTCATAACCTTCTCAATTGTACCATTTGATATTTGATCATATTTGGGTAACGTGGAACAATTCCACAAAAGTAATTTTCAGTTCCTTGTTATGCCAATACCAATTGGAATTTTCAGGTATGTGATAACGTTTGATCTTATAACCAATACCCATCAATCTGTAGTCCAGAATATCTGTCAGGGACTTCAGGATATTCTTCTGGAGGCAAATTGTGTTTCATACAATGACATGTGCATGGATAGTGTGTTAGACCTGCCTATAGGGCAGTGATGATCTTTCCAGCTCATTGGCTGTTTTTTGCACGTGTCCTGTGCCAGACACCTCTGCAGTCTGTCCTTTTTCTGGTGAGATTTTCTTGCCATCGGATAGCTTGCATATAAGCCATGAGCTATCCAATTCAGCCCATTTCTTGCTATGAAAAGCACTGCTATCCCAAGATGTTTGGAATAGACAACCGTGCACAATTATTCCTAAGTTCTGTAATGGCTTTGCTCACTTCTTCATTTGAGCTTAATGCCATCAACCAGGAGAGTAAGCATGTCCCATCCCCTTTCACCCTGGGACTCCTTTGGGCATTGTAGGTCAATACCAAATAGGTTTTTGTTTTTTGTTTTCCCTCCACGGAACCCGGGCTTTTTGTAAGGGATAGATGTGAGGCAAGGCCAGTCCCAGGTCGGAGTTGTGGGGGTGGGGACTGTGCCCTTTCCCCTGGTTGCTGGTGGTGTATCCCTTAATGTGTGTTTGGAGCCCGAACCCCAATTGCAGAGTGTGGCAAAAGCAAGGGCTCCAGCTGAAGGGAGGGGTGGAGGAAGGAGGTGTGTGGAAGAGCTGCGCAGGCCCAGAGTAAAAGGCAGGCCAGGAGGCTTGGAGCGCAGGCGCTCAGGGGCAGGCAGGTGGCAGGCAGGCGCAGTAGGGGCATGCAGGTGGCACGTGGCAGAGGGGGAGGGGAGCGGAAAGTTCCCGCCTTTTCTGTCAGAGCCTCCCTGTGTCGCTGTGCCTAGCATTAAGGTCCGCCAAGGCAAAAGACTGGAAGTTGCGTGTGGACTGTGTGAGGTAGGGGAGCAGCACTTGGGCCGAAGTTGGTCACATGAGGCACCTCTGCCGAGGGGAGGAGGCTTTGGGGGTGGCTGTTGCCGCGGAGCCCGCCTCCTGCCTCTTCCTCTGGGTTCTTCAGTAGTCCCGCCTGCTGCCTGTACTGGTCAGCTCCATAGGCAGGCCTACCCCTGAAAGCTGCCCCTCCCTCTCAATTGCCCGCCTCCCACACTGCCCCTCCTCTCCCTGGGGGACACCCACCAGAAAGTCCCCTCCTTCAGTAGCCCCACTCCCAGGTCCCCAACTTCCTCAGGTGCTCAGCTCCCCCTCCCCCACCCCCTTCGCCTCTTGGTCTCCCTCTTGAGGCCACATATTGGTATTGCATCCGAGGAGGGTTTTTTTTTTTTTAATAGTTTTGAAATAAGCTTTTAGAGGTATGTGCAAGTCTCCTCTTGGACCCCAAGCCTCGTACACATCCTGACGTCTCAGGCATAAATATGAGTGGACCTTGGCCGTGAGTGGCCCACTTTGCCTTAGAGCAGTCACCCACCTGCCTTCCACCCTGTGCTCTCAGTATTCTCCTTCCATAGCGGATGCAGAAATGATTAAGGAAGTTCTTTCTGCTCTCCCGCTGCCTGAAGCCCTGTCTCTAGTTCACTGCTGTGCCCATAGACGTGGCACTGACCCTGTCTCCAGGGGACATGACTGAGCAGATGCTGCTGCCAAGCTAGCAGCCATAGGAGGGCCTGAACTACTTTGAACAGGAACAACCACTGATGACTTAAATGGATCACTTTCCTATAATGAAAAGGAAGTGGAGAAATGGAAAGGAAAATTCAAAGCAAAACCAATTCATGGAGTGTGGGTGTCATCTGAAGGAAAACCCCTGCTCCCTAGAAGTTTCCATCACCAAATTTACCAATCTGTTCATCCTAATGGCCACTTTGGTACCCCGGGCATGGTGGACTCTGTTAAGAGAGTCTGGCTGGCCCCTGGTATAACTACCAGAGCCCCTAAAGTGTGTTCAGCCTGCTCTTCCTGCCAGTCAGATCACCAACATGCCTTTGGTGGAAAAGCCTTTGCTGGGCGTCCTCTGGCTTACACACCTTGTGAGCGTTCTTTGTAAGGGAAGTGTCTCCTTTGGAGTGGTGTCCACCGAGGATCTGGAGGGATAGAGGAGGCAAAGGCAAGTCCTGTGTGACCCTGGAGGCATGACCCTCCCCTGCAAGCATGCCCATTCCTCCAGCCATGCATCCCTCCTCACCTCAAAAGGGGGGAAGTGTTGTTCCTGGCAACATAGGGTGGACCTTGTCCTTGCAGGGATGAGACAGCTGTCCCTTTTACCGGCACGTTCACTATTCTCCTTGGTCCTCACCATGTCCTGGCTAGGTCTGTGAAAGGAGTGAAGCAGGTAGAGAATACACTAGACGCTGCTGGCTGGCTGACTGGCTGGCTGGCTGACTGTGTGCTGGCATCAGTGCCTGCCTAGATAGAGAGATGGCTGGAACCTATAGGGTAGCCTGGTCACTCTTGGGCTCCACTTGTACCTTGTGTTCTTGGCTCTCCCTCAGAATGTGATGCCACAGAGCGGTCAGCTGTAGCACAAAGAGCAGCAGCAGCAGCAGCAGTGTTAAGGCAGCTCTTCTGTTCCGTGTCTAGGACTCCTGCCTTTTGGGTTGAAGGTATAATGTCTGATTCTGGCTCAGAATTCATGGAGGACACATACACACACACACACACACACACACACACACACACACGGTAATGCAACACACAAGAGGTACTTTATTGAGCAAAATATAGCTTGGTGCCGAGGACCTAAAGTGCTGGCCCCGAGGCTGCGATTTGCAGGTGTTTTATACACTTTTAGGGTACAGGGAGTAAAAAGGAATTCCTGGGGTGGGGGGGAGTGAACCGAAACTCCTGGGGCTGGGGTCCTGAAACCCAAGTGCCCAAAGGGAAGACACAGCAATCTTAGTCTTCGGTACCCATATGTTTCACGTATGGTCATGGTGACCTAGGTTAGGTCAGTGAATCGTGAGATGATATATCTTTGTGAAACCTGGGATAAGAGTCCAACCTGCGGCTGCTACATAAAGTATGTCCTTAGTGGGTTTGGGCTCGAGAAGGAGAAAGGAGTCGGAGAAAATGGGTGATAAATCAAGAGACACAGAGAAGTGAATTGAAATGGGAGCGGCGATGGCCCCTGATACTATTTTCCTTAGAAAAACCATGAAAGGAAAATCTGAGACAGAAGAGACCAAGCGGAGGTAAGAATTCTGAGATAGAAGGACGTGGCCAATAGTGGCGCTAGGACAGATAAAGAGAGACAGCAGGGAGAACTCCTAGGTTGCAGGAAACAAGAGAAAAAGCAGGGGGCCTCACCCCAGCCTTTATTGTGGATTGAGAGGTGATCAATGAATAGGTGACATAGTACCTAGTTCTTAACTTTGGTTGCATAGACAATGACAAGATCAGAGGAAGCGGGGATTCTCCTGACATGAGGTTTTCAGAGGAATGAGGTTTGACAAGGTGAGGGCTAAGCCTTTGTGACTCAGGCCCAGGAATTCTCTTGCCCTTAGAACTGCCGATACATGGATCGTGAATGGATCTGATCAAGTATTTCATACATCAACCATACCCCCATGCCTGGTAGGTTATATATCCACCCCCTTTTTTTTTTTACAAAAATTAAATAAGAGGGTATCCTGTTACAATGAAATTGTAAACTTAATCAACAAACAGGAATACTAGTGAGCTATCAGATAAAGAATCAAAAATGAATTCACAATCCAATTTCAAAATGAAGTATAACTTAGCAATACTGCTGTAAAAATGATAAGAATGATCTTCATTTCCATTTAGCAATGTCAAGCGTAACAATTTTCATTATCCAAGATCACAAGTTATAATATCAAATAATAAGAAAATGATGTTCACTCCTTAGTGATCCTGAATTAAGGTGATAAAGTAATCATAGGACAGGTGCATGGACATATCATATTGCCCATGAATAGCCAGGATTATAAGAAGTTGTCACATCTTCAATAGTTAAAGAAAAAGACTTCCTCTCGAGATGAGAGGGAATCCTTGTCTTTCCCTTGTTCTGATTATGCGTAGTCTTTGGGATATATAATCCAAGATGCCTGCCACATAGACATATGGTTGCAGGGTTGGTACCATGGCCTGTGAATGAGGGTGTCTGTAACCTGGTCGTGGTGGTTACAAAAAGGGATTTTTCCTTTGTGGGCTGGGACTCGAGAAGAAGGAGCAAGGAGTCTGAGAATATGGGTGAAGAATGACAGACAGAGACAAGTCAAAGTCATAGATAGGGCAGGCGTGATCCCCTCTGCTTTTTTCCTTGGTCAAAGAATTAAAATTAAAAAATTAAAATTTTTTTTTTAATTTAAATTTTAAATTTAAATGTAAAATTAAAAAGAAAATATGAGAAGCTTGCAGACAGGTGGAAGTAAGACAGGTGGCCCAGAGAGGCCTTAGTAAAGAGACAGTAGTGAAGCTTTAAGATTGCTGGAACAAGAGAGGGAATCACGCCTTGACCCCAGGCTTTCTTGGGGATAGCCAGGATCAATGACCAGATAAGAAAGCATAGATAATTCAGATTGGATGGGGAGGTAATGATGACACCTTTTGGGTGTGTTGACCTCAACCCGCCCTTTTACCAAGGAATTGGAGTCCTCACCAAATGTCAATGCACCAAATGTTAATGAGTTTGCATGGCTAGGTCAAGAGTCCACCCACAAATGTCAGAGTTCCAACCTTGTGTCTGAAGACACAATATCCATATCTCAGTTATATTTCTTAGATGTGAATATGCTTGGAATGCTACATATCCCCCCTTTTTGTGTTAAAAAAATAAGATGAAGGGCGAGTGATATAAAAATACGAGAAAAATTTGACTCAAATTAAAAATATAAAAATCATGTAGCATCATCAAATGATACTTCAAGTGATTCAAAATAGACATCCAAAACATATTGTAAAAACTTTGGATGTAAAAAGGAAATGTGATTGTCAAGAACAATGAAGATTTAACTCTCAACTTATTGATAATTTGATAATGATGAAAATAAATGATAAAAGTCTTATAATAAATTAAAAATAATGATAAAAAGTAATAAGAAAATAATCTTACTTCAAAATTTATGAAAAGAAAAACAACATAGGATAATCAAAATATTCAGAGAAAATAAAGTAAAAGACCATCAAATCCAAATTGCTCAATTGAAATGAAAATGGTATAAAGATATTCTTAAAAATACTTTCTCTCTTTCTCCCCCCCTTTTTTGTATAGTATACCAAATAGATTAGCATGTTTTACATTTTTCAAACATTAGTGCAAACATCAATTCAAGTGTCAATATTCCCCAAAACATTACATTTTGATTTGTTGTTGAAACAAGAGTGAAGCTAATGAAGTGACATGGCAAGTTTTGGCTGTACATTTCTCATATAAGCCTTATTGGTATGTACAAAAATAAAATTTCAGATTCATATATCAGGATCAGAGCATTAGTCGTACTTACAATGTACTTCTAGTATTTCAAGGAAAATATCTGGGAAAAATAATCTGAGAAAATGATCATGGAAAATGACCATGAAATGAATGCAAAATTTTAAACTAATGGCTCACCTTTCATGTGGCATAGCTGTAGCTGAGCCAATGTGTAACATCAGAATTTACATTCAAACATGATTTCTATTTACCTAATCAATGTTGACCGAGATTGACATTGTAAAATTTTTACACAATTAGAAATGCAAAAATTAGTGCAAATTCTTAACAAGTACCAATATTCCCATTAACTTTACATTCTGATTTGTTGTATTAATATGCCTTATACGAAGTTTCTGAATGTCATTCAGGCTTTTTAAACAATATCTGCTCATTTCTATCCTTGCTGACCTCATGCCCTGTTTAAAAAAATAATAGTTCCTACATATTAAAAATTTGAATGTATTAGAAATATCTCTAAATCATATACCGATTCATGCTAGTCATTTAAACACTTGCACTTAGTATTAACTTTCCTTTTGACCAATTCCAGTCTTTGGGATAAAACCTTATAACCTAATTCAGGCTATGGGCATTGAAACCCTGACTTCTATAGAAAGATAAGACCTTCATCCCTGAAGGCTTCTTTTCTTATGCAGCCTGCCCCCATCACCACAGATCTCTGCAAGCCAAAACAGCATTAAGGAGGCTACAGATAGCCCCCTGCAAACAAGAAGCAGGATTTCTAGCTTGAGCTATAGCATGCAAAACTATTGGAAGCTCTCACCATTATAGAGCTGATTAAAACCCTTTATAAGCAAAATTTTTACACCATATGATTGGAAATTAAGAAAAGTATTACCTGCTGTTAAGAGCAAATGGATTCTTATTAAAATGCTACATTAAACAAGGAGGATTGGCTTATCTCTCAGTCTTTTGCCCTTCCCTTCACTTATGATACTAACAATATACTTAACTCACTTCCCTTAACTGACTTTTCTATCCTTGCTATCTTTCCCCTGCCTGTTGCTGCAGAAACAGACAGAGATATTCCATGTCAACCTCTGCCTCCACCCATGCTTAATGTAGTATTATGATCATTTTAAATTCATAGAAATAAGCAGGTAGAAATGCTTCTCCAACAAAAATCAGTAATGATTCGAATAGTGGAGACTCAAATTTAATGCAGGCCATGGGCATTAAAATCCTGAGTTCTATAGAAATTCAAAGCAGAATAATTCATACTGTGAATCAAGTTCCTTTGACTAAAGAATACGGGGCTAGATAACACTCAGACCTACAGGTCCGAAGGCAAAATCATTCTTATCAATTAAATATAAGTTTATCGCAAGGAATTTCTCTACTTGAACATTGCTTATTTCCAAAGTTGTGCAAGGCAGAAGCCAAAAATCGTAAAAGATACTCATGTACCATATCTCTGTGTTATCTACAGAAATTATCTAGCACAGGTAAATTGTGAAAGCTTAATAAGTAATGGTTAAACGCAGAACAAAACTTTAGCTTAAAGAGTGTTTTGAGGAGAGAATTCCTCACAAAAAGACTATAAGATCTTATCAAAGCATGAAAACCATCTCTCCAAAACCTAAAGGAAGACCAGCTTTAAAAAAAGGAGAGCACATGTTTGCAAAAGCAAAAGGCTTTTTTATCAGCAAAACTCCACCACTTTAGCATACCTAAAAGAAACAAGCTTTTTAAAACACAGTCAGAGAATGCAGGAGGACTATTGTTTAAGCATAAATGTATAAACCTGATATGTTTTTCATACAGATCTTTGCTAAGACATGGTATTACCATGAAGCAAAGTTTAAAAATTAAATTGTCTTAATTGGGATTAGACATGGCAAATTTATATAGGAATGTCTGATTATATTTCTTGATAGGAAAAGTTTTAAAGTTTAAAATCTTTATCTGACTTTTGTTACATGCTACAAGAGATATTTTATCTGTAATAATATTTTAAAATGAATTATAGTACATGTGTAGGTTAAATACCAAGGTATAAACAGTATTTTTCCAAGGCTTTTAGAGGTAAATC
Organism: Monodelphis domestica; assembly: GCF_027887165.1. Taxonomy (NCBI): domain Eukaryota; kingdom Metazoa; phylum Chordata; class Mammalia; order Didelphimorphia; family Didelphidae; genus Monodelphis; species Monodelphis domestica. Next base: position 458,623 of record NC_077227.1, on the reverse strand, counting down.
CACATGGACTCTTGCAACCATGTGACTCACTGCCACAACTATTTGCATCTGGAAAGGAAACTTAATCCAGCAGTTTGATCAATTGATCCTGCCATATAGAGGGCAATACTCCTACACCTCAGGTTACAAGTTTTTATGACAAGTATTGAATATTATCAAAAGCAAAATTAATAATCAGTGCAATTTTTTAATTGACTAGCATCAATTGGCATATGCTTTAGAGAAATTTCTAATATATTCAAATTTTAAATATGTAGGTATCATTAAATTTTCAAACAGGATATAAGGTCAGCAAGGATAAAAATTAGCAGCCGTTATTTAAAAACCTGAATGAAGTTCAAAATTGTATGTAAGGCACATTATTGCAACTTTATCCAAAAGGCAAATTATTTAGAATCATTCAATCTGAAAAGAATATAAAATCAATTCTCAATATGAGACACATTCTCAACATTGCAAGGCATCAAAGTAAAAACAGTGCTGGAAGGCTTCAAATTGTTAATCAGCAGTAAATTATGAAGGTTATTAATTAATTTGTTAACCAGTAACAGTGACTTATGTGTGGTTTAGAATCGGCAACACTACCACTTGTTCAAATTGCATATATAGATCCTGAGCATTATTGCAGTCTAAAACCAATTACTAGTATCCAAGCTCAAATATTACTTGCACAATGTGGTCGATTTTGGCAACAGAATTTTGTAAAACGCATAGGCGAAATTGATAATTCCATTCATATTATCAAAATCTTTTCAGTCATGAATTTAAATTTGATAGTTTAAAAATGATAACGTCACTGCAATTGCTGTGCTTCCATTTACTGCATCTATTTAGGGTACAGCAGATATTGATGCATGCACAGTATAAGTTTATACAAAAGCAAAAGTTACATGCAGATAGGCTACTGCTTAAGATCACAGTACAAGCTGGTAAAATCAAATGTGATTTATGGTATAATGCTTTTATGATTATTGGTTTAAAACGTGAATATTAAACATCAATGTATGCCATATTGCAAAGCCAAGGTGAAATCATTATCAAAGGCAAATGGCCTTGAGGACACTGCTTTTTAGCAGACACAGATCACTTGCACTCTCTGACACATCAGAGTGCCAAGTCCATTATTCCTCAATATTTTATGGACACAAGGGAAATTGCCTATTATTATATGTTATTTTTCTTTTCTCATATTTTGAAGTATATTTCAAGTACTTTTAATACTCTAATCCTGAGCAATGAAGGTGCAAATTTTTCTCTTTATATGTACCCAACAGAATGAGATTATAAGAACATGACAGCATTTGTTAAGTTGCAGGTGACTACCCTGGGAAACCATCACTGATTGCATAAAAAGAGAATGCAGAGGACACCTCAATGGTCCAGACAGCCAAAGCCACACACCCAGACATATATTCCATAAGAGATGGATATATGTGGGCTGCTGAGGTTGGAGGTACTGCGACACGGTGTTTGACACCCTCATTCACAGGTGGCTAGGGTATCAAAGTGCAACCATATTGCCATGTAGCAGGCATCTAGGCGGGTATATCCCTAAAATGCATAATCAGTACAAGGGAGAATAAGGAAATTCCCCTTCATATCCAGACACAGTCATCTTTTCTTTGGCTATGAAAGCTCTGGCAACTTCTTATACTCCTAACTGTGTGGGCGATAAGCTAATGCACCTGTCCTATGTTCTATGGGGCTACTTCCTCAATAATTCAAGAAAATGAGAGTGAAAACTATTTTCTTATTACTCTTTGTCATTATTTTTAATCTTTTATGAAACCTTTATCTTTGATTTTGATTACTAAGTATTAAGATCACATTTTATTTTTATATTTTTTTTAGTCACAAATTTTGTTACATTTTTATGTCACTCAACCTTCACTTCTTTTTATTTTTAAAACAAAAAAGGAGGATATGTAGCATTCCAAGCATATTCACATCTATGAAATATAAATGATTGAACGATTACTGTATCTTCAGGCACAAGGTTAAACCAATGATATTCCTGGGTGTTCCCTTGAACTGGCCATGAGGCCTGTTGCCTAGGACAAACTCATTAACATTATCAGAGTATTCCCTTGGGAAAGTGCGGGTTGATTAACATGATCAGAGCATTTCTTTGAGAAAGGGCAGGTTGAAATCCACACGCCCAAAGCTGTTACCTCTACCTTACCGACCAATCTTATTTGTCAGTGCTTGGTGATGTGATTGCTAGGTCCTTGGAAGTAAGGCCCAGACCAGATAGGAATAAAAACAGAGGCAACTTTGTGATAGGTCTCTTGGAACTTCCTCTCCCCTTTCTTGGACCTCTGCTCTGCTCCTAATCCTCTCTCTCTCTTTCTCTCTCTACCTGAATCTCTTCCTCCCCCGAGGCTCTAGCCCCTCTCGGCTATGTATTCTCTGCCCACTCTCCTTCTCTACCTCGTATTCCAGTGATCCTCATATTCTCCTTCCCAGAAGAATATCATAGGGGTTTGCCTGCCCTATTTAAACGCTGACTTGTCCGTGTCTGTCATTCTTCACCCTGGTTCCCCGATTTCCTACCTCTCCTCGGGTCCCTACCACAAAGGACAACCTACTCTTTGTAGACCCTGTTTATCAGGACTCTACAAATGCTGCCCTCCACGTGGCAGGATCAACTTATCAATGTGCTGGAGTAACTTCCCTTCTAATACCCAAATAACCAAAGAGGTTTAGAAGCAATTCACGTGGCTGGAGCAGTCCATTTGGCTTCACCTCTAGAAGCCTTGAAAAATACTGTTTACAACTTGGTACTTAACCTACAGTTACACTAGAATTCATATTAAAATTGTATTACAGATAAGATATCTCTTGTTCAGATATTCTGTAGTATATGACAAAAGTCAGATAAAGATTTTGAACTTTCCCTATCAAGAAATGTAATCAGACATTCCTATATAATTTTGGCATGTCCAATCTAAATTAGAACAATTTAATTTTTTTTATTAAATGTGACTTACTTACAGTATCTCCATATTTTAGCAACGATCTTTTGAAAGCCAGATTTTCACCCTTTTGTTTTACACATTAGCTTGCCTGGATTCTCTGGCAGTCCTTCAAAGAGTTTCTTGCAGCTGGTCTTTTGATATGCTAACATAGTGATATACTTTACTGAGAAGAGTGAAGCCTGTTGCCCTGGCTATCTGCAGGATAGCAAAATATCTGTTCAAACTAGGCTTTCCTGAATTTTAAAGTAACTCAGGATTATTTCATCGACTTACCAATTTTGATTAAGCCTGTGGTCTTAGTAGAAAAAGTTTTTAGAAATGATCTTTGCTGTAAAGTGACCTGATCCTTTGAAGTGTCCAGCTTTGCTGGAAGCAAAGCAAAGAGGTGTTCTTTCTTTCAAATGGAATTGCATTCAAATTCCTGAGGACGAAAGTTCAAGGCTTGTTCTGTCTTATTAAATCCTTCAAAATTTACCTGTGCCAGATAACTTCTGAGAGATAATGGGCACTTGTATTCCCTCATGATTTTTATTTTGTTCCTGCCATCACTTTTGAAAGAAGCAGTCTTTAAGTAAAGAAATCCCTGGCAATGAACTTAGAATCAATTGATACTAATGATCTGGCCCTGGAACTTGCTGGCCTTATCTAGCCCAGTATTCTTTAGTTAAAAGAACTTGATTAACATACTGAATCAGCCTGCTTAGAATTTCTTTAGAAGCCAGGATATCAATACCCATAGTCTGAACTAAATTTATGTTTGCACTTTTCGAATCTCTAGTTTTTGCTGGAGAAGTATTTCTACCTGATTTTTTTTGTCGTTTTTATAAATTTAAAATGATTGTAATACTGCATTAAGTATTTGTGGAGGCAGAGGTTGAAATGAACGATTCTGTCTGTTTCTGCAGCAAGCAGACAGAGGAATAATAGCATGAATAGATAAGAGTCAGTTAAAGGAAGGGGGTTAAGTATTTTGTTTGTAGCATTAGTGGAAGGAAGGGCAAAAGACTGAGGGATAAGTCAATGCTTAATGCAGCATATTAATTAGAGTCCATTGGCTCTCAAGTGTAGGTATTGAGATTCTTAATCAGCCCTAGAGTGCTGAGAGCCTCCAAGCATTTTGAATAGTACAGGGCAAGCTAGAAATCCTGCTTCCTTCTTTGTAGGGGCTATCTGCATCCTCACTAACACTCTTTTGACTGGTAGAGTTCTGTGGGGAAAGGAGCAGGATGCATTTGAAAAGAAGTATTAAAAGATGAAGGTGGCTGTAGAGAGCTAAAAGCCTCGAGGAAGTAACATCTTCTTGAATTTGTAAAGCTTTTTCTACCATATCATTGGAATGCTGGAATGGCTTTGTATATAATGCCATTTGCCTAATTTCCCATGTGCTGTTATTGACTTGTGGTATTTTCTGCTTCTCTTTCTTATACTGCCTCAATTTATCTCCATCTAGATCCAATTGTGGCACATTCAGAACATCCCTTGCTGGAAATTCAGGATATGCTTTCCATACTAGGTTGAGTAATGCTTCAAAGATCTTAATACCTTTCTTTTCAATGAAAGACATTAACAGTCTAATAGAATAGGTATGAGATGAGGTAGTTTGACCCATATTTCTAAAACAAAAGTCGTGTTTACCGCAGAGGCCACCTACAGGTTCCGTCTTTTTTTGGCTCCGGGCTCCAATAATGCTTCTCAAGCTGTGCACACTTGAACTGATAAAGCCTGTAAGGGAGGTTTGTTCCTAAGCCGGGGGTGCCCATTATAACAGGCGTCCAGCGGCTGTCATAAAAAAGGATATTTATTTGTGGGTTTGGGCTCGAGAAGGAGCAAGAACTCTGAGAAAATGGGTGAAGAATACGGGACACAGACAAATCAATATTTTTTGGAAGGGAAGGCTTGAATCCCTGAGGACATTTTCTTCGGAAAGAGAATTAAAGGAAAATGTGAGAAGCAACGTGCAGACACGTGGTAGTAATAATTCCGAGATAGAAAGGACTGAGCATGCTCTCTCCTAGAAAGCCGTGACATTTTAATTATTCCTCTTGACCAAACATAGGTTTAGACTGCTACAGTGGAGTAGAGAGGATTTCCTTGGGTGGGGGGTGGGGAGTGAACAGGAACTCCTGGGGCTGGGGTCCTGAAACCCAGGTGCCAAAAGGGAAGACACATCAATCTTAGCCTTTGGTACCCAGATGTTTAACCTATGGTCATGGTGACCGAGTTTAGGTCAGCGAATCGTGAGATGATATATCTTTGTGAAACCTGGGATAGCAGTCTACCTGTGGCTGCTATATAATGTATTTCCTTAGTGGGTTTGGGCTTGAGAAGGAGAAAGTAGTCGGAGAAAATGGGTGATAAATCAAGAGACACAGAGAAGTGAATTGAAATGGGGAGTGACGATGGCCCCTGATACTATTTTCCTTAGAAAAATCATGAAAGGAAAATCTGAGACATAAGAGAGACGGCGGGGAAGTAAGAACTCTGAGATAGAAAACACATGGCCAAGAGTGGCGATAGGACAGATAAAGCAGGAAACAAGAGGAAGAGCAGCACTCCTCACCCCAGCCTTTATTGTGCATTGAGAGGTGATCAATGAATACGTGTCATAGCACGTAGTTCTTAACTTTGGTTGCATAGACAATGAGAAGGTCAGAGTAGGCGGGGATTCTCCTGACATGAGCTTTTCAGAGGAACGAGGTTTGACAAGGTGAGGGCTAAGCCTTTGTGGCTCAGGCCCAGGAATTCTCTTGCCCTTAGAACTGCCCATATATTGATCATGAACGGACAGCCTTTAAATTTTAATTATTCCCCTTGACCATACATAGGTGTGGACTGCTACAGGGGAGTAGAGAGAGGAATTCCTGGGTTGGGGACGAGTGAACAGGAACCCCTGGGGCTGGGGTCCTGAAACCCAGGTGCCAAAAGGGAAGACACATCAATCTTAGCCTTTGGAACCCAGATGTTTAAGCTATGGTCATGGTGACTGAGGTTAGATCAGTGAATCGTGACATGATCTATCTTTTTGAAACCTGGGATAACATATCCTTGTGAAACCACATGAGTAAGGACATGTCAACCTTAGTTCTTGGCACTAGGAGCCCATTCGGGATTAATCTGGAGGGCAAGTTCCCATGATATTAATCTGTTACTTCAAAGGTTAAGAAGAGGACCTTGTTTGGATGAGAGGGCATTTCTATGATCTAGGAGGTACACGAAGCTTCCTTTCCTTCCTTCTTTCTTTTCCTCAAATTTTTTGGTCCCCTTCCATCCCCTCCTTCCTTTCTCCATCTCTCCCTCCCATATGTCCTCCTTCCCTCCCTCTCCCCATCCTTCCTTTTCATTTCAGCTCAGTGGAGGACATTTGACTAAGATGGGGCCTGGAACATCGGTTTGTCTAATCTCCCTCACTCCTCTCTGTCCAATAGAAGGCCCTCTCAGGCTTGCAGGCAGATTCAAGCAATGGGAGATTTTTCAGGGCCAGACTTGGCCCGCCAGGAATGAATGATACCCCTGCTCCATTTCCTTGCATGCTCAGGAGGTTCCCGCCTCCTCCCCATGTCCTGGCTAGGTCTTGGAAGTAAGAGAGCCAGGCCAAGAATGCAGGGGAGGTTGCGGGTTTGCTTGCTGCAGGGAGAAAGGCCTGCCTTGAGGCAGAGCTGGATGAAGCATGCAGGGTAAGCAGGCCACTCTAGGCGATGCCATGGTGTGGTCAGGAGAAAGAGCAGCAGCAGTAGCATTAAGGCACATATCTGTTCTGCCATCGAAGCCTTGTTCCTGTCAGCCTAAATGGGGAGGAAGGAGATGGTCTCTGGGTGGGAGGGCATGCATTTTGTAGAGCTAGAAGTAAAGCTAATGCACCTTTCTTTCCTTTTGGTTTCTGCCAAAGGTTTTCTCCCTCCCCTTGCCTTCCTTCCTGCTTTCTTCCCTCCCTGGTGAAATGAAGGTCCCCTCATGAAGGTGCTTCTGGAAGGTAAGTGTAATGAATCCATTTCCGCTCACCCTCCTGGTGGTGGTGGATGCCAGCCTCTGGTCAGCAAGGTGGCAATCCCTCCTTCCCCAGGGGGTCCATACCGGGGTGGGAGGGAGTTGTGTGTCAGCATCAGGAGCAGTAGTAGCAGCTGAATAGCTCCTCTGGGGACCTACCAAAGTCTCCCCTTTGGGGACTACTTTGGCGATTGCGGGCCATGTGATTTGAGGGTTTTTTCTTTGTTTTTGGCGAAGCTTCTTTAGACAGGTCTCCCCCAATCTGAAGGCGAAGGGGAACACTGGGACTCCTTTGGGCATTGTAGGTCAATACCAAAGAGGGTTTTTTTTTTTTGTTTTGCCTCCGCCGAACCTGGGCTTTTTGTAAGGGATAGATGTGAGGCAAGGCCAGTCCCAGGTCGGAGGTGTGTGTGTGTGTGTGTGTGGGGCTGAGCCTTTTCCCCTGGCTGCTGGTGGTGTATCCCTTAATGTGCTTTTGGAGCCCGAACCAAGCTAGCTGCCAAGCTAGCAGCCATAGGAGGGCCTGAACTACTTTGAACATGAACAACCACTGATGACTTAAATTGATCACTTTCCTATAATGAAAAGGAAGTGGAGAAATGGAAAGGAAAATTCAAAGCAAAACCAATTCATGGAGTGTGGGTGTCATCTGAAGGAAAACCCCTTCAGAGGAGGCGGGGATTCTCCTGACATGAGCTTTTCAGAGGAACGAGGTTTGACAAGGTGAGGGCTAAGCCTTTGCGGCTCAGGCCCAGGAATTCTCTTGCCCTTAGAACTGCCGATACATTGATCATGAATGGATCTGATCAAGTATTTCATACATCAACCATACCCCCATGCCTGGTAGGTTATATATCCACCCCTTTTATTTTTTTACAAAAATTAAATAAGAGGGTATCCTGTTACAATGAAATTGTAAACTTAATCAACAAACAGGAATACTAGTGAGCTGTCAGATAAAGAATCAAAAATGAATTCACAATCCAATTTCAAAATGAAGTATAACTTAGCAATACTGCTGTAAAAATGATAAGAATGATCTTCGTTTCCATTTAGCAATGTCAAGCGTAACAATTTTCATCATCCAAGATCACAAGTTATCATATCAAATAATAAGAAAATGATGTTCACTCCTTAGTGATCCTGAATTAAGGTGATAAAGTAATCATAGGACAGGTGCATGGACATATCATATTGCCCATGTATAGCCAGGATTATAAGAAGTTGTCACATCTTCAATAGTTAAAGAAAAAGACTTCCTCTCGAGATGCGAGGGAATCCTTGTCTTTCCCTTGTTCTGATTATGCGTAGTCTTTGGGATATATAATCCAAGATGCCTGCCACATAGAGATATGGTTGCAGGGTTGGTACCATGGCCTGTGAATGAGGGTGTCTGTAACCTGGTCGTGGTGGTTACAAAAAGGGATTTTTCCTTTGTGGGCTGGGACTCGAGAAGAAGGAGCAAGGAGTCTGAGAATATGGGTGAAGAATGACAGACAGAGACAAGTCAAAGTAATAGATAGGGCAGGCGTGATCCCCTCTGCTTTTTTCCTTGGTCAAAGAATTAAAGGAAAATATGAGAAGCTTGCAGACACGTGGAAGTAAGGATTCCGAGATAGAAAGCAGGTGGCCAAGAGAGGCCTTAGTAAAGAGACAGTAGTGAAGCTTTAAGATTGCTGGAACAAGAGAGGGAATCACGCCTTGACCCCAGGCTTTCTTGGGGATAGCCAGGATCAATGACCAGATAAGAAAGCATAGATAATTCAGATTGGATGGGAAGGTAATGATGACACCTTTTGGGTGTGTTGACCTCAACCCGCCCTTTTACCAAGGAATTGGAGTCCTCACCAAATGTCAATGCACCAAATGTTAATGAGTTTGCATGGCTAGGTCAAGAGTCCACCCACAAATGTCAGAGTTCCAACCTTGTGTCTGAAGACACAATATCCATATATCAGTTATATTTCTTAGATGTGAATATGCTTGGAATGCTACATATCCCCCCTTTTTGTGTTAAAAAAATAAGATGAAGGGCGAGTGATATAAAAATACGAGAAAAATTTGACTCAAAAATATAAAAATCATGTAGCATCATCAAATGATACTTCAAGTGATTCAAAATAGACATCCAAAACTTATTGCAAAAAGTTTGGATGTAAAAAGTAAGTGTGATTGTCAAGAACAATGAAGATTTAACTCTCAACTTATTGATAATTTGATAATGATGAAAATGATCTTCATACATAACATACCAAATCATCTGAGCAAATGATCTTGGGAATATAATTCCAAAATTAAAACAAAATTTTAGACTCTCTTTTCACTGTTTATGTGGCATGTTTGAAGCTGAGCCAATATGTAATATCAGAATTTACATTCCCAATGATTTCTCATTCCTGATCTAAATTGACTAAAACTCTCCTTGTACAGGAGCATAATTTTTCCACCATTAAAAGCTTTGTAAAAACATGAATACAAGAATTATTGTGAAATTTTTAACAAATACCAACATTCCCAAACACATTACATTCTGATCTGCAGTCTAAATACCCAGGATGATGACAATGAAGTGACATTTCAAGTTTTGGCTGCATATTTCGTATATCATCCTCATTTAAATTTCTGCTTTTATCAATAAACCCATCAATATGATAGCCAAGCATATCACATTACCAATATTTGGCAAATTCATTCCACCAAACCAATGTTTGGGTAAATAGAAGCTTAAGTTGTTTCTGACGTAGAAAGAATTTCTACAGTTTCTGGAACTTGTCGAATTTGGTGTAGCTTGTTCTTTCCTGGTTGTTAATGTATAATATTCCATGTGCTTTTTCTACAAGCTTATCCGTGCCTATTGTGTCCTATTTTCAATACCTACTCCAAAAAAGGAAAACTTAGATCATACTTTGCCCTTGCTCCATGTATGTGTGTGATAACTCGTTCCACCTAGGAGAGTCAATAACTGCGCGTCCACAGAAATTGTCCAACCTAGCGCACTCAGATGACCACTGAGGCTTTACTTTCAAATACCAGAAGGTCTTCCAGTATTTGGATGGGAAGCCAATAGACCCCGAATCCAGTGGCCTGCCTGAATTCTGGGACTATTGGTAGAGAGCAAGAAACCGTTCCCATAAAGATATTACCCCAAAAGACAGGATTTCAGGACTAATGGTTAACAATGGTATTAACACTCAAGTACACCCACGGTGGTTGGCATGTCACGTCCACCTAGTTATTGGCAGGAACATCATCTTTGCATGGTTGTCAATGATCTTTTTCAATAACTTAGGTTCCTGATGAAAGGTTTCAGAGTGCATTTTGGCTGATCTCTCATACCTTTTTTCCAGAGTCACATCAGGATCATCTGTCCATTAAACCTGCCTGTGTAGCATTTTCTGCCTGGCACCTCACTTTTTGTTGTCCGAGGTATCAGATCTATGCTATGAGTGAAAGTTTTCGATCTCCTCCTCTTTGGAGAGTCATACCAATGTCTATACCCTCGGGGATAGCAGCATTTCTTACAATACTAGTAGTAGTTTTACAATGTATCCTTTTGACAGTATCATAGACATACAAAACGAAAGGTATACATTCACGTCTAAACAAGTGTAGCTATTTTGTTTTGATTCCATAAGAAAGACCTCGGAGTGTGGGATTTATCTGATGTCTTAGACAGACACAAGTGTGGTTTAGTCCTTCTGAGTTAGCATCCTTGCTCTTGGTTTGGGTACACTATATCAATGGATGTCAGCCGGACCAGTGTCCCACAGTAGCCTAATAGCTAATGTCACTGATAGTGTCATGTCAGTCTTCTGGAGTGATCTTAGTCACCGGTGAAGTGTCCTTCCAGCGTGCCTGGATAGTGGCTGGCGTGTAGTTAGCTGATGTCAACAGCGTTGGTCTGCTTCTCTTCCTGGTCTTGTGTTGGCTGGCATGATGTGCTTTGTGGGTGACCAGATGTTTCCACTCTCTGTCAACATACAGACAAGACCTCGACCCAACGTTATCATCCCCTTGTGTCCCTTACAGTCTTAATTTCTTGGTAATATTCAACCCAATTCAGATCTATCCTACAATGTAATCTTTAGCAGGACATTCAAACTGTTATTGCAAAGTTTTAACTGATGTTCGTTTTAGAGTGTGGAAGAGATAGATGGTTAGTGATACCGTTTCCACCCTTCTTTCTTATGAAAGTTGAAATGCCACAGCTGAACAAAATTGACTTTTCGATAAGTCTGATACGAAGAAAGACAGGCTGGTTTTGCCAAAAGAATGTACCCTTGAAGACAATGATCACATATACATTTTGGACAAATCGTACTGCAATAGGACAGTATTTATGGTACAGTCATAACCTTCCCAATTGTACGACTTGATATTTGATCATATTTGGGTAACGTGGAACAATTCCACAAAAGTAATTTTCAGTTCCTTGTTATGCCAATACCATTTGGAATTTTCAGGTATGTGATAACGTTTGATCTTATAACCAATACCCATCAATCTGTAGTCCAGAATATCTGTCAGGGACTTCACGATATTCTTCTGGAGGCAAATTGTGTTTCATACAATGACATGTGCGTGGATAGTGTGTTAGACCTGCCTATAGGGCAGTGATGATCTTTCCAGCTCATCGGCTGTTTTTTCCATGTGTCCTGTGCCAGACACCTCTGCAGCCTGTCCTTTTTCTGGTGAGATTTTCTTGCTATCGGATAGCTTGCACATAAGCCATGAGCTATCCAATTCAGCCCATTTATTGCTATGAAAAGCACTGCTATCCCAAGATGTTTGGAATAGACAACCGTGCACAATTATTCCTAAGTTCTGTAATGGCTTTGCTCACTTCTTCATTTGAGCTTAATGCCATCAACCAGGAGAGTAAGCATGTCCCATCCCCTTTCACCCTGGGACTCCTTTGGGCATTGTAGGTCAATACCAAATAGGTTTTTGTTTTTTGTTTTCCCTCCACGGAATCCGGGCTTTTTGTAAGGGATAGATGTGAGGCAAGGCCAGTCCCAGGTCGGAGGTGTGGGGGTGGGGACTGTGCCCTTTCCCCTGGTTGCTGATGGTGTATCCCTTAATGTGTGTTTGGAGCCCGAACCCCAATTGCAGAGTGTGGCAAAAGCAAGGGCTCCAGCTGAAGGGAGGGGTGGAGGAAGGAGGTGTGTGGAAGAGCTGCGCAGGCCCAGAGTAAAAGGCAGGCCAGGAGGCTTGGAGCGCAGGCGCTCAGGGGCAGGCAGGTGGCACGCAGGCGCAGTAGGGGCAGGCAGGTGGCACGTGGCGGAGGGGGAGGGGAGCGGAAAGTTCCCGCCTTTTCTGTCAGAGCCTCCCTGTGTCGCTGTGCCTAGCATTAAGGTCCGCCAAGGCAAAAGACTGGAAGTTGCGTGTGGACTGTGTGAGGTAGGGGAGCAGCACTTGGGCCGAAGTTGGTCACATGAGGCACCTCTGCCGAGGGGAGGAGGCTTTGGGGGTGGCTGTTTCCGCGGAGCCCGCCTCCTGCCTCTTCCTCTGGGTTCTTCAGTAGTCCCGCCTGCTGCCTGTACTGGTCAGCTCCATAGGCAGGCCTACCCCTGAAAGCTGCCCCTCCCTCTCAATTGCCCCCCTCCCACACTGCCCCTCCTCTCCCTGGGGGACACCCACCAGAAAGTCCCCTCCTTCAGTAGCCCCACTCCCAGGTCCCCAACTTCCTCAGGTGCTCAGCTCCCCCTCCCCCACCCCCTTCGCCTCTTGGTCTCCCTCTTGAGGCCACATATTGGTATTGCATCCGAGGAGGGTTTTTTTTTTTTTTTAATGGTTTTGAAATAAGCTTTTAGTGCAAGTCTCCTCTTGGACCCCAAGCCTCGTACACATCCTGACGTCTCAGGCATAAATATGAGTGGACCTTGGCCGTGAGTGGCCCACTTTGCCTTAGAGCAGTCACATACCTGCCTTCCACCCTGTGCTCTCAGTATTCTCCTTCCATAGCGGATGCAGAAATGATTAAGGAAGTTCTTTCTGCTCTCCCGCTGCCTGAAGCCCTGGCTCTAGTTCACTGCTGTGCCCATAGAGGTGGCACTGACCCTGTCTCCAGGGGACATGACTGAGCAGATGCTGCTGCCAAGCTAGCAGCCATAGGAGGGCCTGAACTACTTTGAACAGGAACAACCACTGATGACTTAAATGGATCACTTTCCTATAATGAAAAGGAAGTGGAGAAATGGAAAGGAAAATTCAAAGCAAAACCAATTCATGGAGTGTGGGTGTCATCTGAAGGAAAACCCCTGCTCCCTAGAAGTTTCCATCACCAAATTTACCAATCTGTTCATCCTAATGGCCACTTTGGTACGCCGGGCATCGTGGACTCTGTTAAGAGTATCTGGCTGGCCCCTGGTATAACTACCAGAGCCCCTAAAGTGTGTTCAGCCTGCTCTTCCTGCCAGTCAGATCACCAACATGCCTTTGGTGGAAAAGCCTTTGCTGGGCGTCCTCTGGCTTACACACCTTGTGAGCGTTCTTTGTAAGGGAAGTGTCTCCTTTGGAGTGGTGTCGATGGAGGATCTGCAGGGATAGAGGAGGCAAAGGCAAGTCCTGTGTGACCCTGGAGGCATGACCCTCCCCTGCAAGCATGCCCATTCCTCCAGCCATGCATCCCTCCTCACCTCAAAAGGGGGGAAGTGTCGTTTCTGGCAACATAGGGTGGGCCTTGTCCTTGCAGGGATGAGACAGCTGTCCCATTTACTGGCATGTTCACTATTCTCCTTGGTCCTCACCATGTCCTGGCTAGGTCTGTGAAAGGAGTGAAGCAGGTAGAGAATACACTAGACACTGCTGGCTGGCTGACTGGCTGGCTGACTGTGTGCTGGCATCAGTGCCTGCCTAGATAGAGAGATGGCTGGAACCTATAGGGTAGCCTGGTCACTCTTGGGCTCCACTTGTACGTTGTGTTCTTGGCTCTCCCTCAGAATGTGATGCCACAGAGCGGTCAGCTGTAGCACAAAGAGCAGCAGCAGCAGCAGCAGTGTTAAGGCAGCTCTTCTGTTCCGTGTCTAGGACTCCTGCCTTTTGGGTTGAAGGTATAATGTCTGATTCTGGCTCAGAATTCATGGAGGACACACACACACACACACACACACACACACACACACACACACACACGGTAATGCAACACACAAGAGGTACTTTATTGAGCAAAATATAGCTTGGTGCCGAGGACCTAAAGTGCTGGCCCCGAGGCTGCGATTTGCAGGTGTTTTATACACTTTTAGGGTACAGGGAGTAAAAAGGAATTCCTGGGGTGGGGGGGAGTGAACCGAAACTCCTGGGGCTGGGGTCCTGAAACCCAAGTGCCCAAAGGGAAGACACAGCAATCTTAGTCTTCGGTACCCATATGTTTCACGTATGGTCATGGTGACCGAGGTTAGGTCAGTGAATCGTGAGATGATATATCTTTGTGAAACCTGGGATAAGAGTCCAACCTGCGGCTGCTACATAAAGTATGTCCTTAGTGGGTTTGGGCTCGAGAAGGAGAAAGGAGTCGGAGAAAATGGGTGATAAATCAAGAGACACAGAGAAGTGAATTGAAATGGGAGCGGCGATGGCCCCTGATACTATTTTCCTTAGAAAAACCATGAATGGAAAATCTGAGACATAAGAGACCAAGCGGAGGTAAGAATTCTGAGATAGAAGGACGTGGCCAATAGTGGCGCTAGGACAGATAAAGAGAGACAGCAGGGAGAACTCCTAGGTTGCAGGAAACAAGAGAAAAAGCAGGGGGCCTCACCCCAGCCTTTATTGTGGATTGAGAGGTGATCAATGAATAGGTGACATAGTACATAGTTCTTAACTTTGGTTGCATAGACAATGACAAGATCAGAGGAGGCGGGGATTCTCCTGACATGAGCTTTTCAGAGGAAGGAGGTTTGACAAGGTGAGGGCTAAGCCTTTGTGGCTCAGGCCCAGGAATTCTCTTGCCCTTAGAACTGCCGATACATCGATCATGAATGGATCTGATCAAGTATTTCATACATCAACCATACCCCCATGCCTGGTAGGTTATATATCCACCCCTTTTTTTTTTTTTTACAAAAATTAAATAAGAAGGTATCCTGTTACAATGAAATTGTAAACTTAATCAACAAACAGGAATACTAGTGAGCTATCAGATAAAGAATCAAAAATGAATTCATAATCAAATTTCAAAATGAAGTATAACTTAGCAATACTGCTGTAAAAATGATAAGAATGATCTTCATTTCCATTTAGCAATGTCAAGCGTAACAATTTTCATCATCCAAGATCACAAGTTATCATATCAAATAATAAGAAAATGATGTTCACTCCTTAGTGATCCTGAATTAAGGTGATAAAGTAATCATAGGACAGGTGCATGGACATATCATATTGCCCATGTATAGCCAGGATTATAAGAAGTTGTCACATCTTCAATAGTTAAAGAAAAAGACTTCCTCTCGAGATGAGAGGGAATCCTTGTCTTTCCCTTGTTCTGATTATGCGTAGTCTTTGGGATATATAATCCAAGATGCCTGCCACATAGACATATGGTTGCAGGGTTGGTACCATGGCCTGTGAATGAGGGTGTCTGTAACCTGGTCGTGGTGGTTACAAAAAGGGATTTTTCCTTTGTGGGCTGGGACTCGAGAAGAAGGAGCAAGGAGTCTGAGAATATGGGTGAAGAATGACAGACAGAGACAAGTCAAAGTCATAGATAGGGCAGGCGTGATCCCCTCTGCTTTTTTCCTTGGTCAAAGAATTAAACTTAAAAAATTTAATTTTTTTTTTAAATTTAAATTTTAAATTTAAATGTAAAATTAAAAAGAAAATATGAGAAGCTTGCAGACAGGTGGAAGTAAGACAGGTGGCCCAGAGAGGCCTTAGTAAAGAGACAGTAGTGAAGCTTTAAGATTGCTGGAACAAGAGAGGGAATCACGCCTTGACCCCAGGCTTTCTTGGGGATAGCCAGGATCAATGACCAGATAAGAAAGCATAGATAATTCAGATTGGATGGGGAGGTAATGATGACACCTTTTGGGTGTGTTGACCTCAACCCGCCCTTTTACCAAGGAATTGGAGTCCTCACCAAATGTCAATGCACCAAATGTTAATGAGTTTGCATGGCTAGGTCAAGAGTCCACCCACAAATGTCAGAGTTCCAACCTTGTGTCTGAAGACACAATATCCATATATCAGTTATATTTCTTAGATGTGAATATGCTTGGAATGCTACATATCCCCCCTTTTTGTGTTAAAAAAATAAGATGAAGGGCGAGTGATATAAAAATACGAGAAAAATTTGACTCAAAAATATAAAAATCATGTAGCATCATCAAATGATACTTCAAGTGATTCAAAATAGACAACCAAAACTTATTGCAAAAAGTTTGCATGTAAAAAGTAAGTGTGATTGTCAAGAACAATGAAGATTTAACTCTCAACTTATTGATAATTTGATAATGATGAAAATGATCTTCATACACAACATACCAAATCATCTGAGCAAATGATCTTGGGAATATGATTCCAAAATTAAAACAAAATTTTAGACTCTCTTTTCACTGTTTATGTGGCATGTTTGAAGCTGAGCCAATATGTAATATCAGAATTTACATTCCCAATGATTTCTCATTCCTGATCTAAATTGACTAAAACTCTCCTTGTACAGGAGCATAATTTTTCCACCATTAAAAGCTTTGTAAAAACATGAATACAAGAATTATTGTGAAATTTTTAACAAATACCAACATTCCCAAACACATTACATTCTGATCTGCAGTCTAAATACCCAGGATAATGATAATGAAGTGACATTTCAAGTTTTGGCTGCATATTTCGTATATCATCCTCATTTAAATTTCTGCTTTTATCAATAAACCCATCAATATGATAGCCAAGCATATCACATTACCAATATTTGGAAAATTCATTCCACCAAACCAATGTTTGGGTAAATAGAAGCTTAAGTTGTTTTTCATGGAGAAAGAATTTCTACAGTTTCTGGAACTTGTCGAATTTGGTGTAGCTTGTTCTTTCCTGGTTGTTAATGTATAATATTCCATGTGCTTTTTCTACAAGCTTATCCGTGCCTATTGTGTCCTATTTTCAATACCTACTCCAAAAAAGGAAAACTTAGATCATACTTTGCCCTTGCTCCATGTATGTGTGTGATAACTCGTTCCACCTAGGAGAGTCAATAACTGCGCGTCCACAGAAATTGTCCAACCTAGCGCACTCAGATGACCACTGAGGCTTTACTTTCAAATACCAGAAGGTCTTCCAGTATTTGGATGGGAAGCCAATAGACCCCGAATCCAGTGGCCTGCCTGAATTCTGGGACTATTGGTAGAGAGCAAGAAACCGTTCCCATAAAGATATTACCCCAAAAGACAGGATTTCAGGACTAATGGTTAACAATGGTATTAACACTCAAGTACACCCACGGTGGTTGGCATGTCACGTCCACCTAGTTATTGGCAGGAACATCATCTTTGCATGGTTGTCAATGATCTTTTTCAATAACTTAGGTTCCTGATGAAAGGTTTCAGAGTGCATTTTGGCTGATCTCTCATACCTTTTTTCCAGAGTCACATCAGGATCATCTGTCCATTAAACCTGCCTGTGTAGCATTTTCTGCCTGGCACCTCACTTTTTGTTGTCCGAGGTATCAGATCTATGCTATGAGTGAAAGTTTTCGATCTCCTCCTCTTTGGAGAGTCATACCAATGTCTATACCCTCGGGGATAGCAGCATTTCTTACAATACTAGTAGTAGTTTTACAATGTATCCTTTTGACAGTATCATAGACATACAAAACGAAAGGTATACATTCACGTCTAAACAAGTGTAGCTATTTTGTTTTGATTCCATAAGAAAGACCTCGGAGTGTGGGATTTATCTGATGTCTTAGACAGACACAAGTGTGGTTTAGTCCTTCTGAGTTAGCATCCTTGCTCTTGGTTTGGGTACACTATATCAATGGATGTCAGCCGGACCAGTGTCCCACAGTAGCCTAATAGCTAATGTCACTGATAGTGTCATGTCAGTCTTCTGGAGTGATCTTAGTCACCGGTGAAGTGTCCTTCCAGCGTGCCTGGATAGTGGCTGGCGTGTAGTTAGCTGATGTCAACAGCGTTGGTCTGCTTCTCTTCCTGGTCTTGTGTTGGCTGGCATGATGTGCTTTGTGGGTGACCAGATGTTTCCACTCTCTGTCAACATACAGACAAGACCTCGACCCAACGTTATCATCCCCTTGTGTCCCTTACAGTCTTAATTTCTTGGTAATATTCAACCCAATTCAGATCTATCCTACAATGTAATCTTTAGCAGGACATTCAA
The DNA here is from genome assembly GCF_027887165.1 of Monodelphis domestica. Lineage (NCBI taxonomy): Eukaryota > Metazoa > Chordata > Mammalia > Didelphimorphia > Didelphidae > Monodelphis > Monodelphis domestica. The sequence goes on along the minus strand of NC_077227.1, from coordinate 440,333 downwards.
ACTGTTATTGCAAAGTTTTAACTGATGTTCGTTTTAGAGTGTGGAAGAGATAGATGGTTAGTGATACCGTTTCCACCCTTCTTTCTTATGAAAGTTGAAATGCCACAGCTGAACAAAATTGACTTTTCGATAAGTCTGATACGAAGAAAGACAGGCTGGTTTTGCCAAAAGAATGTACCCTTGAAGACAATGATCACATATACATTTTGGACAAATCGTACTGCAATAGGACAGTATTTATGGTACAGTCATAACCTTCCCAATTGTACGACTTGATATTTGATCATATTTGGGTAACGTGGAACAATTCCACAAAAGTAATTTTCAGTTCCTTGTTATGCCAATACCATTTGGAATTTTCAGGTATGTGATAACGTTTGATCTTATAACCAATACCCATCAATCTGTAGTCCAGAATATCTGTCAGGGACTTCACGATATTCTTCTGGAGGCAAATTGTGTTTCATACAATGACATGTGCGTGGATAGTGTGTTAGACCTGCCTATAGGGCAGTGATGATCTTTCCAGCTCATCGGCTGTTTTTTCCATGTGTCCTGTGCCAGACACCTCTGCAGCCTGTCCTTTTTCTGGTGAGATTTTCTTGCTATCGGATAGCTTGCACATAAGCCATGAGCTATCCAATTCAGCCCATTTATTGCTATGAAAAGCACTGCTATCCCAAGATGTTTGGAATAGACAACCGTGCACAATTATTCCTAAGTTCTGTAATGGCTTTGCTCACTTCTTCATTTGAGCTTAATGCCATCAACCAGGAGAGTAAGCATGTCCCATCCCCTTTCACCCTGGGACTCCTTTGGGCATTGTAGGTCAATACCAAATAGGTTTTTGTTTTTTGTTTTCCCTCCACGGAATCCGGGCTTTTTGTAAGGGATAGATGTGAGGCAAGGCCAGTCCCAGGTCGGAGGTGTGGGGGTGGGGACTGTGCCCTTTCCCCTGGTTGCTGATGGTGTATCCCTTAATGTGTGTTTGGAGCCCGAACCCCAATTGCAGAGTGTGGCAAAAGCAAGGGCTCCAGCTGAAGGGAGGGGTGGAGGAAGGAGGTGTGTGGAAGAGCTGCGCAGGCCCAGAGTAAAAGGCAGGCCAGGAGGCTTGGAGCGCAGGCGCTCAGGGGCAGGCAGGTGGCACGCAGGCGCAGTAGGGGCAGGCAGGTGGCACGTGGCGGAGGGGGAGGGGAGCGGAAAGTTCCCGCCTTTTCTGTCAGAGCCTCCCTGTGTCGCTGTGCCTAGCATTAAGGTCCGCCAAGGCAAAAGACTGGAAGTTGCGTGTGGACTGTGTGAGGTAGGGGAGCAGCACTTGGGCCGAAGTTGGTCACATGAGGCACCTCTGCCGAGGGGAGGAGGCTTTGGGGGTGGCTGTTTCCGCGGAGCCCGCCTCCTGCCTCTTCCTCTGGGTTCTTCAGTAGTCCCGCCTGCTGCCTGTACTGGTCAGCTCCATAGGCAGGCCTACCCCTGAAAGCTGCCCCTCCCTCTCAATTGCCCCCCTCCCACACTGCCCCTCCTCTCCCTGGGGGACACCCACCAGAAAGTCCCCTCCTTCAGTAGCCCCACTCCCAGGTCCCCAACTTCCTCAGGTGCTCAGCTCCCCCTCCCCCACCCCCTTCGCCTCTTGGTCTCCCTCTTGAGGCCACATATTGGTATTGCATCCGAGGAGGGTTTTTTTTTTTTTTTAATGGTTTTGAAATAAGCTTTTAGTGCAAGTCTCCTCTTGGACCCCAAGCCTCGTACACATCCTGACGTCTCAGGCATAAATATGAGTGGACCTTGGCCGTGAGTGGCCCACTTTGCCTTAGAGCAGTCACATACCTGCCTTCCACCCTGTGCTCTCAGTATTCTCCTTCCATAGCGGATGCAGAAATGATTAAGGAAGTTCTTTCTGCTCTCCCGCTGCCTGAAGCCCTGGCTCTAGTTCACTGCTGTGCCCATAGAGGTGGCACTGACCCTGTCTCCAGGGGACATGACTGAGCAGATGCTGCTGCCAAGCTAGCAGCCATAGGAGGGCCTGAACTACTTTGAACAGGAACAACCACTGATGACTTAAATGGATCACTTTCCTATAATGAAAAGGAAGTGGAGAAATGGAAAGGAAAATTCAAAGCAAAACCAATTCATGGAGTGTGGGTGTCATCTGAAGGAAAACCCCTGCTCCCTAGAAGTTTCCATCACCAAATTTACCAATCTGTTCATCCTAATGGCCACTTTGGTACGCCGGGCATCGTGGACTCTGTTAAGAGTATCTGGCTGGCCCCTGGTATAACTACCAGAGCCCCTAAAGTGTGTTCAGCCTGCTCTTCCTGCCAGTCAGATCACCAACATGCCTTTGGTGGAAAAGCCTTTGCTGGGCGTCCTCTGGCTTACACACCTTGTGAGCGTTCTTTGTAAGGGAAGTGTCTCCTTTGGAGTGGTGTCGATGGAGGATCTGCAGGGATAGAGGAGGCAAAGGCAAGTCCTGTGTGACCCTGGAGGCATGACCCTCCCCTGCAAGCATGCCCATTCCTCCAGCCATGCATCCCTCCTCACCTCAAAAGGGGGGAAGTGTCGTTTCTGGCAACATAGGGTGGGCCTTGTCCTTGCAGGGATGAGACAGCTGTCCCATTTACTGGCATGTTCACTATTCTCCTTGGTCCTCACCATGTCCTGGCTAGGTCTGTGAAAGGAGTGAAGCAGGTAGAGAATACACTAGACACTGCTGGCTGGCTGACTGGCTGGCTGACTGTGTGCTGGCATCAGTGCCTGCCTAGATAGAGAGATGGCTGGAACCTATAGGGTAGCCTGGTCACTCTTGGGCTCCACTTGTACGTTGTGTTCTTGGCTCTCCCTCAGAATGTGATGCCACAGAGCGGTCAGCTGTAGCACAAAGAGCAGCAGCAGCAGCAGCAGTGTTAAGGCAGCTCTTCTGTTCCGTGTCTAGGACTCCTGCCTTTTGGGTTGAAGGTATAATGTCTGATTCTGGCTCAGAATTCATGGAGGACACACACACACACACACACACACACACACACACACACACACACACGGTAATGCAACACACAAGAGGTACTTTATTGAGCAAAATATAGCTTGGTGCCGAGGACCTAAAGTGCTGGCCCCGAGGCTGCGATTTGCAGGTGTTTTATACACTTTTAGGGTACAGGGAGTAAAAAGGAATTCCTGGGGTGGGGGGGAGTGAACCGAAACTCCTGGGGCTGGGGTCCTGAAACCCAAGTGCCCAAAGGGAAGACACAGCAATCTTAGTCTTCGGTACCCATATGTTTCACGTATGGTCATGGTGACCGAGGTTAGGTCAGTGAATCGTGAGATGATATATCTTTGTGAAACCTGGGATAAGAGTCCAACCTGCGGCTGCTACATAAAGTATGTCCTTAGTGGGTTTGGGCTCGAGAAGGAGAAAGGAGTCGGAGAAAATGGGTGATAAATCAAGAGACACAGAGAAGTGAATTGAAATGGGAGCGGCGATGGCCCCTGATACTATTTTCCTTAGAAAAACCATGAATGGAAAATCTGAGACATAAGAGACCAAGCGGAGGTAAGAATTCTGAGATAGAAGGACGTGGCCAATAGTGGCGCTAGGACAGATAAAGAGAGACAGCAGGGAGAACTCCTAGGTTGCAGGAAACAAGAGAAAAAGCAGGGGGCCTCACCCCAGCCTTTATTGTGGATTGAGAGGTGATCAATGAATAGGTGACATAGTACATAGTTCTTAACTTTGGTTGCATAGACAATGACAAGATCAGAGGAGGCGGGGATTCTCCTGACATGAGCTTTTCAGAGGAAGGAGGTTTGACAAGGTGAGGGCTAAGCCTTTGTGGCTCAGGCCCAGGAATTCTCTTGCCCTTAGAACTGCCGATACATCGATCATGAATGGATCTGATCAAGTATTTCATACATCAACCATACCCCCATGCCTGGTAGGTTATATATCCACCCCTTTTTTTTTTTTTTACAAAAATTAAATAAGAAGGTATCCTGTTACAATGAAATTGTAAACTTAATCAACAAACAGGAATACTAGTGAGCTATCAGATAAAGAATCAAAAATGAATTCATAATCAAATTTCAAAATGAAGTATAACTTAGCAATACTGCTGTAAAAATGATAAGAATGATCTTCATTTCCATTTAGCAATGTCAAGCGTAACAATTTTCATCATCCAAGATCACAAGTTATCATATCAAATAATAAGAAAATGATGTTCACTCCTTAGTGATCCTGAATTAAGGTGATAAAGTAATCATAGGACAGGTGCATGGACATATCATATTGCCCATGTATAGCCAGGATTATAAGAAGTTGTCACATCTTCAATAGTTAAAGAAAAAGACTTCCTCTCGAGATGAGAGGGAATCCTTGTCTTTCCCTTGTTCTGATTATGCGTAGTCTTTGGGATATATAATCCAAGATGCCTGCCACATAGACATATGGTTGCAGGGTTGGTACCATGGCCTGTGAATGAGGGTGTCTGTAACCTGGTCGTGGTGGTTACAAAAAGGGATTTTTCCTTTGTGGGCTGGGACTCGAGAAGAAGGAGCAAGGAGTCTGAGAATATGGGTGAAGAATGACAGACAGAGACAAGTCAAAGTCATAGATAGGGCAGGCGTGATCCCCTCTGCTTTTTTCCTTGGTCAAAGAATTAAACTTAAAAAATTTAATTTTTTTTTTAAATTTAAATTTTAAATTTAAATGTAAAATTAAAAAGAAAATATGAGAAGCTTGCAGACAGGTGGAAGTAAGACAGGTGGCCCAGAGAGGCCTTAGTAAAGAGACAGTAGTGAAGCTTTAAGATTGCTGGAACAAGAGAGGGAATCACGCCTTGACCCCAGGCTTTCTTGGGGATAGCCAGGATCAATGACCAGATAAGAAAGCATAGATAATTCAGATTGGATGGGGAGGTAATGATGACACCTTTTGGGTGTGTTGACCTCAACCCGCCCTTTTACCAAGGAATTGGAGTCCTCACCAAATGTCAATGCACCAAATGTTAATGAGTTTGCATGGCTAGGTCAAGAGTCCACCCACAAATGTCAGAGTTCCAACCTTGTGTCTGAAGACACAATATCCATATATCAGTTATATTTCTTAGATGTGAATATGCTTGGAATGCTACATATCCCCCCTTTTTGTGTTAAAAAAATAAGATGAAGGGCGAGTGATATAAAAATACGAGAAAAATTTGACTCAAAAATATAAAAATCATGTAGCATCATCAAATGATACTTCAAGTGATTCAAAATAGACAACCAAAACTTATTGCAAAAAGTTTGCATGTAAAAAGTAAGTGTGATTGTCAAGAACAATGAAGATTTAACTCTCAACTTATTGATAATTTGATAATGATGAAAATGATCTTCATACACAACATACCAAATCATCTGAGCAAATGATCTTGGGAATATGATTCCAAAATTAAAACAAAATTTTAGACTCTCTTTTCACTGTTTATGTGGCATGTTTGAAGCTGAGCCAATATGTAATATCAGAATTTACATTCCCAATGATTTCTCATTCCTGATCTAAATTGACTAAAACTCTCCTTGTACAGGAGCATAATTTTTCCACCATTAAAAGCTTTGTAAAAACATGAATACAAGAATTATTGTGAAATTTTTAACAAATACCAACATTCCCAAACACATTACATTCTGATCTGCAGTCTAAATACCCAGGATAATGATAATGAAGTGACATTTCAAGTTTTGGCTGCATATTTCGTATATCATCCTCATTTAAATTTCTGCTTTTATCAATAAACCCATCAATATGATAGCCAAGCATATCACATTACCAATATTTGGAAAATTCATTCCACCAAACCAATGTTTGGGTAAATAGAAGCTTAAGTTGTTTTTCATGGAGAAAGAATTTCTACAGTTTCTGGAACTTGTCGAATTTGGTGTAGCTTGTTCTTTCCTGGTTGTTAATGTATAATATTCCATGTGCTTTTTCTACAAGCTTATCCGTGCCTATTGTGTCCTATTTTCAATACCTACTCCAAAAAAGGAAAACTTAGATCATACTTTGCCCTTGCTCCATGTATGTGTGTGATAACTCGTTCCACCTAGGAGAGTCAATAACTGCGCGTCCACAGAAATTGTCCAACCTAGCGCACTCAGATGACCACTGAGGCTTTACTTTCAAATACCAGAAGGTCTTCCAGTATTTGGATGGGAAGCCAATAGACCCCGAATCCAGTGGCCTGCCTGAATTCTGGGACTATTGGTAGAGAGCAAGAAACCGTTCCCATAAAGATATTACCCCAAAAGACAGGATTTCAGGACTAATGGTTAACAATGGTATTAACACTCAAGTACACCCACGGTGGTTGGCATGTCACGTCCACCTAGTTATTGGCAGGAACATCATCTTTGCATGGTTGTCAATGATCTTTATCAATAACTTAGGTTCCTGATGACAGGTTTCAGAGTGCATTTTGGCTGATCTCTCATACCTTTTTTCCAGAGTCACATCAGGATCATCTGTCCATTAAACCTGCCTGTGTAGCATTTTCTGCCTGGCACCTCACTTTTTGTTGTCCGAGGTATCAGATCTATGCTATGAGTGAAAGTTTTCGATCTCCTCCTCTTTGGAGAGTCATACCAATGTCTATACCCTCGGGGATAGCAGCATTTCTTACAATACTAGTAGTAGTTTTACAATGTATCCTTTTGACAGTATCATAGACATACAAAACGAAAGGTATACATTCACGTCTAAACAAGTGTAGCTATTTTGTTTTGATTCCATAAGAAAGACCTCGGAGTGTGGGATTTATCTGATGTCTTAGACAGACACAAGTGTGGTTTAGTCCTTCTGAGTTAGCATGCTTGCTCTTGGTTTGGGTACACTATATCAATGGATGTCAGCCGGACCAGTGTCCCACAGTAGCCTAATAGCTAATGTCACTGATAGTGTCATGTCAGTCTTCTGGAGTGATCTTAGTCACTGGTGAAGTGTCCTTCCAGCGTGCCTGGATAGTGGCTGGCGTGTAGTTAGCTGATGTCAACAGCGTTGGTCTGCTTCTCTTCCTGGTCTTGTGTTGGCTGGCATGATGTGCTTTGTGGGTGACCAGATGTTTCCACTCTCTGTCAACATACAGACAAGACCTCGACCCAACGTTATCATCCCCTTGGGTCCCTCACAGTCTTAATTTCTTGGTAATATTCAACCCAATTCAGATCTATCCTACAATGTAATCTTTAGCAGGACATTCAAACTGTTATTGCAAAGTTTTAACTGATGTTCGTTTTAGAGTGTGGAAGAGATAGATGGTTAGTGATACCGTTTCCACCCTTCTTTCTTATGAAAGTTGAAATGCCACAGCTGAACAAAATTGACTTTTCGATAAGTCTGATACGAAGAAAGACAGGCTGGTTTTGCCAAAAGAATGTACCCTTGAAGACAATGATCACATATACATTTTGGACAAATCGTACTGCAATAGGACAGTATTTATGGTACAGTCATAACCTTCCCAATTGTACCACTTGATATTTGATCATATTGGGGTAACGTGGAACAATTCCACAAAAGTAATTTTCAGTTCCTTGTTATGCCAATACCAATTGGAATTTTCAGGTATGTGATAACGTTTGATCTTATAACCAATACCCATCAATCTGTAGTCCAGAATATCTGTCAGGGACTTCACGATATTCTTCTGGAGGCAAATTGTGTTTCATACAATGACATGTGCGTGGATAGTGTGTTAGACCTGCCTATAGGGCAGTGATGATCTTTCCAGCTCATCGGCTGTTTTTTGCACGTGTCCGGTGCCAGACACCTCTGCAGCCTGTCCTTTTTCTGGTGAGATTTTCTTGCTATCGGATAGCTTGCATATAAGCCATGAGCTATCCAATTCAGCCCATTTCTTGCTATGAAAAGCACTGCTCTCCCAAGATGTTTGGAATAGACAACCGTGCACAATTATTCCTAAGTTCTGTAATGGCTTTGCTCACTTCTTCATTTGAGCTTAATGCCATCAACCAGGAGAGTAAGCATGTCCCATCCCCTTTCACCCTGGGACTCCTTTGGGCATTGTAGGTCAATACCAAATAGGTTTTTGTTTTTTGTTTTCCCTCCACGGAACCCGGGCTTTTTGTAAGGGATAGATGTGAGGCAAGGCCAGTCCCAGGTCGGAGTTGTGGGGGTGGGGACTGTGCCCTTTCCCCTGGTTGCTGGTGGTGTATCCCTTAATGTGTGTTTGGAGCCCGAACCCCAATTGCAGAGTGTGGCAAAAGCAAGGGCTCCAGCTGAAGGGAGGGGTGGAGGAAGGAGGTGTGTGGAAGAGCTGCGCAGGCCCAGAGTAAAAGGCAGGCCAGGAGGCTTGGAGCGCAGGCGCTCAGGGGCAGGCAGGTGGCACGCAGGCGCAGTAGGGGCAGGCAGGTGGCACGTGGCGGAGGGGGAGGGGAGCGGAAAGTTCCCGCCTTTTCTGTCAGAGCCTCCCTGTGTCGCTGTGCCTAGCATTAAGGTCCGCCAAGGCAAAAGACTGGAAGTTGCATGTGGACTGGGTGAGGTAGGGGAGCAGCACTTGGGCCGAAGTTGGTCACATGAGGCACCTCTGCCGAGGGGAGGAGGCTTTGGGGGTGGCTGTTCCCGCGGAGCCCGCCTCCTGCCTCTTCCTCTGGGTTCTTCAGTAGTCCCGCCTGCTGCCTGTACTGGTCAGCTCCATAGGCAGGCCTACCCCTGAAAGCTGCCCCTCCCTCTCAATTGCCCGCCTCCCACACTGCCCCTCCTCTCCCTGGGGGACACCCACCAGAAAGTCCCCTCCTTCAGTAGCCCCACTCCCAGGTCCCCAACTTCCTCAGGTGCTCAGCTCCCCCTCCCACACCCCCTTCGCCTCTTGGTCTCCCTCTTGAGGCCACATATTGGTATTGCATCCGAGGAGGGTTTTTTTTTTTTTTTAAATGGTTTTGAAATAAGCTTTTAGAGCTCTGTGCAAGTTGGACCCCAAGCCTCGTACACATCCTGACGTCTCAGGCATAAATATGAGTGGACCTTGGCCGTGAGTGGCCCACTTTGCCTTAGAGCAGTCACACACCTGCCTTCCACCCTGTGCTCTCAGTATTCTCCTTCCATAGCGGATGCAGAAATGATTAAGGAAGTTCTTTCTGCTCTCCCGCTGCCTGAAGCCCTGGCTCTAGTTCACTGCTGTGCCCATAGAGGTGGCACTGACCCTGTCTCCAGGGGACATGACTGAGCAGATGCTGCTGCCAAGCTAGCAGCCATAGGAGGGCCTGAACTACTTTGAACATGAACAACCACTGATGACTTAAATGGATCACTTTCCTATAATGAAAAGGAAGTGGAGAAATGGAAAGGAAAATTCAAAGCAAAACCAATTCATGGAGTGTGGGTGTCATCTGAAGGAAAACCCCTGCTCCCTAGAAGTTTCCATCACCAAATTTACCAATCTGTTCATCCTAATGGCCACTTTGGTACCCCGGGCATGGTGGACTCTGTTAAGAGAGTCTGGCTGGCCCCTGGTATAACTACCAGAGCCCCTAAAGTGTGTTCAGCCTGCTCTTCCTGCCAGTCAGATCACCAACATGCCTTTGGTGGAAAAGCCTTTGCTGGGCGTCCTCTGGCTTACACACCTTGTGAGCGTTCTTTGTAAGGGAAGTGTCTCCTTTGGAGTGGTGTCCACCGAGGATCTGGAGGGATAGAGGAGGCAAAGGCAAGTCCTGTGTGACCCTGGAGGCATGACCCTCCCCTGCAGGCATGCCCATTCCTCCAGCCATGCATCCCTCCTCACCTCAAAAGGGGGGGAAGTGTCGTTTCTGGCAACATAGGGTGGACCTTGTCCTTGCAGGGATGAGACAGCTGTCCCTTTTACCGGCACGTTCACTATTCTCCTTGGTCCTCACCATGTCCTGGCTAGGTCTGTGAAAGGAGTGAAGCAGGTAGAGAATACACTAGACGATGCTGGCTGGCTGACTGGCTGGCTGGCTGACTGTGTGCTGGCATCAGTGCCTGCCTAGATAGAGAGATGGCTGGAACCTATAGGGTAGCCTGGTCACTCTTGGGCTCCACTTGTACCTTGTGTTCTTGGCTCTCCCTCAGAATGTGATGCCACAGAGCGGTCAGCTGTAGCACAAAGAGCAGCAGCAGCAGCAGCAGTGTTAAGGCAGCTCTTCTGTTCCGTGTCTAGGACTCCTGCCTTTTGGGTTGAAGGTATAATGACCGATTCTGGCTCAGAATCCATGGAGGACACACACACACACACAAACACACACACACACACACGGTAATGCAACACACAAGAGGTACTTTATTGAGCAAAATATAGCTTGGTGCCGAGGACCCAAAGTGCTGGCCCCGAGGCTGCGATTTGCAGGTGTTTTATACACTTTTAGGGTACAGGGAGTAAAAAGGAATTCCTGGGGTGGGGGGGAATGAACCGAAACTCCTGGGGCTGGGGTCCTGAAGACACAGCAATCTTAGTCTTCGATACCCATATGTTTCACGTATGGTCATGGTGACCTAGGTTAGGTCAGTGAATCGTGAGATGATATATCTTTGTGAAACCTGGGATAAGAGTCCAACCTGCGGCTGCTACATAAAGTATGTCCTTAGTGGGTTTGGGCTCGAGAAGGAGAAAGGAGTCGGAGAAAATGGGTGATAAATCAAGAGACACAGAGAAGTGAATTGAAATGGGAGCGGCGATGGCCCCTGATACTATTTTCCTTAGAAAAACCATGAAAGGAAAATCTGAGACAGAAGAGACCAAGCGGAGGTAAGAATTCTGAGATAGAAGGACGTGGCCAATAGTGGCGCTAGGACAGATAAAGAGAGACAGCAGGGAGAACTCCTAGGTTGCAGGAAAGAAGAGAAAAAGCAGGGGGCCTCACCACAGCCTTTATTGTGGATTGAGAGGTGATTAATGAATAAGTGACATAGTACATAGTTCTTAACTTTGGTTGCATAGACAATGACAAGATCAGAGGAGGCGGGGATTCTCCTGACATGAGCTTTTCAGAGGAATGAGGTTTGACAAGGTGAGGGCTAAGCCTTTGTGGCTCAGGCCCAGGAATTCTCTTGCCCTTAGAACTGCCGATACATGGATCGTGAATGGATCTGATCAAGTATTTCATACATCAACCATACCCCCATGCCTGGTAGGTTATATATCCACCCCCTTTTTTTTTTTACAAAAATTAAATAAGAGGGTATCCTGTTACAATGAAATTGTAAACTTAATCAACAAACAGGAATACTAGTGAGCTATCAGATAAAGAATCAAAAATGAATTCACAATCCAATTTCAAAATGAAGTATAACTTAGCAATACTGCTGTAAAAATGATAAGAATGATCTTCATTTCCATTTAGCAATGTCAAGCGTAACAATTTTCATTATCCAAGATCACAAGTTATAATATCAAATAATAAGAAAATGATGTTCACTCCTTAGTGATCCTGAATTAAGGTGATAAAGTAATCATAGGACAGGTGCATGGACATATCATATTGCCCATGTATAGCCAGGATTATAAGAAGTTGTCACATCTTCAATAGTTAAAGAAAAAGACTTCCTCTCGAGATGAGAAGGAATCCTTGTCTTTCCCTTGTTCTGATTATGCGTAGTCTTTGGGATATATAATCCAAGATGCCTGCCACATAGAGATATGGTTGCAGGGTTGGTACCATGGCCTGTGAATGAGGGTGTCTGTAACCTGGTCGTGGTGGTTACAAAAAGGGATTTTTCCTTTGTGGGCTGGGACTCGAGAAGAAGGAGCAAGGAGTCTGAGAATATGGGTGAAGAATGACAGACAGAGACAAGTCAAAGTCATAGATAGGGCAGGCGTGATCCCCTCTGCTTTTTTCCTTGGTCAAAGAATTAAAATTAAAAAATTAAAATTTTTTTTTTAATTTAAATTTTAAATTTAAATGTAAAATTAAAAAGAAAATATGAGAAGCTTGCAGACAGGTGGAAGTAAGACAGGTGGCCCAGAGAGGCCTTAGTAAAGAGACAGTAGTGAAGCTTTAAGATTGCTGGAACAAGAGAGGGAATCACGCCTTGACCCCAGGCTTTCTAGGGGATAGCCAGGATCAATGACCAGATAAGAAAGCATAGATAATTCAGATTGGATGGGAAGGTAATGATGACACCTTTTGGGTGTGTTGACCTCAACCCGCCCTTTTACCAAGGAATTGGAGTCCTCACCAAATGTCAATGCACCAAATGTTAATGAGTTTGCATGGCTAGGTCAAGAGTCCACCCACAAATGTCAGAGTTCCAACCTTGTGTCTGAAGACACAATATCCATATATCAGTTATATTTCTTAGATGTGAATATGCTTGGAATGCTACATATCCCCCCTTTTTGTGTTAAAAAAATAAGATGAAGGGCGAGTGAATTAAAAATACGAGAAAAATTTGACTCAAATTAAAAATATAAAAATCATGTAGCATCATCAAATGATACTTCAAGTGATTCAAAATAGACATCCAAAACATATTGTAAAAACTTTGGATGTAAAAAGGAAATGTGATTGTCAAGAACAATGAAGATTTAACTCTCAACTTATTGATAATTTGATAATGATGAAAATAAATGATAAAAGTCTCATAATAAATTAAAAATAATGATAAAAAGTAATAAGAAAATAATCTTACTTCAAAATTTATGAAAAGAAAAACAACATAGGATAATCAAAATATTCAGAGAAAATAAAGTAAAAGAGCATCAAATCCAAATTGCTCAATTGAAATGAAAATGGTATAAAGATATTCTTAAGAATACTTTCTCTCTTTCTCCCCCCCTTTTTTGAATAGTATACCAAATAGATTAGCATGTTTTACATTTTTCAAACATTAGTGCAAACATCAATTCAAGTGTCAATATTCCCCAAAACATTACATTTTGATTTGTTGTTGAAACAAGAGTGAAGCTAATGAAGTGACATGGCAAGTTTTGGCTGTACATTTCTCATATAAGCCTTATTGGTATGTACAAAAATAAAATTTCAGATTCATATATCAGGATCAGAGCATTAGTCGTACTTACAATGTACTTCTAGTATTTCAAGGAAAATATCTGGGAAAAATAATCTGAGAAAATGATCATGGAAAATGACCATGAAATGAATGCAAAATTTTAAACTAATGGCTCACCTTTCATGTGGCATAGCTGTAGCTGAGCCAATGTGTAACGTCAGAATTTACATTCAAACATGATTTCTATTTACCTAATCAATGTTGACCAAGATTGACATTGTAAAATTTTTACACAATTAGAAATGCAAAAATTAGTGCAAATTCTTAACAAGTACCAATATTCCCATTAACTTTACATTCTGATTTGTTGTATTAATATGCCTTATACGAAGTTTCTGAATGTCATTCAGGCTTTTTAAACAATATCTGCTCATTTCTATCCTTGCTGACCTCATGCCCTGTTTAAAAAAATAATAGTTCCTACATATTAAAAATTTGAATGTATTAGAAATATCTCTAAATCATATACCGATTCATGCTAGTCATTTAAACACTTGCACTTAGTATTAACTTTCCTTTTGACCAATTCCAGTCTTTGGGATAAAACCTTATAACCTAATTCAGGCTATGGGCATTGAAACCCTGACTTCTAGAGAAAGATAAGACCTTCATCCCTGAAGGCTTCTTTTCTTATGCAGCCTGCCCCCATCACCACAGATCTCTGCAAGCCAAAACAGCATTAAGGAGGCTACAGATAGCCCCCTGCAAACAAGAAGCAGGATTTCTAGCTTGAGCTATAGCATGCAAAACTATTGGAAGCTCTCACCATTATAGAGCTGATTAAAACCCTTTATAAGCAAAATTTTTACACCATATGATTGGAAATTAAGAAAAGTATTACCTGCTGTTAAGAGCAAATGGATTCTTATTAAAATGCTACATTAAACAAGGAGGATTGACTTATCTCTCAGTCTTTTGCCCTTCCCTTCACTTATGATACTAACAATATACTTAACTCACTTCCCTTAACTGACTTTTCTATCCTTGCTATCTTTCCCCTGCCTGTTGCTGCAGAAACAGACAGAGATATTCCATGTCAACCTCTGCCTCCACCCATGCTTAATGTAGTATTATGATCATTTTAAATTCATAGAAATAAGCAGGTAGAAAGGCTTCTCCAACAAAAATCAGTAATGATTCGAATAGTGGAGACTCAAATTTAATGCAGGCCATGGGCATTAAAATCCTGAGTTCTATAGAAATTCAAAGCAGAATAATTCATACTGTGAATCAAGTTCCTTTGACTAAAGAATACGGGGCTAGATAACACTGAGACCTACAGGTCCGAAGGCAAAATCATTCTTATCAATTAAATATAAGTTTATCGCAAGGAATTTCTCTACTTGAACATTGCTTATTTCCAAAGTTGTGCAAGGCAGAAGCCAAAAATCGTAAAAGATACTCATGTGCCATATCTCTGTGTTATCTACAGAAATTATCTAGCACAGGTAAATTGTGAAAGCTTAATAAGTAATGGTTAAACGCAGAACAAAACTTTAGCTTAAAGAGTGTTTTGAGGAGAGAATTCCTCACAAAAAGACTATAAGATCTTATCAAAGCATGAAAACCATCTCTCCAAAACCTAAAGGAAGACCAGCTTTAAAAAAAGGAGAGCACATGTTTGCAAAAGCAAAAGGCTTTTTTATCGGCAAAACTCTCCACCAGTTTAGCATACCTAAAAGAAACAAGCTTTTTAAAACACAGTCAGAGAATGCAGGAGGACTATTGTTTAAGCATAAATGTATAAACCTGATATGTTTTTCAAACAGATCTTTGCTAAGACATGGTATTACCATGAAGCAAAGTTTAAAAATTAAATTGTCTTAATTGGGATTAGACATGGCAAATTTATATAGGAATGTCTGATTATATTTCTTGATAGGAAAAGTTTTAAAGTTTAAAATCTTTATCTGACTTTTGTTACATGCTACAAGAGATATTTTATCTGTAATAATATTTTAAAATGAATTATAGTACATGTGTAGGTTAAATACCAAGGTATAAACAGTATTTTTCCAAGGCTTTTAGAGGTAAATCCACATGGACTCTTGCAACCATGTGACTCACTGCCACAACTATTTGCATCTGGAAAGGAAACTTAATCCAGCAGTTTGATCAATTGATCCTGCCATATAGAGGGCAATACTCCTACACCTCAGGTTACAAGTTTTTATGACAAGTATTGAATATTATCAAAAGCAAAATTAATAATCAGTGCAATTTTTTAATTGACTAGCATCAATTGGCATATGCTTTAGAGAAATTTCTAATATATTCAAATTTTAAATATGTAGGTATCATTAAATTTTCAAACAGGATATAAGGTCAGCAAGGATAAAAATTAGCAGCCGTTATTTAAAAACCTGAATGAAGTTCAAAATTGTATGTAAGGCACATTATTGCAACTTTATCCAAAAGGCAAATTATTTAGAATCATTCAATCTGAAAAGAATATAAAATCAATTCTCAATATGAGACACATTCTCAACATTGCAAGGCATCAAAGTAAAAACAGTGCTGGAAGGCTTCAAATTGTTAATCAGCAGTAAATTATGAAGGTTATTAATTAATTTGTTAACCAGTAACAGTGACTTATGTGTGGTTTAGAATCGGCAACACTACCACTTGTTCAAATTGCATATATAGATCCTGAGCATTATTGCAGTCTAAAACCAATTACTAGTATCCAAGCTCAAATATTACTTGCACAATGTGGTCGATTTTGGCAACAGAATTTTGTAAAACGCATAGGTGAAATTGATAATTCCATTCATATTATCAAAATCTTTTCAGTCATGAATTTAAATTTGATAGTTTAAAAATGATAACGTCACTGCAATTGCTGTGCTTCCATTTACTGCATCTATTTAGGGTACAGCAGATATTGATGCATGCACAGTATAAGTTTATACAAAAGCAAAAGTTACATGCAGATAGGCTACTGCTTAAGATCACAGTACAAGCTGGTAAAATCAAATGTGATTTATGGTATAATGCTTTTATGATTATTGGTTTAAAACGTGAATATTAAACATCAATGTATGCCATATTGCAAAGCCAAGGTGAAATCATTATCAAAGGCAAATGGCCTTGAGGACACTGCTTTTTAGCAGACACAGATCACTTGCACTCTCTGACACATCAGAGTGCCAAGTCCATTATTCCTCAATATTTTATGGACACAAGGGAAATTGCCTATTATTCTATGTTATTTTTCTTTTCTCATATTTTGAAGTATATTTCAAGTACTTTTAATACTCTAATCCTGAGCAATGAAGGTGCAAATTTTTCTCTTTATATGTACCCAACAGAATGAGATTATAAGAACATGACAGCATTTGTTAAGTTGCAGGTGACTACCCTGGGAAACCATCACTGATTGCATAAAAAGAGAATGCAGAGGACACCTCAATGGTCCAGACAGCCAAAGCCACACACCCAGACATATATTCCATAAGAGATGGATATATGTGGGCTGCTGAGGTTGGAGGTACTGCGACACGGTGTTTGACACCCTCATTCACAGGTGGCTAGGGTATCAAAGTGCAACCATATTGCCATGTAGCAGGCATCTAGGCGGGTATATCCCTAAAATGCATAATCAGTACAAGGGAGAATAAGGAAATTCCCCTTCATATCCAGACACAGTCATCTTTTCTTTGGCTATGAAAGCTCTGGCAACTTCTTATACTCCTAACTGTGTGGGCGATAAGCTAATGCACCTGTCCTATGTTCTATGGGGCTACTTCCTCAATAATTCAAGAAAATGAGAGTGAAAACTATTTTCTTATTACTCTTTGTCATTATTTTTAATCTTTTATGAAACCTTTATCTTTGATTTT
This sequence comes from Monodelphis domestica, assembly GCF_027887165.1. NCBI lineage: Eukaryota > Metazoa > Chordata > Mammalia > Didelphimorphia > Didelphidae > Monodelphis > Monodelphis domestica. The sequence goes on along the minus strand of NC_077227.1, from coordinate 423,479 downwards.
GATTACTAAGTATTAAGATCACATTTTATTTTTATATTTTTTTTAGTCACAAATTTTGTTACATTTTTATGTCACTCAACCTTCACTTCTTTTTATTTTTAAAACAAAAAAGGAGGATATGTAGCATTCCAAGCATATTCACATCTATGAAATATAAATGATTGAACGATTACTGTATCTTCAGGCACAAGGTTAAACCAATGATATTCCTGGGTGTTCCCTTGAACTGGCCATGAGGCCTGTTGCCTAGGACAAACTCATTAACATTATCAGAGTATTCCCTTGGGAAAGTGCGGGTTGATTAACATGATCAGAGCATTTCTTTGAGAAAGGGCAGGTTGAAATCCACACGCCCAAAGCTGTTACCTCTACCTTACCGACCAATCTTATTTGTCAGTGCTTGGTGATGTGATTGCTAGGTCCTTGGAAGTAAGGCCCAGACCAGATAGGAATAAAAACAGAGGCAACTTTGTGATAGGTCTCTTGGAACTTCCTCTCCCCTTTCTTGGACCTCTGCTCTGCTCCTAATCCTCTCTCTCTCTTTCTCTCTCTACCTGAATCTCTTCCTCCCCCGAGGCTCTAGCCCCTCTCGGCTATGTATTCTCTGCCCACTCTCCTTCTCTACCTCGTATTCCAGTGATCCTCATATTCTCCTTCCCAGAAGAATATCATAGGGGTTTGCCTGCCCTATTTAAACGCTGACTTGTCCGTGTCTGTCATTCTTCACCCTGGTTCCCCGATTTCCTACCTCTCCTCGGGTCCCTACCACAAAGGACAACCTACTCTTTGTAGACCCTGTTTATCAGGACTCTACAAATGCTGCCCTCCACGTGGCAGGATCAACTTATCAATGTGCTGGAGTAACTTCCCTTCTAATACCCAAATAACCAAAGAGGTTTAGAAGCAATTCACGTGGCTGGAGCAGTCCATTTGGCTTCACCTCTAGAAGCCTTGAAAAATACTGTTTACAACTTGGTACTTAACCTACAGTTACACTAGAATTCATATTAAAATTGTATTACAGATAAGATATCTCTTGTTCAGATATTCTGTAGTATATGACAAAAGTCAGATAAAGATTTTGAACTTTCCCTATCAAGAAATGTAATCAGACATTCCTATATAATTTTGGCATGTCCAATCTAAATTAGAACAATTTAATTTTTTTTATTAAATGTGACTTACTTACAGTATCTCCATATTTTAGCAACGATCTTTTGAAAGCCAGATTTTCACCCTTTTGTTTTACACATTAGCTTGCCTGGATTCTCTGGCAGTCCTTCAAAGAGTTTCTTGCAGCTGGTCTTTTGATATGCTAACATAGTGATATACTTTACTGAGAAGAGTGAAGCCTGTTGCCCTGGCTATCTGCAGGATAGCAAAATATCTGTTCAAACTAGGCTTTCCTGAATTTTAAAGTAACTCAGGATTATTTCATCGACTTACCAATTTTGATTAAGCCTGTGGTCTTAGTAGAAAAAGTTTTTAGAAATGATCTTTGCTGTAAAGTGACCTGATCCTTTGAAGTGTCCAGCTTTGCTGGAAGCAAAGCAAAGAGGTGTTCTTTCTTTCAAATGGAATTGCATTCAAATTCCTGAGGACGAAAGTTCAAGGCTTGTTCTGTCTTATTAAATCCTTCAAAATTTACCTGTGCCAGATAACTTCTGAGAGATAATGGGCACTTGTATTCCCTCATGATTTTTATTTTGTTCCTGCCATCACTTTTGAAAGAAGCAGTCTTTAAGTAAAGAAATCCCTGGCAATGAACTTAGAATCAATTGATACTAATGATCTGGCCCTGGAACTTGCTGGCCTTATCTAGCCCAGTATTCTTTAGTTAAAAGAACTTGATTAACATACTGAATCAGCCTGCTTAGAATTTCTTTAGAAGCCAGGATATCAATACCCATAGTCTGAACTAAATTTATGTTTGCACTTTTCGAATCTCTAGTTTTTGCTGGAGAAGTATTTCTACCTGATTTTTTTTGTCGTTTTTATAAATTTAAAATGATTGTAATACTGCATTAAGTATTTGTGGAGGCAGAGGTTGAAATGAACGATTCTGTCTGTTTCTGCAGCAAGCAGACAGAGGAATAATAGCATGAATAGATAAGAGTCAGTTAAAGGAAGGGGGTTAAGTATTTTGTTTGTAGCATTAGTGGAAGGAAGGGCAAAAGACTGAGGGATAAGTCAATGCTTAATGCAGCATATTAATTAGAGTCCATTGGCTCTCAAGTGTAGGTATTGAGATTCTTAATCAGCCCTAGAGTGCTGAGAGCCTCCAAGCATTTTGAATAGTACAGGGCAAGCTAGAAATCCTGCTTCCTTCTTTGTAGGGGCTATCTGCATCCTCACTAACACTCTTTTGACTGGTAGAGTTCTGTGGGGAAAGGAGCAGGATGCATTTGAAAAGAAGTATTAAAAGATGAAGGTGGCTGTAGAGAGCTAAAAGCCTCGAGGAAGTAACATCTTCTTGAATTTGTAAAGCTTTTTCTACCATATCATTGGAATGCTGGAATGGCTTTGTATATAATGCCATTTGCCTAATTTCCCATGTGCTGTTATTGACTTGTGGTATTTTCTGCTTCTCTTTCTTATACTGCCTCAATTTATCTCCATCTAGATCCAATTGTGGCACATTCAGAACATCCCTTGCTGGAAATTCAGGATATGCTTTCCATACTAGGTTGAGTAATGCTTCAAAGATCTTAATACCTTTCTTTTCAATGAAAGACATTAACAGTCTAATAGAATAGGTATGAGATGAGGTAGTTTGACCCATATTTCTAAAACAAAAGTCGTGTTTACCGCAGAGGCCACCTGCAGGTTCCGTCTTTTTTTGGCTCCGGGCTCCAATAATGCTTCTCAAGCTGTGCACACTTGAACTGATAAAGCCTGTAAGGGAGGTTTGTTCCTAAGCCGGGGGTGCCCATTATAACAGGCGTCCAGCGGCTGTCATAAAAAAGGATATTTATTTGTGGGTTTGGGCTCGAGAAGGAGCAAGAACTCTGAGAAAATGGGTGAAGAATACGGGACACAGACAAATCAATATTTTTTGGAAGGGAAGGCTTGAATCCCTGAGGACATTTTCTTCGGAAAGAGAATTAAAGGAAAATGTGAGAAGCAACGTGCAGACACGTGGTAGTAATAATTCCGAGATAGAAAGGACTGAGCATGCTCTCTCCTAGAAAGCCGTGACATTTTAATTATTCCTCTTGACCAAACATAGGTTTAGACTGCTACAGTGGAGTAGAGAGGATTTCCTTGGGTGGGGGGTGGGGAGTGAACAGGAACTCCTGGGGCTGGGGTCCTGAAACCCAGGTGCCAAAAGGGAAGACACATCAATCTTAGCCTTTGGTACCCAGATGTTTAACCTATGGTCATGGTGACCGAGTTTAGGTCAGCGAATCGTGAGATGATATATCTTTGTGAAACCTGGGATAGCAGTCTACCTGCGGCTGCTACATAATGTATTTTCTTAGTAGGTTTGGGCTTGAGAAGGAGAAAGTAGTCGGAGAAAATGGGTGATAAATCAAGAGACACAGAGAAGTGAATTGAAATGGGGAGTGACGATGGCCCCTGATACTATTTTCCTTAGAAAAATCATGAAAGGAAAATCTGAGACATAAGAGAGACGGCGGGGAAGTAAGAACTCCGAGATAGAAAACACATGGCCAAGAGTGGCGATAGGACAGATAAAGCAGAAAACAAGAGGAAGAGCAGCACTCCTCACCCCAGCCTTTATTGTGCATTGAGAGGTGATCAATGAATACGTGTCATAGCACGTAGTTCTTAACTTTGGTTGCATAGACAATGAGAAGGTCAGAGTAGGCGGGGATTCTCCTGACATGAGCTTTTCAGAGGAACGAGGTTTGACAAGGTGAGGGCTAAGCCTTTGTGGCTCAGGCTCAGGAATTCTCTTGCCCTTAGAACTGCCCATATATTGATCATGAACGGACAGCCTTTAAATTTTAATTATTCCCCTTGACCATACATAGGTGTGGACTGCTACAGGGGAGTAGAGAGAGGAATTCCTGGGTTGGGGACGAGTGAACAGGAACCCCTGGGGCTGGGGTCCTGAAACCCAGGTGCCAAAAGGGAAGACACATCAATCTTAGCCTTTGGAACCCAGATGTTTAAGCTATGGTCATGGTGACTGAGGTTAGATCAGTGAATCGTGACATGATCTATCTTTTTGAAACCTGGGATAACATATCCTTGTGAAACCACATGAGTAAGGACATGTCAACCTTAGTTCTTGGCACTAGGAGCCCATTCGGGATTAATCTGGAGGGCAAGTTCCCATGATATTAATCTGTTACTTCAAAGGTTAAGAAGAGGACCTTGTTTGGATGAGAGGGCATTTCTATGATCTAGGAGGTACACGAAGCTTCCTTTCCTTCCTTCTTTCTTTTCCTCAAATTTTTTGGTCCCCTTCCATCCCCTCCTTCCTTTCTCCATCTCTCCCTCCCATATGTCCTCCTTCCCTCCCTCTCCCCATCCTTCCTTTTCATTTCAGCTCAGTGGAGGACATTTGACTAAGATGGGGCCTGGAACATCGGTTTGTCTAATCTCCCTCACTCCTCTCTGTCCAATAGAGGGCCCTCTCAGGCTTGCAGGCAGATTCAAGCAATGGGAGATTTTTCAGGGCCAGACTTGGCCCGCCAGGAATGAATGATACCCCTGCTCCATTTCCTTGCATGCTCAGGAGGTTCCCGCCTCCTCCCCATGTCCTGGCTAGGTCTTGGAAGTAAGAGAGCCAGGCCAAGAATGCAGGGGAGGTTGCGGGTTTGCTTGCTGCAGGGAGAAAGGCCTGCCTTGAGGCAGAGCTGGATGAAGCATGCAGGGTAAGCAGGCCACTCTAGGCGATGCCATGGTGTGGTCAGGAGAAAGAGCAGCAGCAGTAGCATTAAGGCACATATCTGTTCTGCCATCGAAGCCTTGTTCCTGTCAGCCTAAATGGGGAGGAAGGAGATGGTCTCTGGGTGGGAGGGCATGCATTTTGTAGAGCTAGAAGTAAAGCTAATGCACCTTTCTTTCCTTTTGGTTTCTGCCAAAGGTTTTCTCCCTCCCCTTGCCTTCCTTCCTGCTTTCTTCCCTCCCTGGTGAAATGAAGGTCCCGTCATGAAGGTGCTTCTGGAAGGTAAGTCTAATGAATCCATTTCCGCTCACCCTCCTGGTGGTGGTGGATGCCAGCCTCTGGTCAGCAAGGTGGCAATCCCTCCTTCCCCAGGGGGTCCATACCGGGGTGGGAGGGAGTTGTGTGTCAGCATCAGGAGCAGTATTAGCAGCTGAATAGCTCCTCTGGGGACCTACCAAAGTCTCCCCTTTGGGGACTACTTTGGCGATTGCGGGCCATGTGATTTGAGGGTTTTTTCTTTGTTTTTGGCGAAGCTTCTTTAGACAGGTCTCCCCCAATCTGAAGGCGAAGGGGAACACTGGGACTCCTTTGGGCATTGTAGGTCAATACCAAAGAGGGTTGTTTTTTTTTGTTTGTTTTGCCTCCGCCGAACCTGGGCTTTTTGTAAGGGATAGATGTGAGGCAAGGCCAGTCCCAGGTCGGAGGTGTGTGTGTGTGTGTGTGGGGCTGAGCCTTTTCCCCTGGCTGCTGGTGGTGTATCCCTTAATGTGCTTTTGGAGCCCGAACCAAGCTAGCTGCCAAGCTAGCAGCCATAGGAGGGCCTGAACTACTTTGAACATGAACAACCACTGATGACTTAAATTGATCACTTTCCTATAATGAAAAGGAAGTGGAGAAATGGAAAGGAAAATTCAAAGCAAAACCAATTCATGGAGTGTGGGTGTCATCTGAAGGAAAACCCCTTCAGAGGAGGCAGGGATTCTCCTGACATGAGCTTTTCAGAGGAACGAGGTTTGACAAGGTGAGGGCTAAGCCTTTGCGGCTCAGGCCCAGGAATTCTCTTGCCCTTAGAACTGCCGATACATTGATCATGAATGGATCTGATCAAGTATTTCATACATCAACCATACCCCCATGCCTGGTAGGTTATATATCCACCCCTTTTATTTTTTTACAAAAATTAAATAAGAGGGTATCCTGTTACAATGAAATTGTAAACTTAATCAACAAACAGGAATACTAGTGAGCTGTCAGATAAAGAATCAAAAATGAATTCACAATCCAATTTCAAAATGAAGTATAACTTAGCAATACTGCTGTAAAAATGATAAGAATGATCTTCGTTTCCATTTAGCAATGTCAAGCGTAACAATTTTCATCATCCAAGATCACAAGTTATCATATCAAATAATAAGAAAATGATGTTCACTCCTTAGTGATCCTGAATTAAGGTGATAAAGTAATCATAGGACAGGTGCATGGACATATCATATTGCCCATGTATAGCCAGGATTATAAGAAGTTGTCACATCTTCAATAGTTAAAGAAAAAGACTTCCTCTCGAGATGCGAGGGAATCCTTGTCTTTCCCTTGTTCTGATTATGCGTAGTCTTTGGGATATATAATCCAAGATGCCTGCCACATAGAGATATGGTTGCAGGGTTGGTACCATGGCCTGTGAATGAGGGTGTCTGTAACCTGGTCGTGGTGGTTACAAAAAGGGATTTTTCCTTTGTGGGCTGGGACTCGAGAAGAAGGAGCAAGGAGTCTGAGAATATGGGTGAAGAATGACAGACAGAGACAAGTCAAAGTAATAGATAGGGCAGGTGTGATCCCCTCTGCTTTTTTCCTTGGTCAAAGAATTAAACTTAAAAAATTTAATTTTTTTTTTAAATTTAAATTTTAAATTTAAATGTAAAATTAAAAAGAAAATATGAGAAGCTTGCAGACAGGTGGAAGTAAGACAGGTGGCCCAGAGAGGCCTTAGTAAAGAGACAGTAGTGAAGCTTTAAGATTGCTGGAACAAGAGAGGGAATCACGCCTTGACCCCAGGCTTTCTTGGGGATAGCCAGGATCAATGACCAGATAAGAAAGCATAGATAATTCAGATTGGATGGGAAGGTAATGATGACACCTTTTGGGTGTGTTGACCTCAACCCGCCCTTTTACCAAGGAATTGGAGTCCTCACCAAATGTCAATGCACCAAATGTTAATGAGTTTGCATGGCTAGGTCAAGAGTCCACCCACAAATGTCAGAGTTCCAACCTTGTGTCTGAAGACACAATATCCATATATCAGTTATATTTCTTAGATGTGAATATGCTTGGAATGCTACATATCCCCCCTTTTTGTGTTAAAAAAATAAGATGAAGGGCGAGTGATATAAAAATACGAGAAAAATTTGACTCAAAAATATAAAAATCATGTAGCATCATCAAATGATACTTCAAGTGATTCAAAATAGACATCCAAAACTTATTGCAAAAAGTTTGGATGTAAAAAGTAAGTGTGATTGTCAAGAACAATGAAGATTTAACTCTCAACTTATTGATAATTTGATAATGATGAAAATGATCTTCATACATAACATACCAAATCATCTGAGCAAATGATTTTGGGAATATGATTCCAAAATTAAAACAAAATTTTAGACTCTCTTTTCACTGTTTATGTGGCATGTTTGAAGCTGAGCCAATATGTAATATCAGAATTTACATTCCCAATGATTTCTCATTCCTGATCTAAATTGACTAAAACTCTCCTTGTACAGGAGCATAATTTTTCCACCATTAAAAGCTTTGTAAAAACATGAATACAAGAATTATTGTGAAATTTTTAACAAATACCAACATTCCCAAACACATTACATTCTGATCTGCAGTCTAAATACCCAGGATGATGACAATGAAGTGACATTTCAAGTTTTGGCTGCATATTTCGTATATCATCCTCATTTAAATTTCTGCTTTTATCAATAAACCCATCAATATGATAGCCAAGCATATCACATTACCAATATTTGGCAAATTCATTCCACCAAACCAATGTTTGGGTAAATAGAAGCTTAAGTTGTTTCTGACGTAGAAAGAATTTCTACAGTTTCTGGAACTTGTCGAATTTGGTGTAGCTTGTTCTTTCCTGGTTGTTAATGTATAATATTCCATGTGCTTTTTCTACAAGCTTATCCGTGCCTATTGTGTCCTATTTTCAATACCTACTCCAAAAAAGGAAAACTTAGATCATACTTTGCCCTTGCTCCATGTATGTGTGTGATAACTCGTTCCACCTAGGAGAGTCAATAACTGCGCGTCCACAGAAATTGTCCAACCTAGCGCACTCAGATGACCACTGAGGCTTTACTTTCAAATACCAGAAGGTCTTCCAGTATTTGGATGGGAAGCCAATAGACCCCGAATCCAGTGGCCTGCCTGAATTCTGGGACTATTGGTAGAGAGCAAGAAACCGTTCCCATAAAGATATTACCCCAAAAGACAGGATTTCAGGACTAATGGTTAACAATGGTATTAACACTCAAGTACACCCACGGTGGTTGGCATGTCACGTCCACCTAGTTATTGGCAGGAACATCATCTTTGCATGGTTGTCAATGATCTTTTTCAATAACTTAGGTTCCTGATGAAAGGTTTCAGAGTGCATTTTGGCTGATCTCTCATACCTTTTTTCCAGAGTCACATCAGGATCATCTGTCCATTAAACCTGCCTGTGTAGCATTTTCTGCCTGGCACCTCACTTTTTGTTGTCCGAGGTATCAGATCTATGCTATGAGTGAAAGTTTTCGATCTCCTCCTCTTTGGAGAGTCATACCAATGTCTATACCCTCGGGGATAGCAGCATTTCTTACAATACTAGTAGTAGTTTTACAATGTATCCTTTTGACAGTATCATAGACATACAAAACGAAAGGTATACATTCACGTCTAAACAAGTGTAGCTATTTTGTTTTGATTCCATAAGAAAGACCTCGGAGTGTGGGATTTATCTGATGTCTTAGACAGACACAAGTGTGGTTTAGTCCTTCTGAGTTAGCATCCTTGCTCTTGGTTTGGGTACACTATATCAATGGATGTCAGCCGGACCAGTGTCCCACAGTAGCCTAATAGCTAATGTCACTGATAGTGTCATGTCAGTCTTCTGGAGTGATCTTAGTCACCGGTGAAGTGTCCTTCCAGCGTGCCTGGATAGTGGCTGGCGTGTAGTTAGCTGATGTCAACAGCGTTGGTCTGCTTCTCTTCCTGGTCTTGTGTTGGCTGGCATGATGTGCTTTGTGGGTGACCAGATGTTTCCACTCTCTGTCAACATACAGACAAGACCTCGACCCAACGTTATCATCCCCTTGTGTCCCTTACAGTCTTAATTTCTTGGTAATATTCAACCCAATTCAGATCTATCCTACAATGTAATCTTTAGCAGGACATTCAAACTGTTATTGCAAAGTTTTAACTGATGTTCGTTTTAGAGTGTGGAAGAGATAGATGGTTAGTGATACCGTTTCCACCCTTCTTTCTTATGAAAGTTGAAATGCCACAGCTGAACAAAATTGACTTTTCGATAAGTCTGATACGAAGAAAGACAGGCTGGTTTTGCCAAAAGAATGTACCCTTGAAGACAATGATCACATATACATTTTGGACAAATCGTACTGCAATAGGACAGTATTTATGGTACAGTCATAACCTTCCCAATTGTACGACTTGATATTTGATCATATTTGGGTAACGTGGAACAATTCCACAAAAGTAATTTTCAGTTCCTTGTTATGCCAATACCATTTGGAATTTTCAGGTATGTGATAACGTTTGATCTTATAACCAATACCCATCAATCTGTAGTCCAGAATATCTGTCAGGGACTTCACGATATTCTTCTGGAGGCAAATTGTGTTTCATACAATGACATGTGCGTGGATAGTGTGTTAGACCTGCCTATAGGGCAGTGATGATCTTTCCAGCTCATCGGCTGTTTTTTCCATGTGTCCTGTGCCAGACACCTCTGCAGCCTGTCCTTTTTCTGGTGAGATTTTCTTGCTATCGGATAGCTTGCACATAAGCCATGAGCTATCCAATTCAGCCCATTTATTGCTATGAAAAGCACTGCTATCCCAAGATGTTTGGAATAGACAACCGTGCACAATTATTCCTAAGTTCTGTAATGGCTTTGCTCACTTCTTCATTTGAGCTTAATGCCATCAACCAGGAGAGTAAGCATGTCCCATCCCCTTTCACCCTGGGACTCCTTTGGGCATTGTAGGTCAATACCAAATAGGTTTTTGTTTTTTGTTTTCCCTCCACGGAATCCGGGCTTTTTGTAAGGGATAGATGTGAGGCAAGGCCAGTCCCAGGTCGGAGGTGTGGGGGTGGGGACTGTGCCCTTTCCCCTGGTTGCTGATGGTGTATCCCTTAATGTGTGTTTGGAGCCCGAACCCCAATTGCAGAGTGTGGCAAAAGCAAGGGCTCCAGCTGAAGGGAGGGGTGGAGGAAGGAGGTGTGTGGAAGAGCTGCGCAGGCCCAGAGTAAAAGGCAGGCCAGGAGGCTTGGAGCGCAGGCGCTCAGGGGCAGGCAGGTGGCACGCAGGCGCAGTAGGGGCAGGCAGGTGGCACGTGGCGGAGGGGGAGGGGAGCGGAAAGTTCCCGCCTTTTCTGTCAGAGCCTCCCTGTGTCGCTGTGCCTAGCATTAAGGTCCGCCAAGGCAAAAGACTGGAAGTTGCGTGTGGACTGTGTGAGGTAGGGGAGCAGCACTTGGGCCGAAGTTGGTCACATGAGGCACCTCTGCCGAGGGGAGGAGGCTTTGGGGGTGGCTGTTTCCGCGGAGCCCGCCTCCTGCCTCTTCCTCTGGGTTCTTCAGTAGTCCCGCCTGCTGCCTGTACTGGTCAGCTCCATAGGCAGGCCTACCCCTGAAAGCTGCCCCTCCCTCTCAATTGCCCCCCTCCCACACTGCCCCTCCTCTCCCTGGGGGACACCCACCAGAAAGTCCCCTCCTTCAGTAGCCCCACTCCCAGGTCCCCAACTTCCTCAGGTGCTCAGCTCCCCCTCCCCCACCCCCTTCGCCTCTTGGTCTCCCTCTTGAGGCCACATATTGGTATTGCATCCGAGGAGGGTTTTTTTTTTTTTTTAATGGTTTTGAAATAAGCTTTTAGTGCAAGTCTCCTCTTGGACCCCAAGCCTCGTACACATCCTGACGTCTCAGGCATAAATATGAGTGGACCTTGGCCGTGAGTGGCCCACTTTGCCTTAGAGCAGTCACATACCTGCCTTCCACCCTGTGCTCTCAGTATTCTCCTTCCATAGCGGATGCAGAAATGATTAAGGAAGTTCTTTCTGCTCTCCCGCTGCCTGAAGCCCTGGCTCTAGTTCACTGCTGTGCCCATAGAGGTGGCACTGACCCTGTCTCCAGGGGACATGACTGAGCAGATGCTGCTGCCAAGCTAGCAGCCATAGGAGGGCCTGAACTACTTTGAACAGGAACAACCACTGATGACTTAAATGGATCACTTTCCTATAATGAAAAGGAAGTGGAGAAATGGAAAGGAAAATTCAAAGCAAAACCAATTCATGGAGTGTGGGTGTCATCTGAAGGAAAACCCCTGCTCCCTAGAAGTTTCCATCACCAAATTTACCAATCTGTTCATCCTAATGGCCACTTTGGTACGCCGGGCATCGTGGACTCTGTTAAGAGTATCTGGCTGGCCCCTGGTATAACTACCAGAGCCCCTAAAGTGTGTTCAGCCTGCTCTTCCTGCCAGTCAGATCACCAACATGCCTTTGGTGGAAAAGCCTTTGCTGGGCGTCCTCTGGCTTACACACCTTGTGAGCGTTCTTTGTAAGGGAAGTGTCTCCTTTGGAGTGGTGTCGATGGAGGATCTGCAGGGATAGAGGAGGCAAAGGCAAGTCCTGTGTGACCCTGGAGGCATGACCCTCCCCTGCAAGCATGCCCATTCCTCCAGCCATGCATCCCTCCTCACCTCAAAAGGGGGGAAGTGTCGTTTCTGGCAACATAGGGTGGGCCTTGTCCTTGCAGGGATGAGACAGCTGTCCCATTTACTGGCATGTTCACTATTCTCCTTGGTCCTCACCATGTCCTGGCTAGGTCTGTGAAAGGAGTGAAGCAGGTAGAGAATACACTAGACACTGCTGGCTGGCTGACTGGCTGGCTGACTGTGTGCTGGCATCAGTGCCTGCCTAGATAGAGAGATGGCTGGAACCTATAGGGTAGCCTGGTCACTCTTGGGCTCCACTTGTACGTTGTGTTCTTGGCTCTCCCTCAGAATGTGATGCCACAGAGCGGTCAGCTGTAGCACAAAGAGCAGCAGCAGCAGCAGCAGTGTTAAGGCAGCTCTTCTGTTCCGTGTCTAGGACTCCTGCCTTTTGGGTTGAAGGTATAATGTCTGATTCTGGCTCAGAATTCATGGAGGACACACACACACACACACACACACACACACACACACACACACACACACGGTAATGCAACACACAAGAGGTACTTTATTGAGCAAAATATAGCTTGGTGCCGAGGACCTAAAGTGCTGGCCCCGAGGCTGCGATTTGCAGGTGTTTTATACACTTTTAGGGTACAGGGAGTAAAAAGGAATTCCTGGGGTGGGGGGGAGTGAACCGAAACTCCTGGGGCTGGGGTCCTGAAACCCAAGTGCCCAAAGGGAAGACACAGCAATCTTAGTCTTCGGTACCCATATGTTTCACGTATGGTCATGGTGACCGAGGTTAGGTCAGTGAATCGTGAGATGATATATCTTTGTGAAACCTGGGATAAGAGTCCAACCTGCGGCTGCTACATAAAGTATGTCCTTAGTGGGTTTGGGCTCGAGAAGGAGAAAGGAGTCGGAGAAAATGGGTGATAAATCAAGAGACACAGAGAAGTGAATTGAAATGGGAGCGGCGATGGCCCCTGATACTATTTTCCTTAGAAAAACCATGAATGGAAAATCTGAGACATAAGAGACCAAGCGGAGGTAAGAATTCTGAGATAGAAGGACGTGGCCAATAGTGGCGCTAGGACAGATAAAGAGAGACAGCAGGGAGAACTCCTAGGTTGCAGGAAACAAGAGAAAAAGCAGGGGGCCTCACCCCAGCCTTTATTGTGGATTGAGAGGTGATCAATGAATAGGTGACATAGTACATAGTTCTTAACTTTGGTTGCATAGACAATGACAAGATCAGAGGAGGCGGGGATTCTCCTGACATGAGCTTTTCAGAGGAAGGAGGTTTGACAAGGTGAGGGCTAAGCCTTTGTGGCTCAGGCCCAGGAATTCTCTTGCCCTTAGAACTGCCGATACATCGATCATGAATGGATCTGATCAAGTATTTCATACATCAACCATACCCCCATGCCTGGTAGGTTATATATCCACCCCTTTTTTTTTTTTTTACAAAAATTAAATAAGAAGGTATCCTGTTACAATGAAATTGTAAACTTAATCAACAAACAGGAATACTAGTGAGCTATCAGATAAAGAATCAAAAATGAATTCATAATCAAATTTCAAAATGAAGTATAACTTAGCAATACTGCTGTAAAAATGATAAGAATGATCTTCATTTCCATTTAGCAATGTCAAGCGTAACAATTTTCATCATCCAAGATCACAAGTTATCATATCAAATAATAAGAAAATGATGTTCACTCCTTAGTGATCCTGAATTAAGGTGATAAAGTAATCATAGGACAGGTGCATGGACATATCATATTGCCCATGTATAGCCAGGATTATAAGAAGTTGTCACATCTTCAATAGTTAAAGAAAAAGACTTCCTCTCGAGATGAGAGGGAATCCTTGTCTTTCCCTTGTTCTGATTATGCGTAGTCTTTGGGATATATAATCCAAGATGCCTGCCACATAGACATATGGTTGCAGGGTTGGTACCATGGCCTGTGAATGAGGGTGTCTGTAACCTGGTCGTGGTGGTTACAAAAAGGGATTTTTCCTTTGTGGGCTGGGACTCGAGAAGAAGGAGCAAGGAGTCTGAGAATATGGGTGAAGAATGACAGACAGAGACAAGTCAAAGTCATAGATAGGGCAGGCGTGATCCCCTCTGCTTTTTTCCTTGGTCAAAGAATTAAACTTAAAAAATTTAATTTTTTTTTTAAATTTAAATTTTAAATTTAAATGTAAAATTAAAAAGAAAATATGAGAAGCTTGCAGACAGGTGGAAGTAAGACAGGTGGCCCAGAGAGGCCTTAGTAAAGAGACAGTAGTGAAGCTTTAAGATTGCTGGAACAAGAGAGGGAATCACGCCTTGACCCCAGGCTTTCTTGGGGATAGCCAGGATCAATGACCAGATAAGAAAGCATAGATAATTCAGATTGGATGGGGAGGTAATGATGACACCTTTTGGGTGTGTTGACCTCAACCCGCCCTTTTACCAAGGAATTGGAGTCCTCACCAAATGTCAATGCACCAAATGTTAATGAGTTTGCATGGCTAGGTCAAGAGTCCACCCACAAATGTCAGAGTTCCAACCTTGTGTCTGAAGACACAATATCCATATATCAGTTATATTTCTTAGATGTGAATATGCTTGGAATGCTACATATCCCCCCTTTTTGTGTTAAAAAAATAAGATGAAGGGCGAGTGATATAAAAATACGAGAAAAATTTGACTCAAAAATATAAAAATCATGTAGCATCATCAAATGATACTTCAAGTGATTCAAAATAGACAACCAAAACTTACTGCAAAAAGTTTGCATGTAAAAAGTAAGTGTGATTGTCAAGAACAATGAAGATTTAACTCTCAACTTATTGATAATTTGATAATGATGAAAATGATCTTCATACACAACATACCAAATCATCTGAGCAAATGATCTTGGGAATATGATTCCAAAATTAAAACAAAATTTTAGACTCTCTTTTCACTGTTTATGTGGCATGTTTGAAGCTGAGCCAATATGTAATATCAGAATTTACATTCCCAATGATTTCTCATTCCTGATCTAAATTGACTAAAACTCTCCTTGTACAGGAGCATAATTTTTCCACCATTAAAAGCTTTGTAAAAACGTGAATACAAGAATTATTGTGAAATTTTTAACAAATACCAACATTCCCAAACACATTACATTCTGATCTGCAGTCTAAATACCCAGGATAATGATAATGAAGTGACATTTCAAGTTTTGGCTGCATATTTCGTATATCATCCTCATTTAAATTTCTGCTTTTATCAATAAACCCATCAATATGATAGCCAAGCATATCACATTACCAATATTTGGCAAATTCATTCCACCAAACCAATGTTTGTGTAAATAGAAGCTTAAGTTGTTTTTCATGGAGAAAGAATTTCTACAGTTTCTGGAACTTGTCGAATTTGGTGTAGCTTGTTCTTTCCTGGTTGTTAATGTATAATATTCCATGTGCTTTTTCTACAAGCTTATCCGTGCCTATTGTGTCCTATTTTCAATACCTACTCCAAAAAAGGAAAACTTAGATCATACTTTGCCCTTGCTCCATGTATGTGTGTGATAACTCGTTCCACCTAGGAGAGTCAATAACTGCGCGTCCACAGAAATTGTCCAACCTAGCGCACTCAGATGACCACTGAGGCTTTACTTTCAAATACCAGAAGGTCTTCCAGTATTTGGATGGGAAGCCAATAGACCCCGAATCCAGTGGCCTGCCTGAATTCTGGGACTATTGGTAGAGAGCAAGAAACCGTTCCCATAAAGATATTACCCCAAAAGACAGGATTTCAGGACTAATGGTTAACAATGGTATTAACACTCAAGTACACCCACGGTGGTTGGCATGTCACGTCCACCTAGTTATTGGCAGGAACATCATCTTTGCATGGTTGTCAATGATCTTTTTCAATAACTTAGGTTCCTGATGAAAGGTTTCAGAGTGCATTTTGGCTGATCTCTCATACCTTTTTTCCAGAGTCACATCAGGATCATCTGTCCATTAAACCTGCCTGTGTAGCATTTTCTGCCTGGCACCTCACTTTTTGTTGTCCGAGGTATCAGATCTATGCTATGAGTGAAAGTTTTCGATCTCCTCCTCTTTGGAGAGTCATACCAATGTCTATACCCTCGGGGATAGCAGCATTTCTTACAATACTAGTAGTAGTTTTACAATGTATCCTTTTGACAGTATCATAGACATACAAAACGAAAGGTATACATTCACGTCTAAACAAGTGTAGCTATTTTGTTTTGATTCCATAAGAAAGACCTCGGAGTGTGGGATTTATCTGATGTCTTAGACAGACACAAGTGTGGTTTATTCCTTCTGAGTTAGCATCCTTGCTCTTGGTTTGGGTACACTATATCAATGGATGTCAGCCGGATCAGTGTCCCACAGTAGCCTAATAGCTAATGTCACTGATAGTGTCATGTCAGTCTTCTGGAGTGATCTTAGTCACCGGTGAAGTGTCCTTCCAGCGTGCCTGGATAGTGGCTGGCGTGTAGTTAGCTGATGTCAACAGCGTTGGTCTGCTTCTCTTCCTGGTCTTGTGTTGGCTGGCATGATGTGCTTTGTGGGTGACCAGATGTTTCCACTCTCTGTCAACATACAGACAAGACCTCGACCCAACGTTATCATCCCCTTGGGTCCCTCACAGTCTTAATTTCTTGGTAATATTCAACCCAATTCAGATCTATCCTACAATGTAATCTTTAGCAGGACATTCAAACTGTTATTGCAAAGTTTTAACTGATGTTCGTTTTAGAGTGTGGAAGAGATAGATGGTTAGTGATACCGTTTCCACCCTTCTTTCTTATGAAAGTTGAAATGCCACAGCTGAACCAAATTGACTTTTCGATAAGTCTGATACGAAGAAAGACATGCTGGTTTTGCCAAAAGAATGTACCCTTGAAGACAATGATCACATATACATTTTGGACAAATCGTACTGCAATAGGACAGTATTTATGGTACAGTCATAACCTTCCCAATTGTACCACTTGATATTTGATCATATTGGGGTAACGTGGAACAATTCCACAAAAGTAATTTTCAGTTCCTTGTTATGCCAATACCATTTGGAATTTTCAGGTATGTGATAACTTTTGATCTTATAACCAATACCCATCAATCTGTAGTCCAGAATATCTGTCAGGGACTTCACGATATTCTTCTGGAGGCAAATTGTGTTTCATACAATGACATGTGCGTGGATAGTGTGTTAGACCTGCCTATAGGGCAGTGATGATCTTTCCAGCTCATCGGCTGTTTTTTGCACGTGTCCTGTGCCAGACACCTCTGCAGCCTGTCCTTTTTCTGGTGAGATTTTCTTGCCATCGGATAGCTTGCATATAAGCCATGAGCTATCCAATTCAGCCCATTTATTGCTATGAAAAGCACTGCTATCCCAAGATGTTTGGAATAGACAACCGTGCACAATTATTCCTAAGTTCTGTAATGGCTTTGCTCACTTCTTCATTTGAGCTTAATGCCATCAACCAGGAGAGTAAGCATGTCCCATCCCCTTTCACCCTGGGACTCCTTTGGGCATTGTAGGTCAATACCAAATAGGTTTTTGTTTTTTGTTTTCCCTCCACGGAACCCGGGCTTTTTGTAAGGGATAGATGTGAGGCAAGGCCAGTCCCAGGTCGGAGGTGTGGGGGTGGGGACTGTGCCCTTTCCCCTGGTTGCTGGTGGTGTATCCCTTAATGTGTGTTTGGAGCCTGAACCCCAATTGCAGAGTGTGGCAAAAGCAAGGGCTCCAGCTGAAGGGAGGGGTGGAGGAAGGAGGTGTGTGGAAGAGCTGCGCAGGCCCAGAGTAAAAGGCAGGCCAGGAGGCTTGGAGCGCAGGCGCTCAGGGGCAGGCAGGTGGCACGCAGGCGCAGTAGGGGCAGGCAGGTGGCACGTGGCGGAGGGGGAGGGGAGTGGAAAGTTCCCGCCTTTTCTGTCAGAGCCTCCCTGTGTCGCTGTGCCTAGCATTAAGGTCCGCCAAGGCAAAAGACTGGAAGTTGCCTGTGGACTGTGTGAGGTAGGGGAGCAGCACTTGGGCCGAAGTTGGTCACATGAGGCACCTCTGCCGAGGGGAGGAGGCTTTGGGGGTGGCTGTTCCCGCGGAGCCCGCCTCCTGCCTCTTCCTCTGGGTTCTTCAGTAGTCCCGCCTGCTGCCTGTACTGGTCAGCTCCATAGGCAGGCCTACCCCTGAAAGCTGCCCCTCCCTCTCAATTGCCCCCCTCCCACACTGCCCCTCCTCTCCCTGGGGGACACCCACCAGAAAGTCCCCTCCTTCAGTAGCCCCACTCCCAGGTCCCCAACTTCCTCAGGTGCTCAGCTCCCCCTCCCACACCCCCTTCGCCTCTTGGTCTCCCTCTTGAGGCCACATATTGGTATTGCATCCGAGGAGGGTTTTTTTTTTTTTTTTAAATGGTTTTGAAATAAGCTTTTAGAGGTCTGTGCAAGTCTCCTCTTGGACCCCAAGCCTCGTACACATCCTGACGTCTCAGGCATAAATATGAGTGGACCTTGGCCGTGAGTGGCCCACTTTGCCTTAGAGCAGTCACACACCTGCCTTCCACCCTGTGCTCTCAGTATTCTCCTTCCATAGCGGATGCAGAAATGATTAAGGAAGTTCTTTCTGCTCTCCCGCTGCCTGAAGCCCTGGCTCTAGTTCACTGCTGTGCCCATAGAGGTGGCACTGACCCTGTCTCCAGGGGACATGACTGAGCAGATGCTGCTGCCAAGCTAGCAGCCATAGGAGGGCCTGAACTACTTTGAACATGAACAACCACTGATGACTTAAATGGATCACTTTCCTATAATGAAAAGGAAGTGGAGAAATGGAAAGGAAAATTCAAAGCAAAACCAATTCATGGAGTGTGGGTGTCATCTGAAGGAAAACCCCTGCTCCCTAGAAGTTTCCATCACCAAATTTACCAATCTGTTCATCCTAATGGCCACTTTGGTACCCCGGGCATGGTGGACTCTGTTAAGAGAGTCTGGCTGGCCCCTGGTATAACTACCAGAGCCCCTAAAGTGTGTTCAGCCTGCTCTTCCTGCCAGTCAGATCACCAACATGCCTTTGGTGGAAAAGCCTTTGCTGGGCGTCCTCTGGCTTACACACCTTGTGAGCGTTCTTTGTAAGGGAAGTGTCTCCTTTGGAGTGGTGTCCACCGAGGATCTGGAGGGATAGAGGAGGCAAAGGCAAGTCCTGTGTGACCCTGGAGGCATGACCCTCCCCTGCAAGCATGCCCATTCCTCCAGCCATGCATCCCTCCTCACCTCAAAAGGGGGGGAAGTGTCGTTTCTGGCAACATAGGGTGGACCTTGTCCTTGCAGGGATGAGACAGCTGTCCCTTTTACCGGCACGTTCACTATTCTCCTTGGTCCTCACCATGTCCTGGCTAGGTCTGTGAAAGGAGTGAAGCAGGTAGAGAATACACTAGACGATGCTGGCTGGCTGACTGGCTGGCTGGCTGACTGTGTGCTGGCATCAGTGCCTGCCTAGATAGAGAGATGGCTGGAACCTATAGGGTAGCCTGGTCACTCTTGGGCTCCACTTGTACCTTGTGTTCTTGGCTCTCCCTCAGAATGTGATGCCACAGAGCGGTCAGCTGTAGCACAAAGAGCAGCAGCAGCAGCAGCAGTGTTAAGGCAGCTCTTCTGTTCCGTGTCTAGGACTCCTGCCTTTTGGGTTGAAGGTATAATGACCGATTCTGGCTCAGAATCCATGGAGGACACACACACACACACAAACACACACACACACACACGGTAATGCAACACACAAGAGGTACTTTATTGAGCAAAATATAGCTTGGTGCCGAGGACCCAAAGTGCTGGCCCCGAGGCTGCGATTTGCAGGTGTTTTATACACTTTTAGGGTACAGGGAGTAAAAAGGAATTCCTGGGGTGGGGGGGAATGAACCGAAACTCCTGGGGCTGGGGTCCTGAAGACACAGCAATCTTAGTCTTCGATACCCATATGTTTCACGTATGGTCATGGTGACCTAGGTTAGGTCAGTGAATCGTGAGATGATATATCTTTGTGAAACCTGGGATAAGAGTCCAACCTGCGGCTGCTACATAAAGTATGTCCTTAGTGGGTTTGGGCTCGAGAAGGAGAAAGGAGTCGGAGAAAATGGGTGATAAATCAAGAGACACAGAGAAGTGAATTGAAATGGGAGCGGCGATGGCCCCTGATACTATTTTCCTTAGAAAAACCATGAAAGGAAAATCTGAGACAGAAGAGACCAAGCGGAGGTAAGAATTCTGAGATAGAAGGACGTGGCCAATAGTGGCGCTAGGACAGATAAAGAGAGACAGCAGGGAGAACTCCTAGGTTGCAGGAAAGAAGAGAAAAAGCAGGGGGCCTCACCACAGCCTTTATTGTGGATTGAGAGGTGATCAATGAATAGGTGACATAGTACATAGTTCTTAACTTTGGTTGCATAGACAATGACAAGATCAGAGGAGGCGGGGATTCTCCTGACATGAGCTTTTCAGAGGAACGAGGTTTGACAAGGTGAGGGCTAAGCCTTTGTGGCTCAGGCCCAGGAATTCTCTTGCCCTTAGAACTGCCGATACATGGATCGTGAATGGATCTGATCAAGTATTTCATACATCAACCATACCCCCATGCCTGGTAGGTTATATATCCACCCCCTTTTTTTTTTTACAAAAATTAAATAAGAGGGTATCCTGTTACAATGAAATTGTAAACTTAATCAACAAACAGGAATACTAGTGAGCTATCAGATAAAGAATCAAAAATGAATTCACAATCCAATTTCAAAATGAAGTATAACTTAGCAATGCTGCTGTAAAAATGATAAGAATGATCTTCATTTCCATTTAGCAATGTCAAGCGTAACAATTTTCATCATCCAAGATCACAAGTTATCATATCAAATAATAAGAAAATGATGTTCACTCCTTAGTGATCCTGAATTAAGGTGATAAAGTAATCATAGGACAGGTGCATGGACATATCATATTGCCCATGTATAGCCAGGATTATAAGAAGTTGTCACATCTTCAATAGTTAAAGAAAAAGACTTCCTCTCGAGATGAGAGGGAATCCTTGTCTTTCCCTTGTTCTGATTATGCGTAGTCTTTGAGATATATAATCCAAGATGCCTGCCACAGAGACATATGGTTGCAGGGTTGGTACCATGGCCTGTGAATGAGGGTGTCTGTAACCTGGTCGTGGTGGTTACAAAAAGGGACTTTTCCTTTGTGGGCTGGGACTCGAGAAGAAGGAGCAAGGAGTCTGAGAATATGGGTGAAGAATGACAGACAGAGACAAGTCAAAGTAATAGATAGGGCAGGCGTGATCCCCTCTGCTTTTTTCCTTGGTCAAAGAATTAAAATTAAAAAATTTAAATTTTTTTTTAAATTAAAATTTAAAATTTAAATTTAAAATTAAAAAGAAAATATGAGAAGCTTGCAGACACGTGGAAGTAAGACATGTGGCCCAGAGAGGCCTTAGTAAAGAGACAGCAGTGAAGCTTTAAGATTGCTGGAACAAGAGAGGGAATCACGCCTTGACCCCAGGCTTTCTTGGGGATAGCCAGGATCAATGACCAGATAAGAAAGCATAGATAATTCAGATTGGATGGGGAGGTAATGATGACACCTTTTGGGTGTGTTGACCTCAACCCGCCCTTTTACCAAGGAATTGGAGTCCTCACCAAATGTCAATGCACCAAATGTTAATGAGTTTGCATGGCTAGGTCAAGAGTCCACCCACAAATGTCAGAGTTCCAACCTTGTGTCTGAAGACACAATATCCATATCTCAGTTATATTTCTTAGATGTGAATATGCTTGGAATGCTACATATCCCCCCTTTTTGTGTTAAAAAAATAAGATGAAGGGCGAGTGATATAAAAATACGAGAAAAATTTGACTCAAATTAAAAATATAAAAATCATGTAGCATCATCAAATGATACTTCAAGTGATTCAAAATAGACAACCAAAACTTATTGCAAAAAGTTTGGATGTAAAAAGTAAGTGTGATTGTCAAGAACAATGAAGATTTAACTCTCAACTTATTGATAATTTGATAATGATGAAAATGATCTTCATACATAACATACCAAATCATCTGAGCAAATGATCTTGGGAATATGATTCCAAAATTAAAACAAAATTTTAGACTCTCTTTTCACTGTTTATGTGGCATGTTTGAAGCTGAGCCAATATGTAATATCAGAATTTACATTCCCAATGATTTCTCATTCCTGATCTAAATTGACTAAAACTCTCCTTGTACAGGAGCATAATTTTTCCACCATTAAAAGCTTTGTAAAAACATGAATACAAGAATTATTGTGAAATTTTTAACAAATACCAACATTCCCAAACACATTACATTCTGATCTGCAGTCTAAATACCCAGGATGATGACAATGAAGTGACATTTCAAGTTTTGGCTGCATATTTCGTATATCATCCTCATTTAAATTTCTGCTTTTATCAATAAACCCATCAATATGATAGCCAAGCATATCACATTACCAATATTTGGCAAATTCATTCCACCAAACCAATGTTTGTGTAAATAGAAGCTTAAGTTGTTTCTGACGTAGAAAGAATTTCTACAGTTTCTGGAACTTGTCGAATTTGGTGTAGCTTGTTCTTTCCTGGTTGTTAATGTATAATATTCCATGTGCTTTTTCTACAAGCTTATCCGTGCCTATTGTGTCATGTTTTCAATACCTACTCCAAAAAAGGAAAACTTAGATCATACTTTGCCCTTGCTCCATGTATGTGTGTGATAACTCGTTCCACCTAGGAGAGTCAATAACTGCGCGTCCACAGAAATTGTCCAACCTAGCGCACTCAGATGACCACTGAGGCTTTACTTTCAAATACCAGAAGGTCTTCCAGTATTTGGATGGGAAGCCAATAGACCCCGAATCCAGTGGCCTGCCTGAATTCTGGGACTATTGGTAGAGAGCAAGAAACCGTTCCCATAAAGATATTACCCCAAAAGACAGGATTTCAGGACTAATGGTTAACAATGGTATTAACACTCAAGTACACCCACGGTGGTTGGCATGTCACGTCCACCTAGTTATTGGCAGGAACATCATCTTTGCATGGTTGTCAATGATCTTTTTCAATAACTTGGGTTCCTGATGACAGGTTTCAGTGTGCATTTTGGCTGATCTCTCATACCTTTTTTCCAGAGTCACATCAGGATCATCTGTCCATTAAACCTGCCTGTGTAGCATTTTCTGCCTGGCACCTCACTTTTTGTTGTCCGAGGTATCAGATCTATGCTATGAGTGAAAGTTTTCGATCTCCTCCTCTTTGGAGAGTCATACCAATGTCTATACCCTCGGGGATAGCAGCATTTCTTACAATACTAGTAGTAGTTTTACAGTGTATCCTTTTGACAGTATCATAGACATACAAAATGAAAGGTATACATTCACGTCTAAACAAGTGTAGCTATTTTGTTTTGATTCCATAAGAAAGACCTCGGAGTGTGGGATTTATCTGATGTCTTAGACAGACTCAAGTGTGGTTTAGTCCTTCTGAGTTAGCATCCTTGCTCTTGGTTTGGGTACACTATATCAATGGATGTCAGCCGGACCAGTGTCCCACAGTAGCCTAATAGCTAATGTCACTGATAGTGTCATGTCAGTCTTCTGGAGTGATCTTAGTCACCGGTGAAGTGTCCTTCCAGCGTGCCTGGATAGTGGCTGGCGTGTAGTTAGCTGATGTCAACAGCGTTGGTCTGCTTCTGTTCCTGGTCTTGTGTTGGCTGGCATGATGTGCTTTGTGGGTGACCAGATGTTTCCACTCTCTGTCAACATACAGACAAGACCTCGACCCAACGTTATCATCCCCTTGGGTCCCTCACAGTCTTAATTTCTTGGTAATATTCAACCCAATTCAGATATCTCCTACAATGTAATCTTTAGCAGGACATTCAAACTGTTATTGCAAAGTTTTAACTGATGTTCGTTTTAGAGTGTGGAAGAGATAGATGGTTAGTGATACCGTTTCCACCCTTCTTTCTTATGAAAGTTGAAATGCCACAGCTGAACAAAATTGACTTTTCGATAAGTCTGATACGAAGAAAGACAAGCTGTTGTTTGCCAATATAATGTACCCTTGAAGACAATGATCACATATACATTTTGGACAAATCGTACTGCAATAGGACAGTATTTATGGTACAGTCATAACCTTCCCAATTGTACCACTTGATATTTGATCATATTTGGGTAACGTGGAACAATTCCACAAAAGTAATTTTCAGTTCCTTGTTATGCCAATACCATTTGGAATTTTCAGGTATGTGATAACGTTTGATCTTATAACCAATACCCATAAATCTGTAGTCCAGAATATCTGTCAGGGACTTCACGATATTCTTCTGGAGGCAAATTGTGTTTCATACAATGACATGTGCGTGGATAGTGTGTTAGACCTGCCTATAGGGCAGTGATGATCTTTCGAGCTCATTGGCTGTTTTTTGCACGTGTCCTGTGCCAGACACCTCTGCAGCCTGTCCTTTTTCTGGTGAGATTTTCTTGCTATCGGATAGCTTGCATATAAGCCATGAGCTATCCAATTCAGCCCATTTATTGCTATGAAAAGCACTGCTATCCCAAGATGTTTGGAATAGACAACCGTGCACAATTATTCCTAAGTTCTCTAATGGCTTTGCTCACTTCTTCATTTGAGCTTAATGCCATCAACCAGGAGAGTAAGCATGTCCCATCCCCTTTCACCCTGGGACTCCTTTGGGCATTGTAGGTCAATACCAAATAGGTTTTTGTTTTTTGTTTTCCCTCCACGGAACCCAGGCTTTTTGTAAGGGATAGATGTGAGGCAAGGCCAGTCCCAGGTCGGAGGTGTGGGGGTGGGGCCTGTGCCCTTTCCCCTGGTTGCTGGTGGTGTATCCCTTAATGTGTGTTTGGAGCCCGAAGCCCAATTGCAGAGTGTGGCCAAAGCAAGGGCTCCAGCTGAAGGGAGGGGTGGAGGAAGGAGGTGTGTGGAAGAGCTGCGCAGGCCCAGAGTAAAAGGCAGGCCAGGAGGCTTGGAGCGCAGGCGCTCAGGGGCAGGCAGGTGGCAGGCAGGCGCAGTAGGGGCAGGCAGGTGGCACGTGGCGGAGGGGGAGGGGAGCGGAAAGTTCCCGCCTTTTCTGTCAGAGCCTCCCTGTGTCGCTGTGCCTAGCATTAAGGACCGCCAAGGCAAAAGACTGGAAGTTGCCTGTGGACTGTGTGAGGTAGGGGAGTAGCACTTGGGCCGAAGTTGGTCACATGAGGCACCTCTGCCTAGGGGAGGAGGCTTTGGGGGTGGCTGTTGGCGCGGAGCCCGCCTCCTGCCTCTTCCTCTGGGTTCTTCAGTAGTCCCGCCTGCTGCCTGTACTGGTCAGCTCCATAGGCAGGCCTACCCCTGAAAGCTGCCCCTCCCTCTCAATTGCCCCCCTCCCACACTGCCCCTCCTCTCCCTGGGGGACACCCACCAGAAAGTCCCCTCCTTCAGTAGCCCCACTCCCAGGTCCCCAACTTCCTCAGGTGCTCAGCTCCCCCTCCCCCACCCCCTTCGCCTCTTGGTCTCCCTCTTGAGGCCACATATTGGTATTGCATCCGAGGAGGGTTTTTTTTTTTTTAAATGGTTTTGAAATAAGCTTTTAGTGCAAGTCTCCTCTTGGACCCCAAGCCTCGTACACATCCTGACGTCTCAGGCATAAATATGAGTGGACCTTGGCCGTGAGTGGCCCACTTTGCCTTAGAGCAGTCACATACCTGCCTTCCACCCTGTGCTCTCAGTATTCTCCTTCCATAGCGGATGCAGAAATGATTAAGGAAGTTCTTTCTGCTCTCCCGCTGCCTGAAGCCCTGGCTCTAGTTCACTGCTGTGCCCATAGAGGTGGCACTGACCCTGTCTCCAGGGGACATGACTGAGCAGATGCTGCTGCCAAGCTAGCAGCCATAGGAGGGCCTGAACTACTTTGAACATGAACAACCACTGATGACTTAAATGGATCACTTTCCTATAATGAAAAGGAAGTGGAGAAATGGAAAGGAAAATTCAAAGCAAAACCAATTCATGGAGTGTGGGTGTCATCTGAAGGAAAACCCCTGCTCCCTAGAAGTTTCCATCACCAAATTTACCAATCTGTTCATCCTAATGGCCACTTTGGTACCCCGGGCATGGTGGACTCTGTTAAGAGAGTCTGGCTGGCCCCTGGTATAACTACCAGAGCCCCTAAAGTGTGTTCAGCCTGCTCTTCCTGCCAGTCAGATCACCAACATGCCTTTGGTGGAAAAGCCTTTGCTGGGCGTCCTCTGGCTTACACACCTTGTGAGTGTTCTTTGTAAGGGAAGTGTCTCCTTTGGAGTGGTGTCGATGGAGGATCTGCAGGGATAGAGGAGGCAAAGGCAAGTCCTGTGTGACCCTGGAGGCATGACCGTCCCCTGCAAGCATGCCCATTCCTCCAGCCATGCATCCCTCCTCACCTCAAAAGGGGGGAAGTGTCGTTCCTGGCAACATAGGGTGGACCTTGTCCTTGCAGGGATGAGACAGCTGTCCCATTTACTGGCATGTTCACTATTCTCCTTGGTCCTCACCATGTCCTGGCTAGGTCTGTGAAAGGAGTGAAGCAGGTAGAGAATACACTAGACGCTGCTGGCTGGCTGACTGGCTGGCTGGCTGGCTGGCTGTGTGCTGGCATCAGTGCCTGCCTAGATAGAGAGATGGCTGGAACCTATAGGGTAGCCTGGTCACTCTTGGGCTCCACTTGTACCTTGTGTTCTTGGCTCTCCCTCAGAATGTGATGCCACAGAGCGGTCAGCTGTAGCACAAAGAGCAGCAGCAGCAGCAGCAGTGTTAAGGCAGCTCTTCTGTTCCGTGTCTTGGACTCCTGCCTTTTGGGTTGAAGGTATAATGTCTGATTCTGGCTCAGAATTCATGGAGGACACACACACACACACACACACACACACACACACACACACACACACACACACACACGGTAATGCAACACACAAGAGGTACTTTATTGAGCAAAATATAGCTTGGTGCCGAGGACCTAAAGTGCTGGCCCCGAGGCTGCGATTTGCAGGTGTTTTATACACTTTTAGGGTACAGGGAGTAAAAAGGAATTCCTGGGGTGGGGCGGAGTGAACCGAAACTCCTGGGGCTGGGGTCCTGAAACCCAAGTGCCCAAAGGGAAGACACAGCAATCTTAGTCTTCGGTACCCATATGTTTCACGTATGGTCATGGTGACCGAGGTTAGGTCAGTGAATCGTGAGATGATATACCTTTGTGAAACCTGGGATAAGAGTCCAACCTGCGGCTGCTACATAATGTATGTCCTTAGTGGGTTTGGGCTCGAGAAGGAGAAAGGAGTCGGAGAAAATGGGTGATAAATCAAGAGACACAGAGAAGTGAATTGAAATGGGAGCGGCGATGGCCCCTGATACTATTTTCCTTAGAAAAATCATGAAAGGAAAATCTGAGACATAAGAGACCAAGCGGAGGTAAGAATTCTGAGATAGAAGGACGTGGCCAATAGTGGCGCTAGGACAGATAAAGAGAGACAGCAGGGAGAACTCCTAGGTTGCAGGAAACAAGAGAAAAAGCAGGGGGCCTCACCCCAGCCTTTATTGTGGATTGAGAGGTGATCAATGAATAGGTGACATAGTACCTAGTTCTTAACTTTGGTTGCATAGACAATGACAAGATCAGAGGAGGCGGGGATTCTCCTGACATGAGCTTTTCAGAGGAAGGAGGTTTGACAAGGTGAGGGCTAAGCCTTTGTGGCTCAGGCCCAGGAATTCTCTTGCCCTTAGAACTGCCGATACATCGATCATGAATGGATCTGATCAAGTATTTCATACATCAACCATACCCCCATGCCTGGTAGGTTATATATCCACCCCTTTTTTTTTTTTTACAAAAATTAAATAAGAGGGTATCCTGTTACAATGAAAGTGTAAACTTAATCAACAAACAGGAATACTAGTGAGCTATCAGATAAAGAATCAATAATGAATTCACAATACAATTTCAAAATGAAGTATAACTTAGCAATACTGCTGTAAAAATGATAAGAATGATCTTCATTTCCATTTAGCAATGTCAAGCGTAACAATTTTCATCATCCAAGATCACAAGTTATCATATCAAATAATAAGAAAATGATGTTCACTCCTTAGTGATCCTGAATTAAGGTGATAAAGTAATCATAGGACAGGTGCATGGACATATCATATTGCCCATGTATAGCCAGGATTATAAGAAGTTGTCACATCTTCAATAGTTAAAGAAAAAGACTTCCTCTCGAGATGAGAGGGAATCCTTGTCTTTCCCTTGTTCTGATTATGCGTAGTCTTTGGGATATATAATCCAAGATGCCTGCCACATAGACATATGGTTGCAGGGTTGGTACCATGGCCTGTGAATGAGGGTGTCTGTAACCTGGTCGTGGTGGTTACAAAAAGGGATTTTTCCTTTGTGGGCTGGGACTCGAGAAGAAGGAGCAAGGAGTCTGAGAATATGGGTGAAGAATGACAGACAGAGACAAGTCAAAGTAATAGATAGGGCAGGTGTGACCCCCTCTGCTTTTTTCCTTGGTCAAAGAATTAAACTTAAAAAATTTAATTTTTTTTTAAATTTAAATTTTAAATTTAAATTTTAAATTTAAATGTAAAATTTAAAAGAAAATATGAGAAGCTTGCAGACAGGTGGAAGTAAGACAGGTGGCCCAGAGAGGCCTTAGTAAAGAGACAGTAGTGAAGCTTTAAGATTGCTGGAACAAGAGAGGGAATCACGCCTTGACCCCAGGCTTACTTGGGGATAGCCAGGATCAATGACCAGATAAGAAAGCATAGATAATTCAGATTGGATGGTGAGGTAATGATGACACCTTTTGGGTGTGTTGACCTCAACCCGCCCTTTTACCAAGGAATTGGAGTCCTCACCAAATGTCAATGCACCAAATGTTAATGAGTTTGCATGGCTAGGTCAAGAGTCCACCCACAAATGTCAGAGTTCCAACCTTGTGTCTGAAGACACAATATCCATATATCAGTTATATTTCTTAGATGTGAATATGCTTGGAATGCTACATATCCCCCCTTTTTGTGTTAAAAAAATAAGATGAAGGGCGAGTGATATAAAAATACGAGAAAAATTTGACTCAAATTAAAAATATAAAAATCATGTAGCATCATCAAATGATACTTCAAGTGATTCAAAATAGACATCCAAAACATATTGTAAAAACTTTGGATGTAAAAAGGAAATGTGATTGTCAAGAACAATGAAGATTTAACTCTCAACTTATTGATAATTTGATAATGATGAAAATAAATGATAAAAGTCTCATAATAAATTAAAAATAATGATAAAAAGTAATAAGAAAATAATCTTACTTCAAAATTTATGAAAAGAAAAACAACATAGGATAATCAAAATATTCAGAGAAAATAAAGTAAAAGAGCATCAAATCCAAATTGCTCAATTGAAATGAAAATGGTATAAAGATATTCTTAAAAATACTTTCTCTCTTTCTCCCCCCCTTTTTTGAATAGTATACTAAATAGATTAGCATGTTTTACATTTTTCAAACATTAGTGCAAACATCAATTCAAGTGTCAATATTCCCCAAAACATTACATTTTGATTTGTTGTTGAAACAAGAGTGAAGCTAATGAAGTGACATGGCAAGTTTTGGCTGTACATTTCTCATATAAGCCTTATTGGTATGTACAAAAATAAAATTTCAGATTCATATATCAGGATCAGAGCATTAGTCGTACTTACAATGTACTTCTAGTATTTCAAGGAAAATATATGGGAAAAATAATCTGAGAAAATGATCATGGAAAATGACCATGAAATGAATGCAAAATTTTAAACTAATGGCTCACCTTTCATGTGGCATAGCTGTAGCTGAGCCAATGTGTAACGTCAGAATTTACATTCAAACATGATTTCTATTTACCTAATCAATGTTGACCAAGATTGACATTGTAAAATTTTTACACAATTAGAAATGCAAAAATTAGTGCAAATTCTTAACAAGTACCAATATTCCCATTAACTTTACATTCTGATTTGTTGTATTAATATGCCTTATACGAAGTTTCTGAATGTCATTCAGGCTTTTTAAACAATATCTGCTCATTTCTATCCTTGCTGACCTCATGCCCTGTTTAAAAAAATAATAGTTCCTACATATTAAAAATTTGAATGTATTAGAAATATCTCTAAATCATATACCGATTCATGCTAGTCATTTAAACACTTGCACTTAGTATTAACTTTCCTTTTGACCAATTCCAGTCTTTGGGATAAAACCTTATAACCTAATTCAGGCTATGGGCATTGAAACCCTGACTTCTATAGAAAGATAAGACCTTCATCCCTGAAGGCTTCTTTTCTTATGCAGCCTGCCCCCATCACCACAGATCTCTGCAAGCCAAAACAGCATTAAGGAGGCTACAGATAGCCCCCTGCAAACAAGAAGCAGGATTTCTAGCTTGAGCTATAGCATGCAAAACTATTGGAAGCTCTCACCATTATAGAGCTGATTAAAACCCTTTATAAGCAAAATTTTTACACCATATGATTGGAAATTAAGAAAAGTATTACCTGCTGTTAAGAGCAAATGGATTCTTATTAAAATGCTACATTAAACAAGGAGGATTGACTTATCTCTCAGTCTTTTGCCCTTCCCTTCACTTATGATACTAACAATATACTTAACTCACTTCCCTTAACTGACTTTTCTATCCTTGCTATCTTTCCCCTGCCTGTTGCTGCAGAAACAGACAGAGATATTCCATGTCAACCTCTGCCTCCACCCATGCTTAATGTAGTATTATGATCATTTTAAATTCATAGAAATAAGCAGGTAGGAAGGCTTCTCCAATAGTGGAGACTCAAATTTAATGCAGGCTATGGGCATTAAAATCCTGACTTCTATAGAAATTCAAAGCAGAATAATTCATACTGTGAATCAAGTTCCTTTGACTAAAGAATACGGGGCTAGATAACACTCAGACCTACAGGTCCGAAGGCAAAATCATTCTTATCAATTAAATATAAGTTTATCGCAAGGAATTTCTCTACTTGAACATTGCTTATTTCCAAAGTTGTGCAAGGCAGAAGCCAAAAATCGTAAAAGATACTCATGTACCATATCTCTGTGTTATCTACAGAAATTATCTAGCACAGGTAAATTGTGAAAGCTTAATAAGTAATGGTTAAACGCAGAACAAAACTTTAGCTTAAAGAGTGTTTTGAGGAGAGAATTCCTCACAAAAAGACTATAAGATCTTATCAAAGCATGAAAACCATCTCTCCAAAACCTAAAGGAAGACCAGCTTTAAAAAAAGGAGAGCACATGTTTGCAAAAGCAAAAGGCTTTTTTATCGGCAAAACTCTCCACCAGTTTAGCATACCTAAAAGAAACAAGCTTTTTAAAACACAGTCAGAGAATGCAGGAGGACTATTGTTTAAGCATAAATGTATAAACCTGATATGTTTTTCAAACAGATCTTTGCTAAGACATGGTATTACCATGAAGCAAAGTTTAAAAATTAAATTGTCTTAATTGGGATTAGACATGGCAAATTTATATAGGAATGTCTGATTATATTTCTTGATAGGAAAAGTTTTAAAGTTTAAAATCTTTATCTGACTTTTGTTACATGCTACAAGAGATATTTTATCTGTAATAATATTTTAAAATGAATTATAGTACATGTGTAGGTTAAATACCAAGGTATAAACAGTATTTTTCCAAGGCTTTTAGAGGTAAATCCACATGGACTCTTGCAACCATGTGACTCACTGCCACAACTATTTGCATCTGGAAAGGAAACTTAATCCAGCAGTTTGATCAATTGATCCTGCCATATAGAGGGCAATACTCCTACACCTCAGGTTACAAGTTTTTATGACAAGTATTGAATATTATCAAAAGCAGAATTAATAATCAGTGCAATTTTTTAATTGACTAGCATCAATTGGCATATGCTTTAGAGAAATTTCTAATATATTCAAATTTTAAATATGTAGGTATCATTAAATTTTCAAACAGGATATAAGGTCAGCAAGGATAAAAATTAGCAGCCGTTATTTAAAAACCTGAATGAAGTTCAAAATTGTATGTAAGGCACATTATTGCAACTTTATCCAAAAGGCAAATTATTTAGAATCATTCAATCTGAAAAGAATATAAAATCAATTCTCAATATGAGACACATTCTCAACATTGCAAGGCATCAAAGTAAAAACAGTGCTGGAAGGCTTCAAATTGTTAATCAGCAGTAAATTATGAAGGTTATTAATTAATTTGTTAACCAGTAACAGTGACTTATGTGTGGTTTAGAATCGGCAACACTACCACTTGTTCAAATTGCCTATATCGATCCTGAGCATTATTGCAGTCTAAAACCAATTACTAGTGTCCAAGCTCAAATATTACTTGCACAATGTGGTCGATTTTGGCAACAGAATTTTGTAAAACGCATAGGCGAAATTGATAATTCCATTCATATTATCAAAATCTTTTCAGTCATGAATTTAAATTTGATAGTTTAAAAATAATAACGTCACTGCAATTGCTGTGCTTCCATTTACTGCATCTATTTAGGGTACAGCAGATATTGATGCATGCACAGTATAAGTTTATACAAAAGCAAAAGTTACATGCAGATAGGCTACTGCTTAAGATCACAGTACAAGCTGGTAAAATCAAATGTGATTTATGGTATAATGCTTTTATGATTATTGGTTTAAAACGTGAATATTAAACATCAATGTATGCCATATTGCAAAGCCAAGGTGAAATCATTATCAAAGGCAAATGGCCTTGAGGACACTGCTTTTTAGCAGACACAGATCACTTGCACTCTCTGACACATCAGAGTGCCAAGTCCATTATTCCTCAATATTTTATGGACACAAGGGAAATTGCCTATTATTATATGTTATTTTTCTTTTCTCATATTTTGAAGTATATTTCAAGTACTTTTAATACTCTAATCCTGAGCAATGAAGGTGCAAATTTTTCTCTTTATATGTACCCAACAGAATGAGATTATAAGAACATGACAGCATTTGTTAAGTTGCAGGTGACTACCCTGGGAAACCATCACTGATTGCATAAAAAGAGAATGCAGAGGACACCTCAATGGTCCAGACAGCCAAAGCCACACACCCAGACATATATTCCATAAGAGATGGATATATGTGGGCTGCTGAGGTTGGAGGTACTGCGACACGGTGTTTGACACCCTCATTCACAGGTGGCTAGGGTATCAAAGTGCAACCATATTGCCATGTAGCAGGCATCTAGGCGGGTATATCCCTAAAATGCATAATCAGTACAAGGGAGAATAAGGAAATTCCCCTTCATATCCAGACACAGTCATCTTTTCTTTGGCTATGAAAGCTCTGGCAACTTCTTATACTCCTAACTGTGTGGGCGATAAGCTAATGCACCTGTCCTATGTTCTATGGGGCTACTTCCTCAATAATTCAAGAAAATGAGAGTGAAAACTATTTTCTTATTACTCTTTGTCATTATTTTTAATCTTTTATGAAACCTTTATCTTTGATTTTGATTACTAAGTATTAAGATCACATTTTATTTTTATATTTTTTTTAGTCACAAATTTTGTTACATTTTTATGTCACTCAACCTTCACTTCTTTTTATTTTTAAAACAAAAAAGGAGGATATGTAGCATTCCAAGCATATTCACATCTATGAAATATAAATGATTGAACGATTACTGTATCTTCAGGCACAAGGTTAAACCAATGATATTCCTGGGTGTTCCCTTGAACTGGCCATGAGGCCTGTTGCCTAGGACAAACTCATTAACATTATCAGAGTATTGCCTTGGGAAAGTGCGGGTTGATTAACATGATCAGAGCATTCCTTTGAGAAAGGGCAGGTTGAAATCCACACGCCCAAAGCTGTTACCTCTACCTTACCGACCAATCTTATTTGTCAGTGCTTGGTGATGTGATTGCTAGGTCCTTGGAAGTAAGGCCCAGACCAGATAGGAATAAAAACAGAGGCAACTTTGTGATAGGTCTCTTGGAACTTCCTCTCCCCTTTCTTGGACCTCTGCTCTGCTCCTAATCCTCTCTCTCTCTTTCTCTCTCTACCTGAATCTCTTCCTCCCCCGAGGCTCTAGCCCCTCTCGGCTATGTATTCTCTGCCCACTCTCCTTCTCTACCTCGTATTCCAGTGATCCTCATATTCTCCTTCCCAGAAGAATATCATAGGGGTTTGCCTGCCCTATTTAAACGCTGACTTGTCCGTGTCTGTCATTCTTCACCCTGGTTCCCCGATTTCCTACCTCTCCTCGGGTCCCTACCACAAAGGACAACCTACTCTTTGTAGACCCTGTTTATCAGGACTCTACAAATGCTGCCCTCCACGTGGCAGGATCAACTTATCAATGTGCTGGAGTAACTTCCCTTCTAATACCCAAATAACCAAAGAGGTTTAGAAGCAATTCACGTGGCTGGAGCAGTCCATTTGGCTTCACCTCTAGAAGCCTTGAAAAATACTGTTTACAACTTGGTACTTAACCTACAGTTACACTAGAATTCATATTAAAATTGTATTACAGATAAGATATCTCTTGTTCAGATATTCTGTAGTATATGACAAAAGTCAGATAAAGATTTTGAACTTTCCCTATCAAGAAATGTAATCAGACATTCCTATATAATTTTGGCATGTCCAATCTAAATTAGAACAATTTAATTTTTTTTATTAAATGTGACTTACTTACAGTATCTCCATATTTTAGCAACGATCTTTTGAAAGCCAGATTTTCACCCTTTTGTTTTACACATTAGCTTGCCTGGATTCTCTGGCAGTCCTTCAAAGAGTTTCTTGCAGCTGGTCTTTTGATATGCTAACATAGTGATATACTTTACTGAGAAGAGTGAAGCCTGTTGCCCTGGCTATCTGCAGGATAGCAAAATATCTGTTCAAACTAGGCTTTCCTGAATTTTAAAGTAACTCAGGATTATT
The DNA here is from genome assembly GCF_027887165.1 of Monodelphis domestica. Classification (NCBI taxonomy): domain Eukaryota; kingdom Metazoa; phylum Chordata; class Mammalia; order Didelphimorphia; family Didelphidae; genus Monodelphis; species Monodelphis domestica. Next base: position 388,639 of record NC_077227.1, on the reverse strand, counting down.
TCATCGACTTACCAATTTTGATTAAGCCTGTGGTCTTAGTAGAAAAAGTTTTTAGAAATGATCTTTGCTGTAAAGTGACCTGATCCTTTGAAGTGTCCAGCTTTGCTGGAAGCAAAGCAAAGAGGTGTTCTTTCTTTCAAATGGAATTGCATTCAAATTCCTGAGGACGAAAGTTCAAGGCTTGTTCTGTCTTATTAAATCCTTCAAAATTTACCTGTGCCAGATAACTTCTGAGAGATAATGGGCACTTGTATTCCCTCATGATTTTTATTTTGTTCCTGCCATCACTTTTGAAAGAAGCAGTCTTTAAGTAAAGAATTCCCTGGCAATGAACTTAGAATCAATTGATAGTAATGATCTGGCCCTGGAACTTGCTGGCCTTATCTAGCCCAGTATTCTTTAGTTAAAAGAACTTGATTAACATACTGAATCAGCCTGCTTAGAATTTCTTTAGAAGCCAGGATATCAATACCCATAGTCTGAACTAAATTTATGTTTGCACTTTTCGAATCTCTAGTTTTTGCTGGAGAAGTATTTCTACCTGATTTTTTTTGTCGTTTTTATAAATTTAAAATGATTGTAATACTGCATTAAGTATTTGTGGAGGCAGAGGTTGAAATGAACGATTCTGTCTGTTTCTGCAGCAAGCAGACAGAGGAATAATAGCATGAATAGATAAGAGTCAGTTAAAGGAAGGGGGTTAAGTATTTTGTTTGTAGCATTAGTGGAAGGAAGGGCAAAAGACTGAGGGATAAGTCAATGCTTAATGCAGCATATTAATTAGAGTCCATTGGCTCTCAAGTGTAGGTATTGAGATTCTTAATCAGCCCTAGAGTGCTGAGAGCCTCCAAGCATTTTGAATAGTACAGGGCAAGCTAGAAATCCTGCTTCCTTCTTTGTAGGGGCTATCTGCATCCTCACTAACACTCTTTTGACTGGTAGAGTTCTGTGGGGAAAGGAGCAGGATGCATTTGAAAAGAAGTATTAAAAGATGAAGGTGGCTGTAGAGAGCTAAAAGCCTCGAGGAAGTAACATCTTCTTGAATTTGTAAAGCTTTTTCTACCATATCATTGGAATGCTGGAATGGCTTTGTATATAATGCCATTTGCCTAATTTCCCATGTGCTGTTATTGACTTGTGGTATTTTCTGCTTCTCTTTCTTATACTGCCTCAATTTATCTCCATCTAGATCCAATTGTGGCACATTCAGAACATCCCTTGCTGGAAATTCAGGATATGCTTTCCATACTAGGTTGAGTAATGCTTCAAAGATCTTAATACCTTTCTTTTCAATGAAAGACATTAACAGTCTAATAGAATAGGTATGAGATGAGGTAGTTTGACCCATATTTCTAAAACAAAAGTCGTGTTTACCGCAGAGGCCACCTGCAGGTTCCGTCTTTTTTTGGCTCCGGGCTCCAATAATGCTTCTCAAGCTGTGCACACTTGAACTGATAAAGCCTGTAAGGGAGGTTTGTTCCTAATCCGGGGGTGCCCATTATAACAGGCGTCCAGCGGCTGTCATAAAAAAGGATATTTATTTGTGGGTTTGGGCTCGAGAAGGAGCAAGAACTCTGAGAAAATGGGTGAAGAATACGGGACACAGACAAATCAATATTTTTTGGAAGGGAAGGCTTGAATCCCTGAGGACATTTTCTTCGGAAAGAGAATTAAAGGAAAATGTGAGAAGCAACGTGCAGACACGTGGTAGTAATAATTCCGAGATAGAAAGGACTGAGCATGCTCTCTCCTAGAAAGCCGTGACATTTTAATTATTCCTCTTGACCAAACATAGGTTTAGACTGCTACAGTGGAGTAGAGAGGATTTCCTTGGGTGGGGGGTGGGGAGTGAACAGGAACTCCTGGGGCTGGGGTCCTGAAACCCAGGTGCCAAAAGGGAAGACACATCAATCTTAGCCTTTGGTACCCAGATGTTTAACCTATGGTCATGGTGACCGAGTTTAGGTCAGCGAATCGTGAGATGATATATCTTTGTGAAACCTGGGATAGCAGTCTACCTGCGGCTGCTACATAATGTATTTTCTTAGTAGGTTTGGGCTTGAGAAGGAGAAAGTAGTCGGAGAAAATGGGTGATAAATCAAGAGACACAGAGAAGTGAATTGAAATGGGGAGTGACGATGGCCCCTGATACTATTTTCCTTAGAAAAATCATGAAAGGAAAATCTGAGACATAAGAGAGACGGCGGGGAAGTAAGAACTCCGAGATAGAAAACACATGGCCAAGAGTGGCGATAGGACAGATAAAGCAGAAAACAAGAGGAAGAGCAGCACTCCTCACCCCAGCCTTTATTGTGCATTGAGAGGTGATCAATGAATACGTGTCATAGCACGTAGTTCTTAACTTTGGTTGCATAGACAATGAGAAGGTCAGAGTAGGCGGGGATTCTCCTGACATGAGCTTTTCAGAGGAACGAGGTTTGACAAGGTGAGGGCTAAGCCTTTGTGGCTCAGGCTCAGGAATTCTCTTGCCCTTAGAACTGCCCATATATTGATCATGAACGGACAGCCTTTAAATTTTAATTATTCCCCTTGACCATACATAGGTGTGGACTGCTACAGGGGAGTAGAGAGAGGAATTCCTGGGTTGGGGACGAGTGAACAGGAACCCCTGGGGCTGGGGTCCTGAAACCCAGGTGCCAAAAGGGAAGACACATCAATCTTAGCCTTTGGAACCCAGATGTTTAAGCTATGGTCATGGTGACTGAGGTTAGATCAGTGAATCGTGACATGATCTATCTTTTTGAAACCTGGGATAACATATCCTTGTGAAACCACATGACTAAGGACATGTCAACCTTAGTTCTTGGCACTAGGAGCCCATTCGGGATTAATCTGGAGGGCAAGTTCCCATGATATTAATCTGTTACTTCAAAGGTTAAGAAGAGGACCTCGTTTGGATGAGAGGGCATTTCTATGATCTAGGAGGTACACGAAGCTTCCTTTCCTTCCTTCTTTCTTTTCCTCAAATTTTTTGGTCCCCTTCCATCCCCTCCTTCCTTTCTCCATCTCTCCCTCCCATATGTCCTCCTTCCCTCCCTCTCCCCATCCTTCCTTTTCATTTCAGCTCAGTGGAGGACATTTGACTAAGATGGGGCCTGGAACATCGGTTTGTCTAATCTCCCTCACTCCTCTCTGTCCAATAGAGGGCCCTCTCAGGCTTGCAGGCAGATTCAAGCAATGGGAGATTTTTCAGGGCCAGACTTGGCCCGCCAGGAATGAATGATACCCCTGCTCCATTTCCTTGCATGCTCAGGAGGTTCCCGCCTCCTCCCCATGTCCTGGCTAGGTCTTGGAAGTAAGAGAGCCAGGCCAAGAATGCAGGGGAGGTTGCGGGTTGGCTTGCTGCAGGGAGAAAGGCCTGCCTTGAGGCAGAGCTGGATGAAGCATGCAGGGTAAGCAGGCCACTCTAGGCGATGCCATGGTGTGGTCAGGAGAAAGAGCAGCAGCAGTAGCATTAAGGCACATATCTGTTCTGCCATCGAAGCCTTGTTCCTGTCAGCCTAAATGGGGAGGAAGGAGATGGTCTCTGGGTGGGAGGGCATGCATTTTGTAGAGCTAGAAGTAAAGCTAATGCACCTTTCTTTCCTTTTGGTTTCTGCCAAAGGTTTTCTCCCTCCCCTTGCCTTCCTTCCTGCTTTCTTCCCTCCCTGGTGAAATGAAGGTCCCCTCATGAAGGTGCTTCTGGAAGGTAAGTGTAATGAATCCATTTCCGCTCACCCTCCTGGTGGTGGTGGATGCCAGCCTCTGGTCAGCAAGGTGGCAATCCCTCCTTCCCCAGGGGGTCCATACCGGGGTGGGAGGGAGTTGTGTGTCAGCATCAGGAGCAGTAGTAGCAGCTGAATAGCTCCTCTGGGGACCTACCAAAGTCTCCCCTTTGGGGACTACTTTGGCGATTGCGGGCCATGTGATTTGAGGGTTTTTTCTTTGTTTTTGGCGAAGCTTCTTTAGACAGGTCTCCCCCAATCTGAAGGCGAAGGGGAACACTGGGACTCCTTTGGGCATTGTAGGTCAATACCAAAGAGGGTTGTTTTTTTTTTTTGTTTTGCCTCCGCCGAACCTGGGCTTTTTGTAAGGGATAGATGTGAGGCAAGGCCAGTCCCAGGTCGGAGGTGTGTGTGTGTGTGTGTGGGGCTGAGCCTTTTCCCCTGGCTGCTGGTGGTGTATCCCTTAATGTGCTTTTGGAGCCCGAACCAAGCTAGCTGCCAAGCTAGCAGCCATAGGAGGGCCTGAACTACTTTGAACATGAACAACCACTGATGACTTAAATTGATCACTTTCCTATAATGAAAAGGAAGTGGAGAAATGGAAAGGAAAATTCAAAGCAAAACCAATTCATGGAGTGTGGGTGTCATCTGAAGGAAAACCCCTTCAGAGGAGGCGGGGATTCTCCTGACATGAGCTTTTCAGAGGAACGAGGTTTGACAAGGTGAGGGCTAAGCCTTTGCGGCTCAGGCCCAGGAATTCTCTTGCCCTTAGAACTGCCGATACATTGATCATGAATGGATCTGATCAAGTATTTCATACATCAACCATACCCCCATGCCTGGTAGGTTATATATCCACCCCTTTTTTTTTTTTACAAAAATTAAATAAGAGGGTATCCTGTTACAATGAAATTGTAAACTTAATCAACAAACAGGAATACTAGTGAGCTGTCAGATAAAGAATCAAAAATGAATTCACAATCCAATTTCAAAATGAAGTATAACTTAGCAATACTGCTGTAAAAATGATAAGAATGATCTTCGTTTCCATTTAGCAATGTCAAGCGTAACAATTTTCATCATCCAAGATCACAAGTTATCATATCAAATAATAAGAAAATGATGTTCACTCCTTAGTGATCCTGAATTAAGGTGATAAAGTAATCATAGGACAGGTGCATGGACATATCATATTGCCCATGTATAGCCAGGATTATAAGAAGTTGTCACATCTTCAATAGTTAAAGAAAAAGACTTCCTCTCGAGATGAGAGGGAATCCTTGTCTTTCCCTTGTTCTGATTATGCGTAGTCTTTGGGATATATAATCCAAGATGCCTGCCACATAGAGATATGGTTGCAGGGTTGGTACCATGGCCTGTGAATGAGGGTGTCTGTAACCTGGTCGTGGTGGTTACAAAAAGGGATTTTTCCTTTGTGGGCTGGGACTCAAGAAGAAGGAGCAAGGAGTCTGAGAATATGGGTGAAGAATGACAGACAGAGACAAGTCAAAGTCATAGATAGGGCAGGCGTGATCCCCTCTGCTTTTTTCCTTGGTCAAAGAATTAAAGGAAAATATGAGAAGCTTGCAGACATGTGGAAGTAAGGATTCGGAGATAGAAAGCAGGTGGCCAAGAGAGGCCTTAGTAAAGAGACAGTAGTGAAGCTTTAAGATTGCTGGAACAAGAGAGGGAATCACGCCTTGACCCCAGGCTTTCTTGGGGATAGCCAGGATCAATGACCAGATAAGAAAGCATAGATAATTCAGATTGGATGGGAAGGTAATGATGACACCTTTTGGGTGTGTTGACCTCAACCCGCCCTTTTACCAAGGAATTGGAGTCCTCACCAAATGTCAATGCACCAAATGTTAATGAGTTTGCATGGCTAGGTCAAGAGTCCACCCACAAATGTCAGAGTTCCAACCTTGTGTCTGAAGACACAATATCCATATATCAGTTATATTTCTTAGATGTGAATATGCTTGGAATGCTACATATCCCCCCTTTTTGTGTTAAAAAAAATAAGATGAAGGGCGAGTGAATTAAAAATATGAGAAAAATTTGACTCAAATTAAAAATATAAAAATCAAGTAGCATCATCAAATGATACTTCAAGTGATTCAAAATAGACAACCAAAACTTATTGCAAAAAGTTTGGATGTAAAAAGTAAGTGTGATTGTCAAGAACAATGAAGATTTAACTCTCAACTTATTGATAATTTGATAATGATGAAAATGATCTTCATACATAACATACCAAATCATCTGAGCAAATGATCTTGGGAATATGATTCCAAAATTAAAACAAAATTTTAGACTCTCTTTTCACTGTTTATGTGGCATGTTTGAAGCTGAGCCAATATGTAATATCAGAATTTTCATTCCCAATGATTTCTCATTCCTGATCTAAATTGACTAAAACTCTCCTTGTACAGGAGCATAATTTTTCCACCATTAAAAGTTTGTAAAAACATGAATACAAGAATTATTGTGAAATTTTTAACAAATACCAACATTCCCAAACACATTACATTCTGATCTGCAGTCTAAATACCCAGGATGATGATAATGAAGTGACATTTCAAGTTTTGGCTGCATATTTCGTATATCATCCTCATTTAAATTTCTGCTTTTATCAATAAACCCATCAATATGATAGCCAAGCAGATCACATTACCAATATTTGGCAAATTCATTCCACCAAACCAATGTTTGGGTAAATAGAAGCTTAAGTTGTTTCTCATGGAGAAAGAATTTCTACAGTTTCTGGAACTTGTCGAATTTGGTGTAGCTTGTTCTTTCCTGGTTGTTAATGTATAATATTCCATGTGCTTTTTCTACAAGCTTATCTGTGCCTATTGTGTCCTATTTTCAATACCTACTCCAAAAAAGGAAATCTTAGATCATACTTTGCCCTTGCTCCATGTATGTGTGTGATAACTCGTTCCACCTAGGAGAGTCAATAACTGCGCGTCCACAGAAATTGTCCAACCTAGCGCACTCAGATGACCACTGAGGCTTTACTTTCAAATACCAGAACGTCTTCCAGTATTTGGATGGGAAGCCAATAGACCCCGAATCCAGTGGCCTGCCTGAATTCTGGGACTATTGGTAGAGAGCAAGAAACCGTTCCCATAAAGATATTACCCCAAAAGACAGGATTTCAGGACTAATGGTTAACAATGGTATTAACACTCAAGTACACCCACGGTGGTTGGCATGTCACGTCCACCTAGTTATTGGCAGGAACATCATCTTTGCATGGTTGTCAATGATCTTTTTCAATAACTTAGGTTCCTGATGACAGGTTTCAGAGTGCATTTTGGCTGATCTCTCATACCTTTTTTCCAGAGTCACATCAGGATCATCTGTCCATTAAACCTGCCTGTGTAGCATTTTCTGCCTGGCACCTCACTTTTTGTTGTCAGAGGTATCAGATCTATGCTATGAGTGAAAGTTTTCGATCTCCTCCTCTTTGGAGAGTCATACCAATGTCTATACCCTCGGTGATAGCAGCATTTCTTACAATACTAGTAGTAGTTTTACAATGTATCCTTTTGACAGTATCATAGACATACAAAACGAAAGGTATACATTCACGTCTAAACAAGTGTAGCTATTTTGTTTTCATTCCATAAGAAAGACCTCGGAGTGTGGGATTTATCTGATGTCTTAGACAGAGACAAGTGTGGTTTAGTCCTTCTGAGTTAGCATCCTTGCTCTTGGTTTGGGTACACTATATCAATGGATGTCAGCCGGACCAGTGTCCCACAGTAGCCTAATAGCTAATGTCACTGATAGTGTCATGTCAGTCTTCTGGAGTGATCTTAGTCACCGGTGAAGTGTCCTTCCAGCGTGCCTGGATAGTGGCTGGCGTGTAGTTAGCTGATGTCAACAGCGTTGGTCTGCTTCTCTTCCTGGTCTTGTGTTGGCTGGCATGATGTGCTTTGTGGGTGACCAGATGTTTCCACTCTCTGTTAACATACAGACAAGACCTCGACCCAACGTTATCATCCCCTTGGGTCCCTCACAGTCTTAATTTCTTGGTAATATTCAACCCAATTCAGATATCTCCTACAATGTAATCTTTAGCAGGACATTCAAACTGTTATTGCAAAGTTTTAACTGATGTTCTTTTTAGAGTGTGGAAGAGATAGATGGTTAGTGATACCGTTTCCACCCTTCTTTCTTATGAAAGTTGAAATGCTACAGCTGAACCAAATTGACTTTTCGATAAGTCTGATACGAAGAAAGACATGCTGTTGTTTGCCAATATAATGTACCCTTGAAGACAATGATCACATATACATTTGGGACGATTGTAACAAATCGTACTGCAATTGGTCAGTATTTATGGTACAGTCATAACCTTCCCAATTGTACCATTTGATATTTGATCATATTTGGGTAACGGGGAACAATTCCACAAAAGTAATTTTCAGTTCCTTGTTATGCCAATACCATTTGGAATTTTCAGGTATGTGATAACGTTTGATCTTATAACCAATACCCATCAATCTGTAGTCCAGAATATCTGTCAGGGACTTCACGATATTCTTCTGGAGGCAAATTGTGTTTCATACAATGACATGTGCGTGGATAGTGTGTTAGACCTGCCTATAGGGCAGTGATGATCTTTCCAGCTCATCGGCTGTTTTTTCCATGTGTCCTGTGCCAGACACCTCTGCAGTCTGTCCTTTTTCTGGTGAGATTTTCTTGCCATCGGATAGCTTGCATATAAGCCATGAGCTATCCAATTCAGCCCATTTATTGCTATGAAAAGCACTGCTATCCCAAGATGTTTGGAATAGACAACCGTGCACAATTATTTCTAAGTTCTGTAATCGCTTTGCTCACTTCTTCATTTGAGCTTAATGCCATAAACCAGGAGAGTAAGCATGTCCCATCCCCTTTCACCCTGGGACTCCTTTGGGCATTGTAGGTCAATACCAAATAGGTTTTTGTTTTTTGTTTTCCCTCCATGGAACCCGGGCTTTTTGTAAGGGATAGATGTGAGGCAAGGCCAGTCCCAGGTCGGAGGTGTGGGGGTGGGGCCTGTGCCCTTTCCCCTGGTTGCTGGTGGTGTATCCCTTAATGTGTGTTTGGAGCCCGAAGCCCAATTGCAGAGTGTGGCCAAAGCAAGGGCTCCAGCTGAAGGGAGGGGTGGAGGAAGGAGGTGTGTGGAAGAGCTGCGCAGGCCCAGAGTAAAAGGCAGGCCAGGAGGCTTGGAGCGCAGGCGCTCAGGGGCAGGCAGGTGGCAAGCAGGCGCAGTAGGGGCAGGCAGGTGGCACGTGGCGGAGGGGGAGGGGATTGGAAAGTTCCCGCCTTTTCTGTCAGAGCCTCCCTGTGTCGCTGTGCCTAGCATTAATGTCCCCCAAGGCAAAAGACTGGAAGTTGCATGTGGACTGTGTGAGGTAGGGGAGCAGCACTTGGGCCGAAGTTGGTCACATAAGGCACCTCTGCCTAGGGGAGGAGGCTTTGGGGGTGGCTGTTGCCGTGGAGCCCGCCTCCTGCCTCTTCCTCTGGGTTCTTCAGTAGTCCCCCCTGCTGCCTGTACTGGTCAGCTCCATAGGCAGGCCTACCCCTGAAAGCTGCCCCTCCCTCTCAATTTCCCGCCTCCCACACTGCCCCTCCTCTCCCTGGGGGACACCCACCAGAAAGTCCCCTCCTTCAGTAGCCCCACTCCCAGGTCCCCAACTTCCTCAGGTGCTCAGCTCCCCCTCCCCCACCCCCTTCGCCTCTTGGTCTCCCTCTTGAGGCCACATATTGGTATTGCATCCGAGGAGGGTTTTTTTTTTTTTAATGGTTTTGAAATAAGCTTTTAGAGCTCTGTGCAAGTTGGACCCCAAGCCTCGTACACATCCTGACGTCTCAGGCATAAATATGAGTGGACCTTGGCCAGGAGTGGCCCACTTTGCCTTAGAGCAGTCACACACCTGCCTTCCACCCTGTGCTCTCAGTATTCTCCTTCCATAGCGGATGCAGAAATGATTAAGGAAGTTCTTTCTGCTCTCCCGCTGCCTGAAGCCCTGGCTCTAGTTCACTGCTGTGCCCATAGAGGTGGCACTGACCCTGTCTCCAGGGGACATGACTGAGCAGATGCTGATGCCAAGCTAGCAGCCATAGGAGGGCCTGAACTACTTTGAACAGGAACAACCACTGATGACTTAAATGAATCACTTTCCTATAATGAAAAGGAAGTGGAGAAATGGAAAGGAAAATTCAAAGCAAAACCAATTCATGGAGTGTGGGTGTCATCTGAAGGAAAACCCCTGCTCCCTAGAAGTTTCCATCACCAAATTTACCAATCTGTTCATCCTAATGGCCACTTTGGTACCCCGGGCATGGTGGACTCTGTTAAGAGAGTCTGGCTGGCCCCTGGTATAACTACCAGAGCCCTTAAAGTGTGTTCAGCCTGCTCTTCCTGCCAGTCAGATCACCAACATGCCTTTGGTGGAAAAGCCTTTGCTGGGCGTCCTCTGGTTTACACACCTTGTGAGCGTTCTTTGTAAGGGAAGTGTCTCCTTTGGAGTGGTGTCGATGGAGGATCTGCAGGGATAGAGGAGGCAAAGGCAAGTCCTGTGTGACCCTGGAGGCATGACCGTCCCCTGCAAGCATGCCCATTCCTCCAGCCATGCATCCCTCCTCACCTCAAAAGGGGGGAAGTGTCGTTCCTGGCAACATAGGGTGGACCTTGTCCTTGCAGGGATGAGACAGCTGTCCCTTTTACCGGCACGTTCACTATTCTCCTTGGTCCTCACCATGTCCTGGCTAGGTCTGTGAAAGGAGTGAAGCAGGTAGAGAATACACTAGACGCTGCTGGCTGGCTGACTGGCTGGCTGGCTGGCTGGCTGTGTGCTGGCATCAGTGCCTGCCTAGATAGAGAGATGGCTGGAACCTATAGGGTAGCCTGGTCACTCTTGGGCTCCACTTGTACCTTGTGTTCTTGGCTCTCCCTCAGAATGTGATGCCACAGAGCGGTCAGCTGTAGCACAAAGAGCAGCAGCAGCAGCAGCAGTGGTAAGGCAGCTCTTCTGTTCCGTGTCTAGGACTCCTGCCTTTTGGGTTGAAGGTATAATGTCCGATTCTGGCTCAGGCTGCGATTTGCAGGTGTTTTATACACTTTTAGGGTACAGGGAGTAAAAAGGAATTCCTGGGGTGGGGGGGAGTCAACCGAAACTCCTGGGGCTGGGGTCCTGAAACCCAAGTGCCCAAAGGGAAGACACAGCAATCTTAGTCTTCGGTACCCATATGTTTCACGTATGGTCATGGTGACCGAGGTTAGGTCAGTGAATCGTGAGATGATATATCTTTGTGAAACCTGGGATAAGAGTCCAACCTGCGGCTGCTACATAATGTATGTCCTTAGTGGGTTTGGGCTCGAGAAGGAGAAAGGAGTCGGAGAAAATGGGTGATAAATCAAGAGACACAGAGAAATGAATTGAAATGGGAGCGGCGATGGCCCCTGATACTATTTTCCTTAGAAAAATCATGAAAGGAAAATCTGAGACATAAGAGACCAAGCGGAGGTAAGAATTCTGAGATAGAAGGACGTGGCCAATAGTGGCGCTAGGACAGATAAAGAGAGACAGAAGGGAGAACGCCTAGGTTGCAGGAAGCAAGAGAAAAAGCAGGGGGCCTCACCCCAGCCTTTATTGTGGATTGAGAGGTGATCAATGAATAGGTGACATAGTACCTAGTTCTTAACTTTGGTTGCATAGACAATGACAAGATCAGAGGAGGCGGGGATTCTCCTGACATGAGCTTTTCAGAGGAAGGAGGTTTGACAAGGTGAGGGCTAAGCCTTTGTGGCTCAGGCCCAGGAATTCTCTTGCCCTTAGAACTGCCGATACATCGATCATGAATGGATCTGATCAAGTATTTCATACATCAACCATACCCCCATGCCTGGTAGGTTATATATCCACCCCTTTTTTTTTTTACAAAAATTAAATAAGAGGGTATCCTGTTACAATGAAATTGTAAACTTAATCAACAAACAGGAATACTAGTGAGCTGTCAGATAAAGAATCAAAAATGAATTCACAATCCAATTTCAAAATGAAGTATAACTTAGCAATACTGCTGTAAAAATGATAAGAATGATCTTCATTTCCATTTAGCAATGTCAAGCGTAACAATTTTCATCATCCAAGATCACAAGTTATCATATCAAATAATAAGAAAATGATGTTCCCTCCTTAGTGATCCTGAATTAAGGTGATAAAGTAATCATAGGACAGGTGCATGGACATATCATATTGCCCATGTATAGCCAGGATTATAAGAAGTTGTCACATCTTCAATAGTTAAAGAAAAAGACTTCCTCTCGAGATGAGAGGGAATCCTTGTCTTTCCCTTGTTCTGATTATGCGTAGTCTTTGGGGTATATAATCCAAGATGCCTGCCACATAGAGATATGGTTGCAGGGTTGCTACCATGGCCTGTGAATGAGGGTGTCTGTAACCTGGTCGTGGTGGTTACAAAAAGGGATTTTTCCTTTGTGGGCTGGGACTCGAGAAGAAGGAGCAAGGAGTCTGAGAATATGGGTGAAGAATGACAGACAGAGACAAGTCAAAGTCATAGATAGGGCAGGCGTGATCCCCTCTGCTTTTTTCCTTGGTCAAAGAATTAAACTTAAAAAATTTAATTTTTTTTTTAAATTTAAATTTTAAATTTAAATGTAAAATTTAAAAGAAAATATGAGAAGCTTGCAGACAGGTGGAAGTAAGACAGGTGGCCCAGAGAGGCCTTAGTAAAGAGACAGTAGTGAAGCTTTAAGATTGCTGGAACAAGAGAGGGAATCACGCCTTGACCCCAGGCTTTCTTGGGGATAGCCAGGATCAATGACCAGATAAGAAAGCATAGATAATTCAGATTGGATGGGAAGGTAATGATGACACCTTTTGGGTGTGTTGACCTCAACCCGCCCTTTTACCAAGGAATTGGAGTCCTCACCAAATGTTAATGCACCAAATGTTAATGAGTTTGCATGGCTAGGTCAAGAGTCCACCCACAAATGTCAGAGTTCCAACCTTGTGTCTGAAGACACAATATCCATATATCAGTTATATTTCTTAGATGTGAATATGCTTGGAATGCTACATATCCCCCCTTTTTGTCTTAAAAAAATAAGATGAAGGGCGAGTGAATTAAAAATATGAGAAAAATTTGACTCAAATTAAAAATATAAAAATCAAGTAGCATCATCAAATGATACTTCAAGTGATTCAAAATAGACAACCAAAACTTATTGCAAAAAGTTTGGATGTAAAAAGTAAGTGTGATTGTCAAGAACAATGAAGATTTAACTCTCAACTTATTGATAATTTGATAATGATGAAAATGATCTTCATACACAACATACCAAATCATCTGAGCAAATGATCTTGGGAATATGATTCCAAAATTAAAACAAAATTTTAGACTCTCTTTTCACTGTTTATGTGGCATGTTTGAAGCTGAGCCAATATGTAATATCAGAATTTACATTCCCAATGATTTCTCATTCCTGATCTAAATTGACTAAAACTCTCCTTGTACAGGAGCATAATTTTTCCACCATTAAAAGCTTTGTAAAAACATGAATACAAGAATTATTGTGAAATTTTTAACAAATACCAACATTCCCAAACACATTACATTCTGATCTGCAGTCTAAATACCCAGGATGATGATAATGAAGTGACATTTCAAGTTTTGGCTGCATATTTCGTATATCATCCTCATTTAAATTTCTGCTTTTATCAATAAACCCATCAATATGATAGCCAAGCATATCACATTACCAATATTTGGCAAATTTATTCCACCAAACCAATGTTTGTGTAAATAGAAGCTTAAGTTGTTTCTTATGAAGAAAGAATTTCTACAGTTTCTGGAACTTGTCGAATTTGGTGTAGCTTGTTCTTTCCTGGTTGTTAATGTATAATATTCCATGTGCTTTTTCTACAAGCTTATCCGTGCCTATTGTGTCCTATTTTCAATACCTACTCCAAAAAAGGAAAACTTAGATCATACTTTGCCCTTGCTCCATGTATGTGTGTGATAACTCGTTCCACCTAGGAGAGTCAATAACAGCGCGTCCACAGAAATTGTCCAACCTAGCGCACTCAGATGACCACTGAGGCTTTACTTTCAAATACCAGAAGGTCTTCCAGTATTTGGATGGGAAGCCAATAGACCCCGAATCCAGTGGCCTGCCTGAATTCTGGGACTATTGGTAGAGAGCAAGAAACCGTTCCCATAAAGATATTACCCCAAAAGACAGGATTTCAGGACTAATGGTTAACAATGGTATTAACACTCAAGTACACCCACGGTGGTTGGCATGTCACGTCCACCTAGTTATTGGCAGGAACATCATCTTTGCATGGTTGTCAATGATCTTTTTCAATAACTTAGGTTCCTGATGACAGGTTTCAGAGTGCATTTTGGCTGATCTCTCATACCTTTTTTCCAGAGTCACATCAGGATCATCTGTCCATTAAACCTGCCTGTGTAGCATTTTCTGCCTGGCACCTCACTTTTTGTTGTCCGAGGTATCAGATCTATGCTATGAGTGAAAGTTTTCGATCTCCTCCTCTTTGGAGAGTCATACCAATGTCTATACCCTCGGTGATAGCAGCATTTCTTACAATACTAGTAGTAGTTTTACAATGTATCCTTTTGACAGTATCATAGACATACAAAATGAAAGGTATACATTCACGTCTAAACAAGTGTAGCTATTTTGTTTTGATTCCATAAGAAACACCTCGGAGTGCGGGATTTATCTGATGTCTTAGACAGACACAAGTGTGGTTTAGTCCTTCTGAGTTAGCATCCTTGCTCTTGGTTTGGGTATACTATATCAATGGATGTCAGCCGGACCAGTGTCCCACAGTAGCCTAATAGCTAATGTCACTGATAGTGTCATGTCAGTCTTCTGGAGTGATCTTAGTCACCGGTGAAGTGTCCTTCCAGCGTGCCTGGATAGTGGCTGGCGTGTAGTTAGCTGATGTCAACAGCGTTGGTCTGCTTCTCTTCCTGGTCTTGTGTTGGCTGGCATGATGTGCTTTGTGGGTGACCAGATGTTTCCACTCTCTGTCAACATACAGACAAGACCTCGACCCAACGTTATCATCCCCTTGGGTCCCTCACAGTCTTAATTTCTTGGTAATATTCAACCCAATTCAGATATCTCCTACAATGTAATCTTTAGCAGGACATTCAAACTGTTATTGCAAAGTTTTAACTGATGTTCGTTTTAGAGTGTGGAAGAGATAGATGGTTAGTGATACTGTTTCCACCCTTCTTTCTTATGAAAGTTGAAATGCCACAGCTGAACCAAATTGACTTTTCGATAAGTCTGATACGAAGAAAGACAGGCTGTTTTTTGCCAAAAGAATGTACCCTTGAAGACAATGATCACATATACATTTTGGACGATTGTAACAAATCGTACTGCAATTGGTCAGTATTTATGGTACAGTCATAACCTTCCCAATTTTACCATTTGATATTTGATCATATTTGGGTAACGTGGAACAATTCCACAAAAGTAATTTTCAGTTCCTTGTTATGCCAATACCATTTGGAATTTTCAGGTATGTGATAACGTTTGATCTTATAACCAATACCCATCAATCTGTAGTCCAGAATATCTGTCAGGGACTTCACGATATTCTTCTGGAGGCAAATTGTGTTTCATACAATGACATGTGCGTGGATAGTGTGTTAGACCTGCCTATAGGGCAGTGATGATCTTTCCAGCTCATCGGCTGTTTTTTCCATGTGTCCTGTGCCAGACACCTCTGCAGTCTGTCCTTTTTCTGGTGAGATTTTCTTGCCATCGGATAGCTTGCATATAAGCCATGAGCTATCCAATTCAGCCCATTTATTGCTATGAAAAGCACTGCTATCCCAAGATGTTTGGAATAGACAACCGTGCACAATTATTCCTAAGTTCTGTAATGGCTTTGCTCACTTCTTCATTTGAGCTTAATGCCATCAACCAGGAGAGTAAGCATGTCCCATCCCCTTTCACCCTGGGACTCCTTTGGGCATTGTAGGTCAATACCAAATAGGTTTTTGTTTTTTGTTTTCCCTCCACCGAACCCGGGCTTTTTGTAAGGGATAGATGTGAGGCAAGGCCAGTCCCAGGTCGGAGGTGTGGGGGTGGGGCCTGTGCCCTTTCCCCTGGTTGCTGGTGGTGTATCCCTTAATGTGTGTTTGGAGCCCGAAGCCCAATTGCAGAGTGTGGCCAAAGCAAGGGCTCCAGCTGAAGGGAGGGGTGGAGGAAGGAGGTGTGTGGAAGAGCTGCGCAGGCCCAGAGTAAAAGGCAGGCCAGGAGGCTTGGAGCGCAGGCACTCAGGGGCAGGCAGGTGGCACGCAGGCGTAGTAGGGGCAGGCAGGTGGCACGTGGCGGAGGGGGAGGGGAGCGGAAAGTTCCCGCCTTTTCTGTCAGAGCCTCCCTGTGTCGCTGTGCCTAGCATTAAGGTCCGCCAAGGCAAAAGACTGGAAGTTGCCTGTGGACTGTGTGAGGTAGGGGAGCAGCACTTGGGCCGAAGTTGGTCACATGAGGCACCTCTGCCTAGGGGAGGAGGCTTTGGGGGTGGCTGTTGACGTGGAGCCCGCCTCCTGCCTCTTCCTCTGGGTTCTTCAGTAGTCCCGCCTGCTGCCTGTACTGGTCAGCTCCATAGGCAGGCCTACCCCTGAAAGCTGCCCCTCCCTCTCAATTGCCCGCCTCCCACACTGCCCCTCCTCTCCCTGGGGGACACCCACCAGAAAGTCCCCTCCTTCAGTAGCCCCACTCCCAGGTCCCCAACTTCCTCAGCTGCTCAGCTCCCCCTCCCCCACCCCCTTCGCCTCTTGATCTCCCTCTTGAGGCCACATATTGGTATTGCATCCGAGGAGGGTTTGTTTTTATTTAAATGGTTTTGAAATAAGCTTTTAGAGGTATGTGCAAGTTGGACCCCAAGCCTCGTACACATCCTGACGTCTCAGGCATAAATATGAGTGGACCTTGGCCGTGAGTGGCCCGCTTTGCCTTAGAGCAGTCACACACCTGCCTTCCACCCTGTGCTCTCAGTATTCTCCTTCCATAGCGGATGCAGAAATGATTAAGGAAGTTCTTTCTGCTCTCCCGCTGCCTGAAGCCCTGGCTCTAGTTCACTGCTGTGCCCATAGAGGTGGCACTGACCCTGTCTCCAGGGGACATGACTGAGCAGATGCTGCTGCCAAGCTAGCAGCCATAGGAGGGCCTGAACTACTTTGAACATGAACAACCACTGATGACTTAAATGGATCACTTTCCTATAATGAAAAGGAAGTGGAGAAATGGAAAGGAAAATTCAAAGCAAAACCAATTCATGGAGTGTGGGTGTCATCTGAAGGAAAACCCCTGCTCCCTAGAAGTTTCCATCACCAAATTTACCAATCTGTTCATCCTAATGGCCACTTTGGTACCCCGGGCATGGTGGACTCTGTTAAGAGAGTCTGGCTGGCCCCTGGTATAACTACCAGAACCCCTAAAGTGTGTTCAGCCTGCTCTTCCTGCCAGTCAGATCACCAACATGCCTTTGGTGGAAAAGCCTTTGCTGGGCGTCCTCTGGTTTACACACCTTGTGAGCGTTCTTTGTAAGGGAAGTGTCTCCTTTGGAGTGGTGTCGACCGAGGATCTGCAGGGATAGAGGAGGCAAAGGCAAGTCCTGTGTGACCCTGGAGGCATGACCGTCCCCTGCAAGCATGCCCATTCCTCCAGCCATGCATCCCTCCTCACCTCAAAAGGGGGGAAGTGTCGTTCCTGGCAACATAGGGTGGACCTTGTCCTTGCAGGGATGAGACAGCTGTCCCATTTACTGGCATGTTCACTATTCTCCTTGGTCCTCACCATGTCCTGGCTAGGTCTGTGAAAGGAGTGAAGCAGGTAGAGAATACACTAGACGCTGCTGCCTGGCTGACTGGCTGGCTGGCTGACTGTGTGCTGGCATCAGTGCCTGCCTAGATAGAGAGATGGCTGGAACCTATAGGGTAGCCTGGTCACTCTTGGGCTCCACTTGTACCTTGTGTTCTTGGCTCTCCCTCAGAATGTGATGCCACAGAGCGGTCAGCTGTAGCACAAAGAGCAGCAGCAGCAGCAGCAGTGTTAAGGCAGCTCTTCTGTTCCGTGTCTAGGACTCCTGCCTTTTGGGTTGAAGGTATAATGTCTGATTCTGGCTCAGAATCCATGGAGGACACATACAGACACACACACACACACACACACACACACACGCACACGGTAATGCAACACACAAGAGGTACTTTATTGAGCAAAATATAGCTTGGTGCCGAGGACCTAAAGTGCTGGCCCCGAGGCTGCGATTTGCAGGTGTTTTATACACTTTTAGGGTACAGGGAGTAAAAAGGAATTCCAGGGGTGGGGGGGAGTGAACCGAAACTCCTGGGGCTGGGGTCCTGAAACCCAAGTGCCCAAAGGGAAGACACAGCAATCTTAGTCTTCGGTACCCATATGTTTCACGTATGGTCATGGTGACCGAGGTTAGGTCAGTGAATCGTGAGATGATATATCTTTGTGAAACCTGGGATAAGAGTCCAACCTGCGGCTGCTACATAATGTATGTCCTTAGTGGGTTTGGGCTCGAGAAGGAGAAAGGAGTCGGAGAAAATGGGTGATAAATCAAGAGACACAGAGAAGTGAATTGAAATGGGAGCGGCGATGGCCCCTGATACTATTTTCCTTAGAAAAACCATGAAAGGAAAATCTGAGACATAAGAGAATAAGTGCAGGTAAGAATTCTGAGATAGAAGGACGTGGCCAATAGTGGCGCTAGGACAGATAAAGAGAGACAGCAGGGAGAACTCCTAGGTTGCAGGAAACAAGAGAAAAAGCAGGGGGCCTCACCCCAGCCTTTATTGTGGATTGAGAGGTGATCAATGAATAGGTGACATAGTACCTAGTTCTTAACTTTGGTTGCATAGACAATGACAAGATCAGAGGAGGCGGGGATTCTCCTGACATGAGCTTTTCAGAGGAAGGAGGTTTGACAAGGTGAGGGCTAAGCCTTTGTGGCTCAGGCCCAGGAATTCTCTTGCCCTTAGAACTGCCGATACATCGATCATGAATGGATCTGATCAAGTATTTCATACATCAACCATACCCCCATGCCTGGTAGGTTATATATCCACCCCCTTTTTTTTTTTTTTTACAAAAATTAAATAAGAGGGTATCCTGTTACAATGAAATTGTAAACTTAATCAACAAACAGGAATACTAGTGAGCTATCAGATAAAGAATCAAAAATGAATTCACAATCCAATTTCAAAATGAAGTATAACTTAGCAATACTGCTGTAAAAATGATAAGAATGATCTTCATTTCCATTTAGCAATGTCAAGCGTAACAATTTTCATCATCCAAGATCACAAGTTATCATATCAAATAATAAGAAAATGATGTTCACTCCTTAGTGATCCTGAATTAAGGTGATAAAGTAATCATAGGACAGGTGCATGGACATATCATATTGCCCATGTATAGCCAGGATTATAAGAAGTTGTCACATCTTCAATAGTTAAAGAAAAAGACTTCCTCTCGAGATGCGAGGGAATCCTTGTCTTTCCCTTGTTCTGATTATGCGTAGTCTTTGGGATATATAATCCAAGATGCCTGCCACAGAGACATATGGTTGCAGGGTTGGTACCATGGCCTGTGAATGAGGGTGTCTGTAACCTGGTCGTGGTGGTTACAAAAAGGGACTTTTCCTTTGTGGGCTTTACTCGAGAAGAAGGAGCAAGGAGTCTGAGAATATGGGTGAAGAATGACAGACAGAGACAAGTCAAAGTCATAGATAGGGCAGGCGTGATCCCCTCTGCTTTTTTCCTTGGTCAAAGAATTAGAATTAAAAAATTTAATTTTTTTTTTAAATTTAAATTTTAAATTTAAATTTAAAATTAAAAAGAAAATATGAGAAGCTTGCAGACAGGTGGAAGTAAGACATGTGGCCCAGAGAGCCCTTAGTAAAGAGACAGCAGTGAAGCTTTAAGATTGCTGGAACAAGAGAGGGAATCACGCCTTTACCCCAGGCTTTCTTGGGGATAGCCAGGATCAATGACCAGATAAGAAAGCATAGATAATTCAGATTGGATGGGAAGGTAATGATGACACCTTTTGGGTGTGTTGACCTCAACCTGCCCTTTTACCAAGGAATTGGAGTCCTCACCAAATGTCAATGCACCAAATGTTAATGAGTTTGCATGGCTAGGTCAAGAGTCCACCCACAAATGTCAGAGTTCCAACCTTGTGTCTGAAGACACAATATCCATATCTCAGTTATATTTCTTAGATGTGAATATGCTTGGAATGCTACATATCCCCCCTTTTTGTGTTAAAAAAATAAGATGAAGGGCGAGTGAATTAAAAATACGAGAAAAATTTGACTCAAATTAAAAATATAAAAATCATGTAGCATCATCAAATGATACTTCAAGTGATTCAAAATAGACAACCAAAACTTATTGCAAAAAGTTTGGATGTAAAAAGTAAGTGTGATTGTCAAGAACAATGAAGATTTAACTCTCAACTTATTGATAATTTGATGATGAAAATGATCTTCATACACAACATACCAAATCATCTGAGCAAATGATCTTGGGAATATGATTCCAAAATTAAAACAAAATTTTAGACTCTCTTTTCACTGTTTATGTGGCATGTTTGAAGCTGAGCCAATATGTAATATCAGAATTTACATTCCCAATGATTTCTAATTCCTGATCTAAATTGACTAAAACTCTCCTTGTACAGGAGCATAATTTTTCCACCATTAAAAGCTTTGTAAAAACATGAATACAAGAATTATTGTGAAATTTTTAACAAATACCAACATTCCCAAACACATTACATTCTGATCTGCAGTCTAAATACCCAGGATGATGATAATGAAGTGACATTTCAAGTTTTGGCTGCATATTTCGTATATCATCCTCATTTAAATTTCTGCTTTTATCAATAAACCCATCAATATGATAGCCAAGCATATCACATTACCAATATTTGGAAAATTCATTCCACCAAACCAATGTTTGGGTAAATAGAAGCTTAAGTTGTTTCTCACATAGAAAGAATTTCTACAGTTTCTGGAACTTGTCGAATTTGGTGTAGCTTGTTCTTTCCTGGTTGTTAATGTATAATATTCCATGTGCTTTTTCTACAAGCTTATCCGTGCCTATTGTGTCCTATTTTCAATACCTACTCCAAAAAAGGAAAACTTAGATCATACTTTGCCCTTGCTCCATGTATGTGTGTGATAACTCGTTCCACCTAGGAGAGTCAATAACTGCGCGTCCACAGAAATTGTCCAACCTAGCGCACTCAGAGGACCACTGAGGCTTTACTTTCAAATACCAGAAGGTCTTCCAGTATTTGGATGGGAAGCCAATAGACCCCGAATCCAGTGGCCTGCCTGAATTCTGGGACTATTGGTAGAGAGCAAGAAACCGTTCCCATAAAGATATTACCCCAAAAGACAGGATTTCAGGACTAATGGTTAACAATGGTATTAACACTCAAGTACACCCACGGTGGTTGGCATGTCACGTCCACCTAGTTATTGGCAGGAACATCATCTTTGCATGGTTGTCAATGATCTTTTTCAATAACTTAGGTTCCTGATGAAAGGTTTCAGAGTGCATTTTGGCTGATCTCTCATACCTTTTTTCCAGAGTCACATCAGGATCATCTGTCCATTAAACCTGCCTGTGTAGCATTTTCTGCCTGGCACCTCACTTTTTGTTGTCCGAGGTATCAGATCTATGCTATGAGTGAAAGTTTTCGATCACCTCCTCTTTGGAGAGTCATACCAATGTCTATACCCTCGGGGATAGCAGCATTTCTTACAATACTAGTAGTAGTTTTACAATGTATCCTTTTGACAGTATCATAGACATACAAAATGAAAGGTATACATTCACGTCTAAACAAGTGTAGCTATTTTGTTTTCATTCCATAAGAAAGACCTCGGAGTGCGGGATTTATCTGATGTCTTAGACAGAGACAAGTGTGGTTTAGTCCTTCTGAGTTAGCATCCTTGCTCTTGGTTTGGGTACACTATATCAATGGATGTCAGGCGGACAAGTGTCCCACAGTAGCCTAATAGCTAATGTCACTGATAGTGTCATGTCAGTCTTCTGGAGTGATCTTAGTCACCGGTGAAGTGTCCTTCCAGCGTGCCTGGATAGTGGCTGGCGTGTAGTTAGCTGATGTCAACAGCGTTGGTCTGCTTCTCTTCCTGGTCTTGTGTTGGCTGGCATGATGTGCTTTGTGGGTGACCAGATGTTTCCACTCTCTGTCAACATACAGACAAGACCTCGACCCAACGTTATCATCCCCTTGGGTCCCTCACAGTCTTAATTTCTTGGTAATATTCAACCCAATTCAGATATCTCCTACAATGTAATCTTTAGCAGGACATTCAAACTGTTATTGCAAAGTTTTAACTGATGTTCGTTTTAGAGTGTGGAAGAGATAGATAGTTAGTGATACCGTTTCCACCCTTCTTTCTTATGAAAGTTGAAATGCTACAGCTGAACCAAATTGACTTTTCGATAAGTCTGATACGAAGAAAGACAGGCTGTTTTTTGCCAAAAGAATGTACCCTTGAAGACAATGATCACATATACATTTTGGATAAATCGTACTGCAATAGGACAGTATTTATGGTACAGTCATAACCTTCCCAATTGTACCACTTGATATTTGATCATATTTGGGTAACGTGGAACAATTCCACAAAAGTAATTTTCAGTTCCTTGTTATGCCAATACCATTTGGAATTTTCAGGTATGTGATAACGTTTGATCTTATAACCAATACCCATCAATCTGTAGTCCAGAATATCTGTCAGGGACTTTACGATATTCTTCTGGAGGCAAATTGTGTTTCATACAATGACATGTGCGTGGATAGTGTGTTAGACCTGCCTATAGGGCAGTGATGATCTTTCCAGCTCATCGGCTGTTTTTTCCATGTGTCCTGTGCCAGACACCTCTGCAGTCTGTCCTTTTTCTGGTGAGATTTTCTTGCCATCGGATAGCTTGCATATAAGCCATGAGCTATCCAATTCAGCCCATTTATTGCTATGAAAAGCACTGCTATCCCAAGATGTTTGGAATAGACAACCGTGCACAATTATTCCTAAGTTCTGTAATGGCTTTGCTCACTTCTTCATTTGAGCTTAATGCCATCAACCAGGAGAGTAAGCATGTCCCATCCCCTTTCACCCTGGGACTCCTTTGGGCATTGTAGGTCAATACCAAATAGGTTTTTGTTTTTTGTTTTCCCTCCACGGAACCCAGGCTTTTTGTAAGGGATAGATGTGAGGCAAGGCCAGTCCCAGGTCGGAGGTGTGGGGGTGGGGCCTGTGCCCTTTCCCCTGGTTGCTGGTGGTGTATCCCTTAATGTGTGTTTGGAGCCCGAAGCCCAATTGCAGAGTGTGGCCAAAGCAAGGGCTCCAGCTGAAGGGAGGGGTGGAGGAAGGAGGTGTGTGGAAGAGCTGCGCAGGCCCAGAGTAAAAGGCAGGCCAGGAGGCTTGGAGCGCAGGCGCTCAGGGGCAGGCAGGTGGCAGGCAGGCCCAGTAGGGGCAGGCAGGTGGCACGTGGCGGAGGGGGAGGGGAGCGGAAAGTTCCCGCCTTTTCTGTCAGAGCCTCCCTGTGTCGCTGTGCCTAGCATTAAGGACCGCCAAGGCAAAAGACTGGAAGTTGCCTGTGGACTGTGTGAGGTAGGGGAGCAGCACTTGGGCCGAAGTTGGTCACATGAGGCACCTCTGCCTAGGGGAGGAGGCTTTGGGGGTGGCTGTTGCCGTGGAGCCCGCCTCCTGCCTCTTCCTCTGGGTTCTTCAGTAGTCCCGCCTGCTGCCTGTACTGGTCAGCTCCATAGGCAGGCCTACCCCTGAAAGCTGCCCCTCCCTCTCAATTGCCCGCCTCCCACACTGCCCCTCCTCTCCCTGGGGGACACCCACCAGAAAGTCCCCTCCTTCAGTAGCCCCACTCCCAGGTCCCCAACTTCCTCAGCTGCTCAGCTCCCCCTCCCCTACCCCTTTCGCCTCTTGGTCTCCCTCTTGAGGCCACATATTGGTATTGCATCCGAGGAGGGTTTTTTTTTTTTTAAATGGTTTTGAAATAAGCTTTTAGAGCTCTGTGCAAGTTGGACCCCAAGCCTCGTACACATCCTGACGTCTCAGGCATAAATATGAGTGGACCTTGGCCGTGAGTGGCCCACTTTGCCTTAGAGCAGTCACACACCTGCCTTCCACCCTGTGCTCTCAGTATTCTCCTTCCATAGCGGATGCAGAAATGATTAAGGAAGTTCTTTCTGCTCTCCCGCTGCCTGAAGCCCTGGCTCTAGTTCACTGCTGTGCCCATAGAGGTGGCACTGACCCTGTCTCCAGGGGACATGACTGAGCAGATGCTGATGCCAAGCTAGCAGCCATAGGAGGGCCTGAACTACTTTGAACGTGAACAACCACTGATGACTTAAATGGATCACTTTCCTATAATGAAAAGGAAGTGGAGAAATGGAAAGGAAAATTCAAAGCAAAACCAATTCATGGAGTGTGGGTGTCATCTGAAGGAAAACCCCTGCTCCCTAGAAGTTTCCATCACCAAATTTACCAATCTGTTCATCCTAATGGCCACTTTGGTACCCCGGGCATGGTGGACTCTGTTAAGAGAGTCTGGCTGGCCCCTGGTATAACTACCAGAGCCCTTAAAGTGTGTTCAGCCTGCTCTTCCTGCCATTCAGATCACCAACATGCCTTTGGTGGAAAAGCCTTTGCTGGGTGTCCTCTGGCTTACACACCTTGTGAGCGTTCTTTGTAAGGGAAGTGTCTCCTTTGGAGTGGTGTCGACCGAGAATCTGCAGGGATAGAGGAGGCAAAGGCAAGTCCTGTGTGACCCTGGAGGCATGACCGTCCCCTGCAAGCATGCCCATTCCTCCAGCCATGCATCCCTCCTCACCTCAAAAGGGGGGAAGTGTCGTTCCTGGCAACATAGGGTGGACCTTGTCCTTGCAGGGATGAGACAGCTGTCCCTTTTACCGGCACGTTCACTATTCTCCTTGGTCCTCACCATGTCCTGGCTAGGTCTGTGAAAGGAGTGAAGCAGGTAGAGAATACACTAGACGCTGCTGGCTGGCTGACTGGCTGGCTGGCTGGCTGGCTGTGTGCTGGCATCAGTGCCTGCCTAGATAGAGAGATGGCTGGAACCTATAGGGTAGCCTGGTCACTCTTGGGCTCCACTTGTACCTTGTGTTCTTGGCTCTCCCTCAGAATGTGATGCCACAGAGCGGTCAGCTGTAGCACAAAGAGCAGCAGCAGCAGCAGCAGTGGTAAGGCAGCTCTTCTGTTCCGTGTCTAGGACTCCTGCCTTTTGGGTTGAAGGTATAATGTCCGATTCTGGCTCAGAATCCATGGAGGACACATACACACACACACACACACACACACACACACACACACACACACACACACACGGTAATGCAACACACAAGAGGTACTTTATTGAGCAAAATATAGCTTGGTGCCGAGGACCTAAAGTGCTGGCCCCGAGGCTGCGATTTGCAGGTGTTTTATACACTTTTAGGGTACAGGGAGTAAAAAGGAATTCCTGGGGTGGGGGGGAGTGAACCGAAACTCCTGGGGCTGGGGTCCTGAAACCCAAGTGCCCAAAGGGAAGACACAGCAATCTTAGTCTTCGGTACCCATATGTTTCACGTATGGTCATGGTGACCGAGGTTAGGTCAGTGAATCGTGAGATGATATATCTTTGTGAAACCTGGGATAAGAGTCCAACCTGCGGCTGCTACATAATGTATGTCCTTAGTGGGTTTGGGCTCGAGAAGGAGAAAGGAGTCGGAGAAAATGGGTGATAAATCAAGAGACACAGAGAAGTGAATTGAAATGGGAGCGGCGATGGCCCCTGATACTATTTTCCTTAGAAAAATCAAGAAAGGAAAATCTGAGACATAAGAGACCAAGCGGAGGTAAGAATTCTGAGATAGAAGGACGTGGCCAATAGTGGCGCTAGGACAGATAAAGAGAGACAGCAGGGAGAACTCCTAGGTTGCAGGAAACAAGAGAAAAAGCAGGGGGCCTCACCCCAGCCTTTATTGTGGATTGAGAGGTGATCAATGAATAGGTGACATAGTACATAGTTCTTAACTTTGGTTGCATAGACAATGACAAGATCAGAGGAGGCGGGGATTCTCCTGACATGAGCTTTTCAGAGGAACGAGGTTTGACAAGGTGAGGGTTAAGCCTTTGTGGCTCAGGCCCAGGAATTCTCTTGCCCTTAGAACTGCCGATACATCGATCATGAATGGATCTGATCAAGTATTTCATACATCAACCATACCCCCATGCCTGGTAGGTTATATATCCACCCCCTTTTTTTTTTTTTTACAAAAATTAAATAAGAGGGTCTCCTGTTACAATGAAATTGTAAACTTAATCAACAAACAGGAATACTAGTGAGCTATCAGATAAAGAATCAAAAATGAATTCACAATCCAATTTCAAAATGAAGTATAACTTAGCAATACTGCTGTAAAAATGATAAGAATGATCTTCATTTCCATTTAGCAATGTCAAGCGTAACAATTTTCATCATCCAAGATCACAAGTTATCATATCAAATAATAAGAAAATGATGTTCACTCCTTAGTGATCCTGAATTAAGGTGATAAAGTAATCATAGGACAGGTGCATGGACATATCATATTGCCCACGTATAGCCAGGATTATAAGAAGTTGTCACATCTTCAATAGTTAAAGAAAAAGACTTCCTCTCGAGATGAGAGGGAATCCTTGTCTTTCCCTTGTTCTGATTATGCGCAGTCTTTGGGATATATAATCCAAGATGCCTGCCACATAGACATATGGTTGCAGGGTTGGTACCATGGCCTGTGAATGAGGGTGTCTATAACCTGGTCGTGGTGGTTACAAAAAGGGATTTTTCCTTTGTGGGCTGGGACTCGAGAAGAAGGAGCAGGGAGTCTGAGAATATGGGTGAAGAATGACAGACAGAGACAAGTCAAAGTCATAGATAGGGCAGGCGTGATCCCCTCTGCTTTTTTCCTTGGTCAAAGAATTAAACTTAAAAAATTTAATTTTTTTTTTAAATTTAAATTTTAAATTTAAATGTAAAATTAAAAAGAAAATATGAGAAGCTTGCAGACAGGTGGAAGTAAGACAGGTGGCCCAGAGAGGCCTTAGTAAAGAGACAGTAGTGAAGCTTTAAGATTGCTGGAACAAGAGAGGGAATCACGCCTTGACCCCCGGCTTTCTTGGGGATAGCCAGGACCAATGACCAGATAAGAAAGCATAGATAATTCAGATTGGATGGGAAGGTAATGATGACACCTTTTGGGTGTGTTGACCTCAACCCGCCCTTTTACCAAGGAATTGGAGTCCTCACCAAATGTCAATGCACCAAATGTTAATGAGTTTGCATGGCTAGGTCAAGAGTCCACCCACAAATGTCAGAGTTCCAACCTTGTGTCTGAAGACACAATATCCATATATCAGTTATATTTCTTAGATGTGAATATGCTTGGAATGCTACATATCCCCCCTTTTTGTGTTAAAAAAATAAGATGAAGGGCGAGTGATATAAAAATACGAGAAAAATTTGACTCAAATTAAAAATATAAAAATCATGTAGCATCATCAAATGATACTTCAAGTGATTCAAAATAGACATCCAAAACATATTGTAAAAACTTTGGATGTAAAAAGGAAATGTGATTGTCAAGAACAATGAAGATTTAACTCTCAACTTATTGATAATTTGATAATGATGAAAATAAATGATAAAAGTCTCATAATAAATTAAAAATAATGATAAAAAGTAATAAGAAAATAATCTTACTTCAAAATTTATGAAAAGAAAAACAACATAGGATAATCAAAATATTCAGAGAAAATAAAGTAAAAGAGCATCAAATCCAAATTGCTCAATTGAAATGAAAATGGTATAAAGATATTCTTAAAAATACTTTCTCTCTTTCTCCCCCCCTTTTTTGAATAGTATACCAAATAGATTAGCATGTTTTACATTTTTCAAACATTAGTGCAAACATCAATTCAAGTGTCAATATTCCCCAAAACATTACATTTTGATTTGTTGTTGAAACAAGAGTGAAGCTAATGAAGTGACATGGCAAGTTTTGGCTGTACATTTCTCATATAAGCCTTATTGGTATGTACAAAAATAAAATTTCAGATTCATATATCAGGATCAGAGCATTAGTCGTACTTACAATGTACTTCTAGTATTTCAAGGAAAATATATGGGAAAAATAATCTGAGAAAATGATCATGGAAAATGACCATGAAATGAATGCAAAATTTTAAACTAATGGCTCACCTTTCATGTGGCATAGCTGTAGCTGAGCCAATGTGTAACGTCAGAATTTACATTCAAACATGATTTCTATTTACCTAATCAATGTTGACCAAGATTGACATTGTAAAATTTTTACACAATTAGAAATGCAAAAATTAGTGCAAATTCTTAACAAGTACCAATATTCCCATTAACTTTACATTCTGATTTGTTGTATTAATATGCCTTATATGAAGTTTCTGAATGTCATTCAGGCTTTTTAAACAATATCTGCTCATTTCTATCCTTGCTGACCTCATGCCTTGTTTAAAAAAATAATAGTTCCTACATATTAAAAATTTGAATGTATTAGAAATATCTCTAAATCATATACCGATTCATGCTAGTCATTTAAACACTTGCACTTAGTATTAACTTTCCTTTTGACCAATTCCAGTCTTTGGGATAAAACCTTATAACCTAATTCAGGCTATGGGCATTGAAACCCTGACTTCTATAGAAAGATAAGACCTTCATCCCTGAAGGCTTCTTTTCTTATGCAGCCTGCCCCCATCACCACAGATCTCTGCAAGCCAAAACAGCATTAAGGAGGCTACAGATAGCCCCCTGCAAACAAGAAGCAGGATTTCTAGCTTGAGCTATAGCATGCAAAACTATTGGAAGCTCTCACCATTATAGAGCTGATTAAAACCCTTTATAAGCAAAATTTTTACACCATATGATTGGAAATTAAGAAAAGTATTACCTGCTGTTAAGAGCAAATGGATTCTTATTAAAATGCTACATTAAACAAGGAGGATTGACTTATCTCTCAGTCTTTTGCCCTTCCCTTCACTTATGATACTAACAATATACTTAACTCACTTCCCTTAACTGACTTTTCTATCCTTGCTATCTTTCCCCTGCCTGTTGCTGCAGAAACAGACAGAGATATTCCATGTCAACCTCTGCCTCCACCCATGCTTAATGTAGTATTATGATCATTTTAAATTCATAGAAATAAGCAGGTAGGAAGGCTTCTCCAACAAAAATCAGTAATGATTCGAATAGTGGAGACTCAAATTTAATGCAGGCTATGGGCATTAAAATCCTGACTTCTATAGAAATTCGAAGCAGAATAATTCATACTGTGAATCAAGTTCCTTTGACTAAAGAATACGGGGCTAGATAACACTCAGACCTACAGGTCCGAAGGCAAAATCATTCTTATCAATTAAATATAAGTTTATCGCAAGGAATTTCTCTACTTGAACATTGCTTATTTCCAAAGTTGTGCAAGGCAGAAGCCAAAAATCGTAAAAGATACTCATGTACCATATCTCTGTGTTATCTACAGAAATTATCTAGCACAGGTAAATTGTGAAAGCTTAATAAGTAATGGTTAAACGCAGAACAAAACTTTAGCTTAAAGAGTGTTTTGAGGAGAGAATTCCTCACAAAAAGACTATAAGATCTTATCAAAGCATGAAAACCATCTCTCCAAAACCTAAAGGAAGACCAGCTTTAAAAAAAGGAGAGCACATGTTTGCAAAAGCAAAAGGCTTTTTTATCGGCAAAACTCTCCACCAGTTTAGCATACCTAAAAGAAACAAGCTTTTTAAAACACAGTCAGAGAATGCAGGAGGACTATTGTTTAAGCATAAATGTATAAACCTGATATGTTTTTCAAACAGATCTTTGCTAAGACATGGTATTACCATGAAGCAAAGTTTAAAAATTAAATTGTCTTAATTGGGATTAGACATGGCAAATTTATATAGGAATGTCTGATTATATTTCTTGATAGGAAAAGTTTTAAAGTTTAAAATCTTTATCTGACTTTTGTTACATGCTACAAGAGATATTTTATCTGTAATAATATTTTAAAATGAATTATAGTACATGTGTAGGTTAAATACCAAGGTATAAACAGTATTTTTCCAAGGCTTTTAGAGGTAAATCCACATGGACTCTTGCAACCATGTGACTCACTGCCACAACTATTTGCATCTGGAAAGGAAACTTAATCCAGCAGTTTGATCAATTGATCCTGCCATATAGAGGGCAATACTCCTACACCTCAGGTTACAAGTTTTTATGACAAGTATTGAATATTATCAAAAGCAGAATTAATAATCAGTGCAATTTTTTAATTGACTAGCATCAATTGGCATATGCTTTAGAGAAATTTCTAATATATTCAAATTTTAAATATGTAGGTATCATTAAATTTTCAAACAGGATATAAGGTCAGCAAGGATAAAAATTAGCAGCCGTTATTTAAAAACCTGAATGAAGTTCAAAATTGTATGTAAGGCACATTATTGCAACTTTATCCAAAAGGCAAATTATTTAGAATCATTCAATCTGAAAAGAATATAAAATCAATTCTCAATATGAGACACATTCTCAACATTGCAAGGCATCAAAGTAAAAACAGTGCTGGAAGGCTTCAAATTGTTAATCAGCAGTAAATTATGAAGGTTATTAATTAATTTGTTAACCAGTAACAGTGACTTATGTGTGGTTTAGAATCGGCAACACTACCACTTGTTCAAATTGCCTATATCGATCCTGAGCATTATTGCAGTCTAAAACCAATTACTAGTGTCCAAGCTCAAATATTACTTGCACAATGTGGTCGATTTTGGCAACAGAATTTTGTAAAACGCATAGGCGAAATTGATAATTCCATTCATATTATCAAAATCTTTTCAGTCATGAATTTAAATTTGATAGTTTAAAAATAATAACGTCACTGCAATTGCTGTGCTTCCATTTACTGCATCTATTTAGGGTACAGCAGATATTGATGCATGCACAGTATAAGTTTATACAAAAGCAAAAGTTACATGCAGATAGGCTACTGCTTAAGATCACAGTACAAGCTGGTAAAATCAAATGTGATTTATGGTATAATGCTTTTATGATTATTGGTTTAAAACGTGAATATTAAACATCAATGTATGCCATATTGCAAAGCCAAGGTGAAATCATTATCAAAGGCAAATGGCCTTGAGGACACTGCTTTTTAGCAGACACAGATCACTTGCACTCTCTGACACATCAGAGTGCCAAGTCCATTATTCCTCAATATTTTATGGACACAAGGGAAATTGCCTATTATTATATGTTATTTTTCTTTTCTCATATTTTGAAGTATATTTCAAGTACTTTTAATACTCTAATCCTGAGCAATGAAGGTGCAAATTTTTCTCTTTATATGTACCCAACAGAATGAGATTATAAGAACATGACAGCATTTGTTAAGTTGCAGGTGACTACCCTGGGAAACCATCACTGATTGCATAAAAAGAGAATGCAGAGGACACCTCAATGGTCCAGACAGCCAAAGCCACACACCCAGACATATATTCCATAAGAGATGGATATATGTGGGCTGCTGAGGTTGGAGGTACTGCGACACGGTGTTTGACACCCTCATTCACAGGTGGCTAGGGTATCAAAGTGCAACCATATTGCCATGTAGCAGGCATCTAGGCGGGTATATCCCTAAAATGCATAATCAGTACAAGGGAGAATAAGGAAATTCCCCTTCATATCCAGACACAGTCATCTTTTCTTTGGCTATGAAAGCTCTGGCAACTTCTTATACTCCTAACTGTGTGGGCGATAAGCTAATGCACCTGTCCTATGTTCTATGGGGCTACTTCCTCAATAATTCAAGAAAATGAGAGTGAAAACTATTTTCTTATTACTCTTTGTCATTATTTTTAATCTTTTATGAAACCTTTATCTTTGATTTTGATTACTAAGTATTAAGATCACATTTTATTTTTATATTTTTTTTAGTCACAAATTTTGTTACATTTTTATGTCACTCAACCTTCACTTCTTTTTATTTTTAAAACAAAAAAGGAGGATATGTAGCATTCCAAGCATATTCACATCTATGAAATATAAATGATTGAACGATTACTGTATCTTCAGGCACAAGGTTAAACCAATGATATTCCTGGGTGTTCCCTTGAACTGGCCATGAGGCCTGTTGCCTAGGACAAACTCATTAACATTATCAGAGTATTGCCTTGGGAAAGTGCGGGTTGATTAACATGATCAGAGCATTCCTTTGAGAAAGGGCAGGTTGAAATCCACACGCCCAAAGCTGTTACCTCTACCTTACCGACCAATCTTATTTGTCAGTGCTTGGTGATGTGATTGCTAGGTCCTTGGAAGTAAGGCCCAGACCAGATAGGAATAAAAACAGAGGCAACTTTGTGATAGGTCTCTTGGAACTTCCTCTCCCCTTTCTTGGACCTCTGCTCTGCTCCTAATCCTCTCTCTCTCTTTCTCTCTCTACCTGAATCTCTTCCTCCCCCGAGGCTCTAGCCCCTCTCGGCTATGTATTCTCTGCCCACTCTCCTTCTCTACCTCGTATTCCAGTGATCCTCATATTCTCCTTCCCAGAAGAATATCATAGGGGTTTGCCTGCCCTATTTAAACGCTGACTTGTCCGTGTCTGTCATTCTTCACCCTGGTTCCCCGATTTCCTACCTCTCCTCGGGTCCCTACCACAAAGGACAACCTACTCTTTGTAGACCCTGTTTATCAGGACTCTACAAATGCTGCCCTCCACGTGGCAGGATCAACTTATCAATGTGCTGGAGTAACTTCCCTTCTAATACCCAAATAACCAAAGAGGTTTAGAAGCAATTCACGTGGCTGGAGCAGTCCATTTGGCTTCACCTCTAGAAGCCTTGAAAAATACTGTTTACAACTTGGTACTTAACCTACAGTTACACTAGAATTCATATTAAAATTGTATTACAGATAAGATATCTCTTGTTCAGATATTCTGTAGTATATGACAAAAGTCAGATAAAGATTTTGAACTTTCCCTATCAAGAAATGTAATCAGACATTCCTATATAATTTTGGCATGTCCAATCTAAATTAGAACAATTTAATTTTTTTTATTAAATGTGACTTACTTACAGTATCTCCATATTTTAGCAACGATCTTTTGAAAGCCAGATTTTCACCCTTTTGTTTTACACATTAGCTTGCCTGGATTCTCTGGCAGTCCTTCAAAGAGTTTCTTGCAGCTGGTCTTTTGATATGCTAACATAGTGATATACTTTACTGAGAAGAGTGAAGCCTGTTGCCCTGGCTATCTGCAGGATAGCAAAATATCTGTTCAAACTAGGCTTTCCTGAATTTTAAAGTAACTCAGGATTATTTCATCGACTTACCAATTTTGATTAAGCCTGTGGTCTTAGTAGAAAAAGTTTTTAGAAATGATCTTTGCTGTAAAGTGACCTGATCCTTTGAAGTGTCCAGCTTTGCTGGAAGCAAAGCAAAGAGGTGTTCTTTCTTTCAAATGGAATTGCATTCAAATTCCTGAGGACGAAAGTTCAAGGCTTGTTCTGTCTTATTAAATCCTTCAAAATTTACCTGTGCCAGATAACTTCTGAGAGATAATGGGCACTTGTATTCCCTCATGATTTTTATTTTGTTCCTGCCATCACTTTTGAAAGAAGCAGTCTTTAAGTAAAGAAATCCCTGGCAATGAACTTAGAATCAATTGATAGTAATGATCTGGCCCTGGAACTTGCTGGCCTTATCTAGCCCAGTATTCTTTAGTTAAAAGAACTTGATTAACATACTGAATCAGCCTGCTTAGAATTTCTTTAGAAGCCAGGATATCAATACCCATAGTCTGAACTAAATTTATGTTTGCACTTTTCGAATCTCTAGTTTTTGCTGGAGAAGTATTTCTACCTGATTTTTTTTGTCGTTTTTATAAATTTAAAATGATTGTAATACTGCATTAAGTATTTGTGGAGGCAGAGGTTGAAATGAACGATTCTGTCTGTTTCTGCAGCAAGCAGACAGAGGAATAATAGCATGAATAGATAAGAGTCAGTTAAAGGAAGGGGGTTAAGTATTTTGTTTGTAGCATTAGTGGAAGGAAGGGCAAAAGACTGAGGGATAAGTCAATGCTTAATGCAGCATATTAATTAGAGTCCATTGGCTCTCAAGTGTAGGTATTGAGATTCTTAATCAGCCCTAGAGTGCTGAGAGCCTCCAAGCATTTTGAATAGTACAGGGCAAGCTAGAAATCCTGCTTCCTTCTTTGTAGGGGCTATCTGCATCCTCACTAACACTCTTTTGACTGGTAGAGTTCTGTGGGGAAAGGAGCAGGATGCATTTGAAAAGAAGTATTAAAAGATGAAGGTGGCTGTAGAGAGCTAAAAGCCTCGAGGAAGTAACATCTTCTTGAATTTGTAAAGCTTTTTCTACCATATCATTGGAATGCTGGAATGGCTTTGTATATAATGCCATTTGCCTAATTTCCCATGTGCTGTTATTGACTTGTGGTATTTTCTGCTTCTCTTTCTTATACTGCCTCAATTTATCTCCATCTAGATCCAATTGTGGCACATTCAGAACATCCCTTGCTGGAAATTCAGGATATGCTTTCCATACTAGGTTGAGTAATGCTTCAAAGATCTTAATACCTTTCTTTTCAATGAAAGACATTAACAGTCTAATAGAATAGGTATGAGATGAGGTAGTTTGACCCATATTTCTAAAACAAAAGTCGTGTTTACCGCAGAGGCCACCTGCAGGTTCCGTCTTTTTTTGGCTCCGGGCTCCAATAATGCTTCTCAAGCTGTGCACACTTGAACTGATAAAGCCTGTAAGGGAGGTTTGTTCCTAAGCCGGGGGTGCCCATTATAACAGGCGTCAAGCGGCTGTCATAAAAAAGGATATTTATTTGTGGGTTTGGGCTCGAGAAGGAGCAAGAACTCTGAGAAAATGGGTGAAGAATACGGGACACAGACAAATCAATATTTTTTGGAAGGGAAGGCTTGAATCCCTGAGGACATTTTCTTCGGAAAGAGAATTAAAGGAAAATGTGAGAAGCAACGTGCAGACACGTGGTAGTAATAATTCCGAGATAGAAAGGACTGAGCATGCTCTCTCCTAGAAAGCCGTGACATTTTAATTATTCCTCTTGACCAAACATAGGTTTAGACTGCTACAGTGGAGTAGAGAGGATTTCCTTGGGTGGGGGGTGGGGAGTGAACAGGAACTCCTGGGGCTGGGGTCCTGAAACCCAGGTGCCAAAAGGGAAGACACATCAATCTTAGCCTTTGGTACCCAGATGTTTAACCTATGGTCATGGTGACCGAGTTTAGGTCAGCGAATCGTGAGATGATATATCTTTGTGAAACCTGGGATAGCAGTCTACATGCGGCTGCTACATAATGTATTTTCTTAGTAGGTTTGGGCTTGAGAAGGAGAAAGTAGTCGGAGAAAATGGGTGATAAATCAAGAGACACAGAGAAGTGAATTGAAATGGGGAGTGACGATGGCCCCTGATACTATTTTCCTTAGAAAAATCATGAAAGGAAAATCTGAGACATAAGAGAGACGGCGGGGAAGTAAGAACTCCGAGATAGAAAACACATGGCCAAGAGTGGCGATAGGACAGATAAAGCAGAAAACAAGAGGAAGAGCAGCACTCCTCACCCCAGCCTTTATTGTGCATTGAGAGGTGATCAATGAATACGTGTCATAGCACGTAGTTCTTAACTTTGGTTGCATAGACAATGAGAAGGTCAGAGTAGGCGGGGATTCTCCTGACATGAGCTTTTCAGAGGAACGAGGTTTGACAAGGTGAGGGCTAAGCCTTTGTGGCTCAGGCTCAGGAATTCTCTTGCCCTTAGAACTGCCCATATATTGATCATGAACGGACAGCCTTTAAATTTTAATTATTCCCCTTGACCATACATAGGTGTGGACTGCTACAGGGGAGTAGAGAGAGGAATTCCTGGGTTGGGGACGAGTGAACAGGAACCCCTGGGGCTGGGGTCCTGAAACCCAGGTGCCAAAAGGGAAGACACATCAATCTTAGCCTTTGGAACCCAGATGTTTAAGCTATGGTCATGGTGACTGAGGTTAGATCAGTGAATCGTGACATGATCTATCTTTTTGAAACCTGGGATAACATATCCTTGTGAAACCACATGAGTAAGGACATGTCAACCTTAGTTCTTGGCACTAGGAGCCCATTCGGGATTAATCTGGAGGGCAAGTTCCCATGATATTAATCTGTTACTTCAAAGGTTAAGAAGAGGACCTTGTTTGGATGAGAGGGCATTTCTATGATCTAGGAGGTACACGAAGCTTCCTTTCCTTCCTTCTTTCTTTTCCTCAAATTTTTTGGTCCCCTTCCATCCCCTCCTTCCTTTCTCCATCTCTCCCTCCCATATGTCCTCCTTCCCTCCCTCTCCCCATCCTTCCTTTTCATTTCAGCTCAGTGGAGGACATTTGACTAAGATGGGGCCTGGAACATCGGTTTGTCTAATCTCCCTCACTCCTCTCTGTCCAATAGAGGGCCCTCTCAGGCTTGCAGGCAGATTCAAGCAATGGGAGATTTTTCAGGGCCAGACTTGGCCCGCCAGGAATGAATGATACCCCTGCTCCATTTCCTTGCATGCTCAGGAGGTTCCCGCCTCCTCCCCATGTCCTGGCTAGGTCTTGGAAGTAAGAGAGCCAGGCCAAGAATGCAGGGGAGGTTGCGGGTTTGCTTGCTGCAGGGAGAAAGGCCTGCCTTGAGGCAGAGCTGGATGAAGCATGCAGGGTAAGCAGGCCACTCTAGGCGATGCCATGGTGTGGTCAGGAGAAAGAGCAGCAGCAGTAGCATTAAGGCACATATCTGTTCTGCCATCGAAGCCTTGTTCCTGTCAGCCTAAATGGGGAGGAAGGAGATGGTCTCTGGGTGGGAGGGCATGCATTTTGTAGAGCTAGAAGTAAAGCTAATGCACCTTTCTTTCCTTTTGGTTTCTGCCAAAGGTTTTCTCCCTCCCCTTGCCTTCCTTCCTGCTTTCTTCCCTCCCTGGTGAAATGAAGGTCCCCTCATGAAGGTGCTTCTGGAAGGTAAGTGTAATGAATCCATTTCCGCTCACCCTCCTGGTGGTGGTGGATGCCAGCCTCTGGTCAGCAAGGTGGCAATCCCTCCTTCCCCAGGGGGTCCATACCGGGGTGGGAGGGAGTTGTGTGTCAGCATCAGGAGCAGTAGTAGCAGCTGAATAGCTCCTCTGGGGACCTACCAAAGTCTCCCCTTTGGGGACTACTTTGGCGATTGCGGGCCATGTGATTTGAGGGTTTTTTCTTTGTTTTTGGCGAAGCTTCTTTAGACAGGTCTCCCCCAATCTGAAGGCGAAGGGGAACACTGGGACTCCTTTGGGCATTGTAGGTCAATACCAAAGAGGGTTGTTTTTTTTTTTTTTTGCCTCCGCCGAACCTGGGCTTTTTGTAAGGGATAGATGTGAGGCAAGGCCAGTCCCAGGTCGGAGGTGTGTGTGTGTGTGTGTGGGGCTGAGCCTTTTCCCCTGGCTGCTGGTGGTGTATCCCTTAATGTGCTTTTGGAGCCCGAACCAAGCTAGCTGCCAAGCTAGCAGCCATAGGAGGACCTGAACTACTTTGAACATGAACAACCACTGATGACTTAAATTGATCACTTTCCTATAATGAAAAGGAAGTGGAGAAATGGAAAGGAAAATTCAAAGCAAAACCAATTCATGGAGTGTGGGTGTCATCTGAAGGAAAACCCCTTCAGAGGAGGCAGGGATTCTCCTGACATGAGCTTTTCAGAGGAACGAGGTTTGACAAGGTGAGGGCTAAGCCTTTGCGGCTCAGGCCCAGGAATTCTCTTGCCCTTAGAACTGCCGATACATTGATCATGAATGGATCTGATCAAGTATTTCATACATCAACCATACCCCCATGCCTGGTAGGTTATATATCCACCCCTTTTTTTTTTTTTACAAAAATTAAATAAGAGGGTATCCTGTTACAATGAAATTGTAAACTTAATCAACAAACAGGAATACTAGTGAGCTGTCAGATAAAGAATCAAAAATGAATTCACAATCCAATTTCAAAATGAAGTATAACTTAGCAATACTGCTGTAAAAATGATAAGAATGATCTTCGTTTCCATTTAGCAATGTCAAGCGTAACAATTTTCATCATCTAAGATCACAAGTTATCATATCAAATAATAAGAAAATGATGTTCACTCCTTAGTGATCCTGAATTAAGGTGATAAAGTAATCATAGGACAGGTGCATGGACATATCATATTGCCCATGTATAGCCAGGATTATAAGAAGTTGTCACATCTTCAATAGTTAAAGAAAAAGACTTCCTCTCGAGATGAGAGGGAATCCTTGTCTTTCCCTTGTTCTGATTATGCGTAGTCTTTGGGATATATAATCCAAGATGCCTGCCACATAGAGATATGGTTGCAGGGTTGGTACCATGGCCTGTGAATGAGGGTGTCTGTAACCTGGTCGTGGTGGTTACAAAAAGGGATTTTTCCTTTGTGGGCTGGGACTCAAGAAGAAGGAGCAAGGAGTCTGAGAATATGGGTGAAGAATGAC
This sequence comes from Monodelphis domestica, assembly GCF_027887165.1. Lineage (NCBI taxonomy): Eukaryota > Metazoa > Chordata > Mammalia > Didelphimorphia > Didelphidae > Monodelphis > Monodelphis domestica. Next base: position 350,133 of record NC_077227.1, on the reverse strand, counting down.
AGACAGAGACAAGTCAAAGTCATAGATAGGGCAGGCGTGATCCCCTCTGCTTTTTTCCTTGGTCAAAGAATTAAAGGAAAATATGAGAAGCTTGCAGACATGTGGAAGTAAGGATTCGGAGATAGAAAGCAGGTGGCCAAGAGAGGCCTTAGTAAAGAGACAGTAGTGAAGCTTTAAGATTGCTGGAACAAGAGAGGGAATCACGCCTTGACCCCAGGCTTTCTTGGGGATAGCCAGGATCAATGACCAGATAAGAAAGCATAGATAATTCAGATTGGATGGGAAGGTAATGATGACACCTTTTGGGTGTGTTGACCTCAACCCGCCCTTTTACCAAGGAATTGGAGTCCTCACCAAATGTCAATGCACCAAATGTTAATGAGTTTGCATGGCTAGGTCAAGAGTCCACCCACAAATGTCAGAGTTCCAACCTTGTGTCTGAAGACACAATATCCATATATCAGTTATATTTCTTAGATGTGAATATGCTTGGAATGCTACATATCCCCCCTTTTTGTGTTAAAAAAATAAGATGAAGGGCGAGTGAATTAAAAATATGAGAAAAATTTGACTCAAATTAAAAATATAAAAATCAAGTAGCATCATCAAATGATACTTCAAGTGATTCAAAATAGACAACCAAAACTTATTGCAAAAAGTTTGGATGTAAAAAGTAAGTGTGATTGTCAAGAACAATGAAGATTTAACTCTCAACTTATTGATAATTTGATTATGATGAAAATGATCTTCATACATAACATACCAAATCATCTGAGCAAATGATCTTGGGAATATGATTCCAAAATTAAAACAATATTTTAGACTCTCTTTTCACTGTTTATGTGGCATGTTTGAAGCTGAGCCAATATGTAATATCAGAATTTACATTCCCAATGATTTCTCATTCCTGATCTAAATTGACTAAAACTCTCCTTGTACAGGAGCATAATTTTTCCACCATTAAAAGCTTTGTAAAAACATGAATACAAGAATTATTGTGAAATTTTTAACAAATACCAACATTCCCAAACACATTACATTCTGATCTGCAGTCTAAATACCCAGGATGATGATAATGAAGTGACATTTCAAGTTTTGGCTGCATATTTCGTATATCATCCTCATTTAAATTTCTGCTTTTATCAATAAACCCATCAATATGATAGCCAAGCAGATCACATTACCAATATTTGGCAAATTCATTCCACCAAACCAATGTTTGGGTAAATAGAAGCTTAAGTTGTTTCTCATGGAGAAAGAATTTCTACAGTTTCTGGAACTTGTCGAATTTGGTGTAGCTTGTTCTTTCCTGGTTGTTAATGTATAATATTCCATGTGCTTTTTCTACAAGCTTATCCGTGCCTATTGTGTCCTATTTTCAATACCTACTCAAAAAAAGGAAATCTTAGATCATACTTTGCCCTTGCTCCATGTATGTGTGTGATAACTCGTTCCACCTAGGAGAGTCAATAACTGCGCGTCCACAGAAATTGTCCAACCTAGCGCACTCAGATGACCACTGAGGCTTTACTTTCAAATACCAGAACGTCTTCCAGTATTTGGATGGGAAGCCAATAGACCCCGAATCCAGTGGCCTGCCTGAATTCTGGGACTATTGGTAGAGAGCAAGAAACCGTTCCCATAAAGATATTACCCCAAAAGACAGGATTTCAGGACTAATGGTTAACAATGGTATTAACACTCAAGTACACCCACGGTGGTTGGCATGTCACGTCCACCTAGTTATTGGCAGGAACATCATCTTTGCATGGTTGTCAATGATCTTTTTCAATACCTTAGGTTCCTGATGACAGGTTTCAGAGTGCATTTTGGCTGATCTCTCATCCCTTTTTTCCAGAGTCACATCAGGATCATCTGTCCATTAAACCTGCCTGTGTAGCATTTTCTGCCTGGCACCTCCCTTTTTGTTGTCCGAGGTATCAGATCTATGCTATGAGTGAAAGTTTTCGATCTCCTCCTCTTTGGAGAGTCATACCAATGTCTATACCCTCGGTGATAGCAGCATTTCTTACAATACTAGTAGTAGTTTTACAATGTATCCTTTTGACAGTATCATAGACATACAAAACGAAAGGTATACATTCACGTCTAAACAAGTGTAGCTATTTTGTTTTCATTCCATAAGAAAGACCTCGGAGTGCGGGATTTATCTGATGTCTTAGACAGAGACAAGTGTGGTTTAGTCCTTCTGAGTTAGCATCCTTGCTCTTGGTTTGGGTACACTATATCAATGGATGTCAGCCGGACCAGTGTCCCACAGTAGCCTAATAGCTAATGTCACTGATAGTGTCATGTCAGTCTTCTGGAGTGATCTTAGTCACTGGTGAAGTGTCCTTCCAGCGTGCCTGGATAGTGGCTGGCGTGTAGTTAGCTGATGTCAACAGCGTTGGTCTGCTTCTCTTCCTGGTCTTGTGTTGGCTGGCATGATGTGCTTTGTGGGTGACCAGATGTTTCCACTCTCTGTTAACATACAGACAAGACCTCGACCCAACGTTATCATCCCCTTGGGTCCCTCACAGTCTTAATTTCTTGGTAATATTCAACCCAATTCAGATATCTCCTACAATGTAATCTTTAGCAGGACATTCAAACTGTTATTGCAAAGTTTTAACTGATGTTCTTTTTAGAGTGTGGAAGAGATAGATGGTTAGTGATACCGTTTCCACCCTTCTTTCTTATGAAAGTTGAAATGCCACAGCTGAACCAAATTGACTTTTCGATAAGTCTGATACGAAGAAAGACATGCTGTTGTTTGCCAATATAATGTACCCTTGAAGACAATGATCACATATACATTTTGGACAAATCGTACTGCAATTGGTCAGTATTTATGGTACAGTCATAACCTTCCCAATTGTACCATTTGATATTTGATCATATTTGGGTAACGGGGAACAATTCCACAAAAGTAATTTTCAGTTCCTTGTTATGCCAATACCATTTGGAATTTTCAGGTATGTGATAACGTTTGATCTTATAACCAATACCCATCAATCTGTAGTCCAGAATATCTGTCAGGGACTTCACGATATTCTTCTGGAGGCAAATTGTGTTTCATACAATGACATGTGCGTGGATAGTGTGTTAGACCTGCCTATAGGGCAGTGATGATCTTTCCAGCTCATCGGCTGTTTTTTCCATGTGTCCTGTGCCAGACACCTCTGCAGTCTGTCCTTTTTCTGGTGAGATTTTCTTGCCATCGGATAGCTTGCATATAAGCCATGAGCTATCCAATTCAGCCCATTTCTTGCTATGAAAAGCACTGCTATCCCAAGATGTTTGGAATAGACAACCGTGCACAATTATTTCTAAGTTCTGTAATCGCTTTGCTCACTTCTTCATTTGAGCTTAATGCCATAAACCAGGAGAGTAAGCATGTCCCATCCCCTTTCACCCTGGGACTCCTTTGGGCATTGTAGGTCAATACCAAATAGGTTTTTGTTTTTTGTTTTCCCTCCACGGAACCCGGGCTTTTTGTAAGGGATAGATGTGAGGCAAGGCCAGTCCCAGGTCGGAGGTGTGGGGGTGGGGCCTGTGCCCTTTCCCCTGGTTGCTGGTGGTGTATCCCTTAATGTGTGTTTGGAGCCCAAACCCCAATTGCAGAGTGTGGCAAAAGCAAGGGCTCCAGCTGAAGGGAGGGGTGGAGGAAGGAGGTGTGTGGAAGAGCTGCGCAGGCCCAGAGTAAAAGGCAGGCCAGGAGGCTTGGAGCGCAGGCGCTCAGGGGCAGGCAGGTGGCACCCAGGCGCAGTAGGGGCAGGCAGGTGGCACGTGGCGGAGGGGGAGGGGATTGGAAAGTTCCCGCCTTTTCTGTCAGAGCCTCCCTGTGTCGCTGTGCCTAGCATTAATGTCCCCCAAGGCAAAAGACTGGAAGTTGCATGTGGACTGTGTGAGGTAGGGGAGCAGCACTTGGGCCGAAGTTGGTCACATGAGGCACCTCTGCCGAGGGGAGGAGGCTTTGGGGGTGGCTGTTGGCGCGGAGCCCGCCTCCTGCCTCTTCCTCTGGGTTCTTCAGTAGTCCCGCCTGCTGCCTGTACTGGTCAGCTCCATAGGCAGGCCTACCCCTGAAAGCTGCCCCTCCCTCTCAATTGCCCGCCTCCCACACTGCCCCTCCTCTCCCTGGGGGACACCCACCAGAAAGTCCCCTCCTTCAGTAGCCCCACTCCCAGGTCCCCAACTTCCTCAGCTGCTCAGCTCCCCCTCCCCTACCCCTTTCGCCTCTTGGTCTCCCTCTTGAGGCCACATATTGGTATTGCATCCGAGGAGGGTTTTTTTTTTTTTAAATGGTTTTGAAATAAGCTTTTAGAGCTCTGTGCAAGTTGGACCCCAAGCCTCGTACACATCCTGACGTCTCAGGCATAAATATGAGTGGACCTTGGCCAGGAGTGGCCCACTTTGCCTTAGAGCAGTCACACACCTGCCTTCCACCCTGTGCTCTCAGTATTCTCCTTCCAAAGCGGATGCAGAAATGATTAAGGAAGTTCTTTCTGCTCTCCCGCTGCCTGAAGCCCTGGCTCTAGTTCACTGCTGTGCCCATAGAGGTGGCACTGACCCTGTCTCCAGGGGACATGACTGAGCAGATGCTGATGCCAAGCTAGCAGCCATAGGAGGGCCTGAACTACTTTGAACAGGAACAACCACTGATGACTTAAATGGATCACTTTCCTATAATGAAAAGGAAGTGGAGAAATGGAAAGGAAAATTCAAAGCAAAACCAATTCATGGAGTGTGGGTGTCATCTGAAGGAAAACCCCTGCTCCCTAGAAGTTTCCATCACCAAATTTACCAATCTGTTCATCCTAATGGCCACTTTGGTACCCCGGGCATGGTGGACTCTGTTAAGAGAGTCTGGCTGGCCCCTGGTATAACTACCAGAGCCCCTAAAGTGTGTTCAGCCTGCTCTTCCTGCCAGTGAGATCACCAACATGCCTTTGGTGGAAAAGCCTTTGCTGGGCGTCCTCTGGCTTACACACCTTGTGAGCGTTCTTTGTAAGGGAAGTGTCTCCTTTGGAGTGGTGTCGATGGAGGATCTGCAGGGATAGAGGAGGCAAAGGCAAGTCCTGTGTGACCCTGGAGGCATGACCGTCCCCTGCAAGCATGCCCATTCCTCCAGCCATGCATCCCTCCTCACCTCAAAAGGGGGGAAGTGTCGTTCCTGGCAACATAGGGTGGACCTTGTCCTTGCAGGGATGAGACAGCTGTCCCTTTTACCGGCACGTTCACTATTCTCCTTGGTCCTCACCATGTCCTGGCTAGGTCTGTGAAAGGAGTGAAGCAGGTAGAGAATACACTAGACGCTGCTGGCTGGCTGACTGGCTGGCTGGCTGGCTGGCTGACTGTGTGCTGGCATCAGTGCCTGCCTAGATAGAGAGATGGCTGGAACCTATAGGGTAGCCTGGTCACTCTTGGGCTCCACTTGTACCTTGTGTTCTTGGCTCTCCCTCAGAATGTGATGCCACAGAGCGGTCAGCTGTAGCATAAAGAGCAGCAGCAGCAGCAGCAGTGGTAAGGCAGCTCTTCTGTTCCGTGTCTAGGACTCCTGCCTTTTGGGTTGAAGGTATAATGTCCGATTCTGGCTCAGGCTGCGATTTGCAGGTGTTTTATACACTTTTAGGGTACAGGGAGTAAAAAGGAATTCCTGGGGTGGGGGGGAGTCAACCGAAACTCCTGGGGCTGGGGTCCTGAAACCCAAGTGCCCAAAGGGAAGACACAGCAATCTTAGTCTTCGGTACCCATATGTTTCACGTATGGTCATGGTGACCGAGGTTAGGTCAGTGAATCGTGAGATGATATATCTTTGTGAAACCTGGGATAAGAGTCCAACCTGCGGCTGCTACATAATGTATGTCCTTAGTGGGTTTGGGCTCGAGAAGGAGAAAGGAGTCGGAGAAAATGGGTGATAAATCAAGAGACACAGAGAAATGAATTGAAATGGGAGCGGCGATGGCCCCTGATACTATTTTCCTTAGAAAAATCATGAAAGGAAAATCTGAGACATAAGAGAACAAGCGGAGGTAAGAATTCTGAGATAGAAGGACGTGGCCAATAGTGGCGCTAGGACAGATAAAGAGAGACAGAAGGGAGAACGCCTAGGTTGCAGGAAACAAGAGAAAAAGCAGGGGGCCTCACCCCAGCCTTTATTGTGGATTGAGAGGTGATCAATGAATAGGTGACATAGTACCTAGTTCTTAACTTTGGTTGCATAGACAATGACAAGATCAGAGGAGGCGGGGATTCTCCTGACATGAGCTTTTCAGAGGAAGGAGGTTTGACAAGGTGAGGGCTAAGCCTTTGTGGCTCAGGCCCAGGAATTCTCTTGCCCTTAGAACTGCCGATACATCGATCATGAATGGATCTGATCAAGTATTTCATACATCAACCATACCCCCATGCCTGGTAGGTTATATATCCACCCCTTTTTTTTTTTACAAAAATTAAATAAGAGGGTATCCTGTTACAATGAAATTGTAAACTTAATCAACAAACAGGAATACTAGTGAGCTGTCAGATAAAGAATCAAAAATGAATTCACAATCCAATTTCAAAATGAAGTATAACTTAGCAATACTGCTGTAAAAATGATAAGAATGATCTTCATTTCCATTTAGCAATGTCAAGCGTAACAATTTTCATCATCCAAGATCACAAGTTATCATATCAAATAATAAGAAAATGATGTTCACTCCTTAGTGATCCTGAATTAAGGTGATAAAGTAATCATAGGACAGGTGCATGGACATATCATATTGCCCATGTATAGCCAGGATTATAAGAAGTTGTCACATCTTCAATAGTTAAAGAAAAAGACTTCCTCTCGAGATGAGAGGGAATCCTTGTCTTTCCCTTGTTCTGATTATGCGTAGTCTTTGGGGTATATAATCCAAGATGCCTGCCACATAGAGATATGGTTGCAGGGTTGCTACCATGGCCTGTGAATGAGGGTGTCTGTAACCTGGTCGTGGTGGTTACAAAAAGGGATTTTTCCTTTGTGGGCTGGGACTCGAGAAGAAGGAGCAAGGAGTCTGAGAATATGGGTGAAGAATGACAGACAGAGACAAGTCAAAGTCATAGATAGGGCAGGCGTGATCCCCTCTGCTTTTTTCCTTGGTCAAAGAATTAAACTTAAAAAATTTAATTTTTTTTTTAAATTTAAATTTTAAATTTAAATGTAAAATTTAAAAGAAAATATGAGAAGCTTGCAGACAGGTGGAAGTAAGACAGGTGGCCCAGAGAGGCCTTAGTAAAGAGACAGTAGTGAAGCTTTAAGATTGCTGGAACAAGAGAGGGAATCACGCCTTGACCCCAGGCTTTCTTGGGGATAGCCAGGATCAATGACCAGATAAGAAAGCATAGATAATTCAGATTGGATGGGAAGGTAATGATGACACCTTTTGGGTGTGTTGACCTCAACCCGCCCTTTTACCAAGGAATTGGAGTCCTCACCAAATGTCAATGCACCAAATGTTAATGAGTTTGCATGGCTAGGTCAAGAGTCCACCCACAAATGTCAGAGTTCCAACCTTGTGTCTGAAGACACAATATCCATATATCAGTTATATTTCTTAGATGTGAATATGCTTGGAATGCTACATATCCCCCCTTTTTGTGTTAAAAAAATAAGATGAAGGGCGAGTGAATTAAAAATATGAGAAAAATTTGACTCAAATTAAAAATATAAAAATCAAGTAGCATCATCAAATGATACTTCAAGTGATTCAAAATAGACAACCAAAACTTATTGCAAAAAGTTTGGATGTAAAAAGTAAGTGTGATTGTCAAGAACAATGAAGATTTAACTCTGAACTTATTGATAATTTGATAATGATGAAAATGATCTTCATACACAACATACCAAATCATCTGAGCAAATGATCTTGGGAATATGATTCCAAAATTAAAACAAAATTTTAGACTCTCTTTTCACTGTTTATGTGGCATGTTTGAAGCTGAGCCAATATGTAATATCAGAATTTACATTCCCAATGATTTCTCATTCCTGATCTAAATTGACTAAAACTCTCCTTGTACAGGAGCATAATTTTTCCACCATTAAAAGCTTTGTAAAAACATGAATACAACAATTATTGTGAAATTTTTAACAAATACCAACATTCCCAAACACATTACATTCTGATCTGCAGTCTAAATACCCAGGATGATGATAATGAAGTGACATTTCAAGTTTTGGCTGCATATTTCGTATATCATCCTCATTTAAATTTCTGCTTTTATCAATAAACCCATCAATATGATAGCCAAGCATATCACATTACCAATATTTGGCAAATTTATTCCACCAAACCAATGTTTGTGTAAATAGAAGCTTAAGTTGTTTCTCACGAAGAAAGAATTTCTACAGTTTCTGGAACTTGTCGAATTTGGTGTAGCTTGTTCTTTCCTGGTTGTTAATGTATAATATTCCATGTGCTTTTTCTACAAGCTTATCCGTGCCTATTGTGTCCTATTTTCAATACCTACTCCAAAAAAGGAAAACTTAGATCATACTTTGCCCTTGCTCCATGTATGTGTGTGATAACTCGTTCCACCTAGGAGAGTCAATAACTGCGCGTCCACAGAAATTGTCCAACCTAGCGCACTCAGAGGACCACTGAGGCTTTACTTTCAAATACCAGAAGGTCTTCCAGTATTTGGATGGGAAGCCAATAGACCCCGAATCCAGTGGCCTGCCTGAATTCTGGGACTATTGGTAGAGAGCAAGAAAGCATTCCCATAAAGATATTACCCCAAAAGACAGGATTTCAGGACTAATGGTTAACAATGGTATTAACACTCAAGTACACCCACGGTGGTTGGCATGTCACGTCCACCTAGTTATTGGCAGGAACATCATCTTTGCATGGTTGTCAATGATCTTTTTCAATAACTTAGGTTCCTGATGACAGGTTTCAGAGTGCATTTTGGCTGATCTCTCATCCCTTTTTTCCAGAGTCACATCAGGATCATCTGTCCATTAAACCTGCCTGTGTAGCATTTTCTGCCTGGCACCTCCCTTTTTGTTGTCCGAGGTATCAGATCTATGCTATGAGTGAAAGTTTTCGATCTCCTCCTCTTTGGAGAGTCATACCAATGTCTATACCCTCGGTGATAGCAGCATTTCTTACAATACTAGTAGTAGTTTTACAATGTATCCTTTTGACAGTATCATAGACATACAAAATGAAAGGTATACATTCACGTCTAAACAAGTGTAGCTATTTTGTTTTGATTCCATAAGAAACACCTCGGAGTGCGGGATTTATCTGATGTCTTAGACAGACACAAGTGTGGTTTAGTCCTTCTGAGTTAGCATCCTTGCTCTTGGTTTGGGTACACTATATCAATGGATGTCAGCCGGACCAGTGTCCCACAGTAGCCTAATAGCTAATGTCACTGATAGTGTCATGTCAGTCTTCTGGAGTGATCTTAGTCACTGGTGAAGTGTCCTTCCAGCGTGCCTGGATAGTGGCTGGCGTGTAGTTAGCTGATGTCAACAGCGTTGGTCTGCTTCTCTTCCTGGTCTTGTGTTGGCTGGCATGATGTGCTTTGTGGGTGACCAGATGTTTCCACTCTCTGTCAACATACAGACAAGACCTCGACCCAACGTTATCATCCCCTTGGGTCCCTCACAGTCTTAATTTCTTGGTAATATTCAACCCAATTCAGATATCTCCTACAATGTAATCTTTAGCAGGACATTCAAACTGTTATTGCAAAGTTTTAACTGATGTTCGTTTTAGAGTGTGGAAGAGATAGATGGTTAGTGATACCGTTTCCACCCTTCTTTCTTATGAAAGTTGAAATGCCACAGCTGAACCAAATTGACTTTTCGATAAGTCTGATACGAAGAAAGACAGGCTGTTGTTTGCCAAAAGAATGTACCCTTGAAGACAATGATCACATATACATTTTGGACGATTGTAACAAATCGTACTGCAATTGGTCAGTATTTATGGTACAGTCATAACCTTCCCAATTGTACCACTTGATATTTGATCATATTTGGGTAACGTGGAACAATTCCACAAAAGTAATTTTCAGTTCCTTGTTATGCCAATACCATTTGGAATTTTCAGGTATGTGATAACGTTTGATCTTATAACCAATACCCATCAATCTGTAGTCCAGAATATCTGTCAGGGAGTGTGGGTGTCATCTGAAGGAAAACCCCTTCAGAGGAGGCAGGGATTCTCCTGACATGAGCTTTTCAGAGGAAGGAGGTTTGACAAGGTGAGGGCTAAGCCTTTGTGGCTCAGGCCCAGGAATTCTCTTGCCCTTAGAACTGCCGATACATTGAACATGAATGGATCTGATCAAGTATTTCATACATCAACCATACCCCCATGTCTGGTAGGTTATATATCCACCCCTTTTTTTTCTTTACAAAAATTAAATAAGAGGGTATCCTGTTACAATGAAATTGTAAACTTAATCAACAAACAGGAATACTAGTGAGCTGTCAGATAAAGAATCAAAAATGAATTCACAATCCAATTTCAAAATGAAGTATAACTTAGCAATACTGCTGTAAAAATGATAAGAATGATCTTCATTTCCATTTAGCAATGTCAAGCGTAACAATTTTCATCATCCAAGATCACAAGTTATCATATCAAATAATAAGAAAATGATGTTCACTCCTTAGTGATCCTGAATTAAGGTGATAAAGTAATCATAGGACAGGTGCATGGACATATCATATTGCCCATGTATAGCCAGGATTATAAGAAGTTGTCACATCTTCAATAGTTAAAGAAAAAGACTTCCTCTCGAGATGAGAGGGAATCCTTGTCTTTCCCTTGTTCTGATTATGCGTAGTCTTTGGGATATATAATCCAAGATGCCTGCCACATAGACATATGGTTGCAGGGTTGGTACCATGGCCTGTGAATGAGGGTGTCTGTAACCTGGTCGTGGTGGTTACAAAAAGGGATTTTTCCTTTGTGGGCTGGGACTCGAGAAGAAGGAGCAAGGAGTCTGAGAATATGGGTGAAGAATGACAGACAGAGACAAGTCAAAGTCATAGATAGGGCAGGCGTGATCCCCTCTGCTTTTTTCCTTGGTCAAAGAATTAAAGGAAAATATGAGAAGCTTGCAGACATGTGGAAGTAAGGATTCGGAGATAGAAAGCAGGTGGCCAAGAGAGGCCTTAGTAAAGAGACAGTAGTGAAGCTTTAAGATTGCTGGAACAAGAGAGGGAATCACGCCTTGACCCCAGGCTTTCTTGGGGATAGCCAGGATCAATGACCAGATAAGAAAGCATAGATAATTCAGATTGGATGGGAAGGTAATGATGACACCTTTTGGGTGTGTTGACCTCAACCCGCCCTTTTACCAAGGAATTGGAGTCCTCACCAAATGTCAATGCACCAAATGTTAATGAGTTTGCATGGCTAGGTGAAGAGTCCACCCACAAATGTCAGAGTTCCAACCTTGTGTCTGAAGACACAATATCCATATCTCAGTTATATTTCTTAGATGTGAATATGCTTGGAATGCTACATATCCCCCCTTTTTGTGTTAAAAAAATAAGATGAAGGGCGAGTGAATTGTGAAGTGCGAGTCCCTCACAGTCTTAATTTCTTGGTAATATTCAACCCAATTCAGATCTATCCTACAATGTAATCTTTAGCAGGACATTCAAACTGTTATTGCAAAGTTTTAACTGATGTTCGTTTTAGAGTGTGGAAGAGATCGATGGTTAGTGATACCGTTTCCACCCTTCTTTCTTATGAAAGTTGAAATGCCACAGCTGAACCAAATTGACTTTTCGATAAGTCTGATACGAAGAAAGACAGGCTGTTTTTTGCCAAAAGAATGTACCCTTGAAGACAATGATCACATATACATTTTGGATAAATCGTACTGCAATAGGACAGTATTTATGGTACAGTCATAACCTTCCCAATTGTACCACTTGATATTTGATCATATTTGGGTAACGTGGAACAATTCCACAAAAGTAATTTTCAGTTCCTTGTTATGCCAATACCATTTGGAATTTTCAGGTATGTGATAACGTTTGATCTTATAACCAATACCCATCAATCTGTAGTCCAGAATATCTGTCAGGGACTTTACGATATTCTTCTGGAGGCAAATTGTGTTTCATACAATGACATGTGCGTGGATAGTGTGTTAGACCTGCCTATAGGGCAGTGATGATCTTTCCAGCTCATCGGCTGTTTTTTCCATGTGTCCTGTGCCAGACACCTCTGCAGTCTGTCCTTTTTCTGGTGAGATTTTCTTGCCATCGGATAGCTTGCATATAAGCCATGAGCTATCCAATTCAGCCCATTTATTGCTATGAAAAGCACTGCTATCCCAAGATGTTTGGAATAGACAACCGTGCACAATTATTCCTAAGTTCTGTAATCGCTTTGCTCACTTCTTCATTTGAGCTTAATGCCATAAACCAGGAGAGTAAGCATGTCCCATCCCCTTTCACCCTGGGACTCCTTTGGGCATTGTAGGTCAATACCAAATAGGTTTTTGTTTTTTGTTTTCCCTCCACGGAACCCGGGCTTTTTGTAAGGGATAGATGTGAGGCAAGGCCAGTCCCAGGTCGGAGGTGTGGGGGTGGGGCCTGTGCCCTTTCCCCTGGTTGCTGGTGGTGTATCCCTTAATGTGTGTTTGGAGCCCGAAGCCCAATTGCAGAGTGTGGCCAAAGCAAGGGCTCCAGCTGAAGGGAGGGGTGGAGGAAGGAGGTGTGTGGAAGAGCTGCGCAGGCCCAGAGTAAAAGGCAGGCCAGGAGGCTTGGAGCGCAGGCGCTCAGGGGCAGGCAGGTGGCAGGCAGGCGCAGTAGGGGCAGGCAGGTGGCACGTGGCGGAGGGGGAGGGGAGCGGAAAGTTCCCGCCTTTTCTGTCAGAGCCTCCCTGTGTCGCTGTGCCTAGCATTAAGGACCGCCAAGGCAAAAGACTGGAAGTTGCCTGTGGACTGTGTGAGGTAGGGGAGTAGCACTTGGGCCTAAGTTGGTCACATGAGGCACCTCTGCCTAGGGGAGGAGGCTTTGGGGGTGGCTGTTGGCGCGGAGCCCGCCTCCTGCCTCTTCCTCTGGGTTCTTCAGTAGTCCCGCCTGCTGCCTGTACTGGTCAGCTCCATAGGCAGGCCTACCCCTGAAAGCTGCCCCTCCCTCTCAATTGCCCGCCTCCCACACTGCCCCTCCTCTCCCTGGGGGACACCCACCAGAAAGTCCCCTCCTTCAGTAGCCCCACTCCCAGGTCCCCAACTTCCTCAGGTGCTCAGCTCCCCCTCCCCCACCCCCTTCGTCTCTTGGTCTCCCTCTTGAGGCCACATATTGGTATTGCATCCGAGGAGGGTTTTTTTTTTTTTAAATGGTTTTGAAATAAGCTTTTAGTGCAAGTCTCCTCTTGGACCCCAAGCCTCGTACACATCCTGACGTCTCAGGCATAAATATGAGTGGACCTTGGCCGTGAGTGGCCCACTTTGCCTTAGAGCAGTCACATACCTGCCTTCCACCCTGTGCTCTCAGTATTCTCCTTCCATAGCGGATGCAGAAATGATTAAGGAAGTTCTTTCTGCTCTCCCGCTGCCTGAAGCCCTGGCTCTAGTTCACTGCTGTGCCCATAGAGGTGGCACTGACCCTGTCTCCAGGGGACATGACTGAGCAGATGCTGCTGCCAAGCTAGCAGCCATAGGAGGGCCTGAACTACTTTGAACATGAACAACCACTGATGACTTAAATGGATCACTTTCCTATAATGAAAAGGAAGTGGAGAAATGGAAAGGAAAATTCAAAGCAAAACCAATTCATGGAGTGTGGGTGTCATCTGAAGGAAAACCCCTGCTCCCTAGAAGTTTCCATCACCAAATTTACCAATCTGTTCATCCTAATGGCCACTTTGGTACCCCGGGCATGGTGGACTCTGTTAAGAGAGTCTGGCTGGCCCCTGGTATAACTACCAGAGCCCCTAAAGTGTGTTCAGCCTGCTCTTCCTGCCAGTCAGATCACCAACATGCCTTTGGTGGAAAAGCCTTTGCTGGGCGTCCTCTGGCTTACACACCTTGTGAGTGTTCTTTGTAAGGGAAGTGTCTCCTTTGGAGTGGTGTCCACCGAGGATCTGGAGGGATAGAGGCGGCAAAGGCAAGTCCTGTGTGACCCTGGAGGCATGACCCTCCCCTGCAAGCATGCCCATTCCTCCAGCCATGCATCCCTCCTCACCTCAAAAGGGGGGAAGTGTCGTTCCTGGCAACATAGGGTGGACCTTGTCCTTGCAGGGATGAGACAGCTGTCCCTTTTACCGGCACGTTCACTATTCTCCTTGGTCCTCACCATGTCCTGGCTAGGTCTGTGAAAGGAGTGAAGCAGGTAGAGAATACACTAGACGCTGCTGGCTGGCTGACTGGCTGGCTGGCTGGCTGGCTGTGTGCTGGCATCAGTGCCTGCCTAGATAGAGAGATGGCTGGAACCTATAGGGTAGCCTGGTCACTCTTGGGCTCCACTTGTACCTTGTGTTCTTGGCTCTCCCTCAGAATGTGATGCCACAGAGCGGTCAGCTGTAGCACAAAGAGCAGCAGCAGCAGCAGCAGTGTTAAGGCAGCTCTTCTGTTCCGTGTCTAGGACTCCTGCCTTTTGGGTTGAAGGTATAATGTCTGATTCTGGCTCAGAATTCATGGAGGACACACACACACACACACACACACACACACACACACACACACACACACACGGTAATGCAACACACAAGAGGTACTTTATTGAGCAAAATATAGCTTGGTGCCGAGGACCTAAAGTGCTGGCCCCGAGGCTGCGATTTGCAGGTGTTTTATACACTTTTAGGGTACAGGGAGTAAAAAGGAATTCCTGGGGTGGGGCGGAGTGAACCGAAACTCCTGGGGCTGGGGTCCTGAAACCCAAGTGCCCAAAGGGAAGACACAGCAATCTTAGTCTTCGGTACCCATATGTTTCACGTATGGTCATGGTGACCGAGGTTAGGTCAGTGAATCGTGAGATGATATACCTTTGTGAAACCTGGGATAAGAGTCCAACCTGCGGCTGCTACATAATGTATGTCCTTAGTGGGTTTGGGCTCGAGAAGGAGAAAGGAGTCGGAGAAAATGGGTGATAAATCAAGAGACACAGAGAAGTGAATTGAAATGGGAGCGGCGATGGCCCCTGATACTATTTTCCTTAGAAAAATCATGAAAGGAAAATCTGAGACATAAGAGACCAAGCGGAGGTAAGAATTCTGAGATAGAAGGACGTGGCCAATAGTGGCGCTAGGACAGATAAAGAGAGACAGCAGGGAGAACTCCTAGGTTGCAGGAAACAAGAGAAAAAGCAGGGGGCCTCACCCCAGCCTTTATTGTGGATTGAGAGGTGATCAATGAATAGGTGACATAGTACCTAGTTCTTAACTTTGGTTGCATAGACAATGACAAGATCAGAGGAGGCGGGGATTCTCCTGACATGAGCTTTTCAGAGGAAGGAGGTTTGACAAGGTGAGGGCTAAGCCTTTGTGGCTCAGGCCCAGGAATTCTCTTGCCCTTAGAACTGCCGATACATCGATCATGAATGGATCTGATCAAGTATTTCATACATCAACCATACCCCCATGCCTGGTAGGTTATATATCCACCCCTTTTTTTTTTTTTACTAAAATTAAATAAGAGGGTATCCTGTTACAATGAAATTGTAAACTTAATCAACAAACAGGAATACTAGTGAGCTATCAGATAAAGAATCAATAATGAATTCACAATACAATTTCAAAATGAAGTATAACTTAGCAATACTGCTGTAAAAATGATAAGAATGATCTTCATTTCCATTTAGCAATGTCAAGCGTAACAATTTTCATCATCCAAGATCACAAGTTATCATATCAAATAATAAGAAAATGATGTTCACTCCTTAGTGATCCTGAATTAAGGTGATAAAGTAATCATAGGACAGGTGCATGGACATATCATATTGCCCATGTATAGCCAGGATTATAAGAAGTTGTCACATCTTCAATAGTTAAAGAAAAAGACTTCCTCTCGAGATGAGAGGGAATCCTTGTCTTTCCCTTGTTCTGATTATGCGTAGTCTTTGGGATATATAATCCAAGATGCCTGCCATATAGACATATGGTTGCAGGGTTGGTACCATGGCCTGTGAATGAGGGTGTCTGTAACCTGGTCGTGGTGGTTACAAAAAGGGATTTTTCCTTTGTGGGCTGGGACTCGAGAAGAAGGAGCAAGGAGTCTGAGAATATGGGTGAAGAATGACAGACAGAGACAAGTCAAAGTAATAGATAGGGCAGGTGTGACCCCCTCTGCTTTTTTCCTTGGTCAAAGAATTAAACTTAAAAAATTTAATTTTTTTTTAAATTTAAATTTTAAATTTAAATTTTAAATTTAAATGTAAAATTAAAAAGAAAATATGAGAAGCTTGCAGACAGGTGGAAGTAAGACAGGTGGCCCAGAGAGGCCTTAGTAAAGAGACAGTAGTGAAGCTTTAAGATTGCTGGAACAAGAGAGGGAATCACGCCTTGACCCCAGGCTTACTTGGGGATAGCCAGGATCAATGACCAGATAAGAAAGCATAGATAATTCAGATTGGATGGTGAGGTAATGATGACACCTTTTGGGTGTGTTGACCTCAACCCGCCCTTTTACCAAGGAATTGGAGTCCTCACCAAATGTCAATGCACCAAATGTTAATGAGTTTGCATGGCTAGGTCAAGAGTCCACCCACAAATGTCAGAGTTCCAACCTTGTGTCTGAAGACACAATATCCATATATCAGTTATATTTCTTAGATGTGAATATGCTTGGAATGCTACATATCCCCCCTTTTTGTGTTAAAAAAATAAGATGAAGGGCGAGTGATATAAAAATACGAGAAAAATTTGACTCAAATTAAAAATATAAAAATCATGTAGCATCATCAAATGATACTTCAAGTGATTCAAAATAGACATCCAAAACATATTGTAAAAACTTTGGATGTAAAAAGGAAATGTGATTGTCAAGAACAATGAAGATTTAACTCTCAACTTATTGATAATTTGATAATGATGAAAATAAATGATAAAAGTCTCATAATAAATTAAAAATAATGATAAAAAGTAATAAGAAAATAATCTTACTTCAAAATTTATGAAAAGAAAAACAACATAGGATAATCAAAATATTCAGAGAAAATAAAGTAAAAGAGCATCAAATCCAAATTGCTCAATTGAAATGAAAATGGTATAAAGATATTCTTAAAAATACTTTCTCTCTTTCTCCCCCCCTTTTTTGAATAGTATACTAAATAGATTAGCATGTTTTACATTTTTCAAACATTAGTGCAAACATCAATTCAAGTGTCAATATTCCCCAAAACATTACATTTTGATTTGTTGTTGAAACGAGTGAAGCTAATGAAGTGACATGGCAAGTTTTGGCTGTACATTTCTCATATAAGCCTTATTGGTATGTACAAAAATAAAATTTCAGATTCATATATCAGGATCAGAGCATTAGTCGTACTTACAATGTACTTCTAGTATTTCAAGGAAAATATATGGGAAAAATAATCTGAGAAAATGATCATGGAAAATGACCATGAAATGAATGCAAAATTTTAAACTAATGGCTCACCTTTCATGTGGCATAGCTGTAGCTGAGCCAATGTGTAACGTCAGAATTTACATTCAAACATGATTTCTATTTACCTAATCAATGTTGACCAAGATTGACATTGTAAAATTTTTACACAATTAGAAATGCAAAAATTAGTGCAAATTCTTAACAAGTACCAATATTCCCATTAACTTTACATTCTGATTTGTTGTATTAATATGCCTTATACGAAGTTTCTGAATGTCATTCAGGCTTTTTAAATAATATCTGCTCATTTCTATCCTTGCTGACCTCATGCCCTGTTTAAAAAAATAATAGTTCCTACATATTAAAAATTTGAATGTATTAGAAATATCTCTAAATCATATACCGATTCATGCTAGTCATTTAAACACTTGCACTTAGTATTAACTTTCCTTTTGACCAATTCCAGTCTTTGGGATAAAACCTTATAACCTAATTCAGGCTATGGGCATTGAAACCCTGACTTCTATAGAAAGATAAGACCTTCATCCCTGAAGGCTTCTTTTCTTATGCAGCCTGCCCCCATCACCACAGATCTCTGCAAGCCAAAACAGCATTAAGGAGGCTACAGATAGCCCCCTGCAAACAAGAAGCAGGATTTCTAGCTTGAGCTATAGCATGCAAAACTATTGGAAGCTCTCACCATTATAGAGCTGATTAAAACCCTTTATAAGCAAAATTTTTACACCATATGATTGGAAATTAAGAAAAGTATTACCTGCTGTTAAGAGCAAATGGATTCTTATTAAAATGCTACATTAAACAAGGAGGATTGACTTATCTCTCAGTCTTTTGCCCTTCCCTTCACTTATGATACTAACAATATACTTAACTCACTTCCCTTAACTGACTTTTCTATCCTTGCTATCTTTCCCCTGCCTGTTGCTGCAGAAACAGACAGAGATATTCCATGTCAACCTCTGCCTCCACCCATGCTTAATGTAGTATTATGATCATTTTAAATTCATAGAAATAAGCAGGTAGGAAGGCTTCTCCAATAGTGGAGACTCAAATTTAATGCAGGCTATGGGCATTAAAATCCTGACTTCTATAGAAATTCAAAGCAGAATAATTCATACTGTGAATCAAGTTCCTTTGACTAAAGAATACGGGGCTAGATAACACTCAGACCTACAGGTCCGAAGGCAAAATCATTCTTATCAATTAAATATAAGTTTATCGCAAGGAATTTCTCTACTTGAACATTGCTTATTTCCAAAGTTGTGCAAGGCAGAAGCCAAAAATCGTAAAAGATACTCATGTACCATATCTCTGTGTTATCTACAGAAATTATCTAGCACAGGTAAATTGTGAAAGCTTAATAAGTAATGGTTAAACGCAGAACAAAACTTTAGCTTAAAGAGTGTTTTGAGGAGAGAATTCCTCACAAAAAGACTATAAGATCTTATCAAAGCATGAAAACCATCTCTCCAAAACCTAAAGGAAGACCAGCTTTAAAAAAAGGAGAGCACATGTTTGCAAAAGCAAAAGGCTTTTTTATCGGCAAAACTCTCCACCAGTTTAGCATACCTAAAAGAAACAAGCTTTTTAAAACACAGTCAGAGAATGCAGGAGGACTATTGTTTAAGCATAAATGTATAAACCTGATATGTTTTTCAAACAGATCTTTGCTAAGACATGGTATTACCATGAAGCAAAGTTTAAAAATTAAATTGTCTTAATTGGGATTAGACATGGCAAATTTATATAGGAATGTCTGATTATATTTCTTGATAGGAAAAGTTTTAAAGTTTAAAATCTTTATCTGACTTTTGTTACATGCTACAAGAGATATTTTATCTGTAATAATATTTTAAAATGAATTATAGTACATGTGTAGGTTAAATACCAAGGTATAAACAGTATTTTTCCAAGGCTTTTAGAGGTAAATCCACATGGACTCTTGCAACCATGTGACTCACTGCCACAACTATTTGCATCTGGAAAGGAAACTTAATCCAGCAGTTTGATCAATTGATCCTGCCATATAGAGGGCAATACTCCTACACCTCAGGTTACAAGTTTTTATGACAAGTATTGAATATTATCAAAAGCAAAATTAATAATCAGTGCAATTTTTTAATTGACTAGCATCAATTGGCATATGCTTTAGAGAAATTTCTAATATATTCAAATTTTAAATATGTAGGTATCATTAAATTTTCAAACAGGATATAAGGTCAGCAAGGATAAAAATTAGCAGCCGTTATTTAAAAACCTGAATGAAGTTCAAAATTGTATGTAAGGCACATTATTGCAACTTTATCCAAAAGGCAAATTATTTAGAATCATTCAATCTGAAAAGAATATAAAATCAATTCTCAATATGAGACACATTCTCAACATTGCAAGGCATCAAAGTAAAAACAGTGCTGGAAGGCTTCAAATTGTTAATCAGCAGTAAATTATGAAGGTTATTAATTAATTTGTTAACCAGTAACAGTGACTTATGTGTGGTTTAGAATCGGCAACACTACCACTTGTTCAAATTGCCTATATCGATCCTGAGCATTATTGCAGTCTAAAACCAATTACTAGTATCCAAGCTCAAATATTACTTGCACAATGTGGTCGATTTTGGCAACAGAATTTTGTAAAACGCATAGGCGAAATTGATAATTCCATTCATATTATCAAAATCTTTTCAGTCATGAATTTAAATTTGATAGTTTAAAAATAATAACGTCACTGCAATTGCTGTGCTTCCATTTACTGCATCTATTTAGGGTACAGCAGATATTGATGCATGCACAGTATAAGTTTATACAAAAGCAAAAGTTACATGCAGATAGGCTACTGCTTAAGATCACAGTACAAGCTGGTAAAATCAAATGTGATTTATGGTATAATGCTTTTATGATTATTGGTTTAAAACGTGAATATTAAACATCAATGTATGCCATATTGCAAAGCCAAGGTGAAATCATTATCAAAGGCAAATGGCCTTGAGGACACTGCTTTTTAGCAGACACAGATCACTTGCACTCTCTGACACATCAGAGTGCCAAGTCCATTATTCCTCAATATTTTATGGACACAAGGGAAATTGCCTATTATTATATGTTATTTTTCTTTTCTCATATTTTGAAGTATATTTCAAGTACTTTTAATACTCTAATCCTGAGCAATGAAGGTGCAAATTTTTCTCTTTATATGTACCCAACAGAATGAGATTATAAGAACATGACAGCATTTGTTAAGTTGCAGGTGACTACCCTGGGAAACCATCACTGATTGCATAAAAAGAGAATGCAGAGGACACCTCAATGGTCCAGACAGCCAAAGCCACACACCCAGACATATATTCCATAAGAGATGGATATATGTGGGCTGCTGAGGTTGGAGGTACTGCGACACGGTGTTTGACACCCTCATTCACAGGTGGCTAGGGTATCAAAGTGCAACCATATTGCCATGTAGCAGGCATCTAGGCGGGTATATCCCTAAAATGCATAATCAGTACAAGGGAGAATAAGGAAATTCCCCTTCATATCCAGACACAGTCATCTTTTCTTTGGCTATGAAAGCTCTGGCAACTTCTTATACTCCTAACTGTGTGGGCGATAAGCTAATGCACCTGTCCTATGTTCTATGGGGCTACTTCCTCAATAATTCAAGAAAATGAGAGTGAAAACTATTTTCTTATTACTCTTTGTCATTATTTTTAATCTTTTATGAAACCTTTATCTTTGATTTTGATTACTAAGTATTAAGATCACATTTTATTTTTATATTTTTTTTAGTCACAAATTTTGTTACATTTTTATGTCACTCAACCTTCACTTCTTTTTATTTTTAAAACAAAAAAGGAGGATATGTAGCATTCCAAGCATATTCACATCTATGAAATATAAATGATTGAACGATTACTGTATCTTCAGGCACAAGGTTAAACCAATGATATTCCCGGGTGTTCCCTTGAACTGGCCATGAGGCCTGTTGCCTAGGACAAACTCATTAACATTATCAGAGTATTGCCTTGGGAAAGTGCGGGTTGATTAACATGATCAGAGCATTCCTTTGAGAAAGGGCAGGTTGAAATCCACACGCCCAAAGCTGTTACCTCTACCTTACCGACCAATCTTATTTGTCAGTGCTTGGTGATGTGATTGCTAGGTCCTTGGAAGTAAGGCCCAGACCAGATAGGAATAAAAACAGAGGCAACTTTGTGATAGGTCTCTTGGAACTTCCTCTCCCCTTTCTTGGACCTCTGCTCTGCTCCTAATCCTCTCTCTCTCTTTCTCTCTCTACCTGAATCTCTTCCTCCCCCGAGGCTCTAGCCCCTCTCGGCTATGTATTCTCTGCCCACTCTCCTTCTCTACCTCGTATTCCAGTGATCCTCATATTCTCCTTCCCAGAAGAATATCATAGGGGTTTGCCTGCCCTATTTAAACGCTGACTTGTCCGTGTCTGTCATTCTTCACCCTGGTTCCCCGATTTCCTACCTCTCCTCGGGTCCCTACCACAAAGGACAACCTACTCTTTGTAGACCCTGTTTATCAGGACTCTACAAATGCTGCCCTCCACGTGGCAGGATCAACTTATCAATGTGCTGGAGTAACTTCCCTTCTAATACCCAAATAACCAAAGAGGTTTAGAAGCAATTCACGTGGCTGGAGCAGTCCATTTGGCTTCACCTCTAGAAGCCTTGAAAAATACTGTTTACAACTTGGTACTTAACCTACAGTTACACTAGAATTCATATTAAAATTGTATTACAGATAAGATATCTCTTGTTCAGATATTCTGTAGTATATGACAAAAGTCAGATAAAGATTTTGAACTTTCCCTATCAAGAAATGTAATCAGACATTCCTATATAATTTTGGCATGTCCAATCTAAATTAGAACAATTTAATTTTTTTTATTAAATGTGACTTACTTACAGTATCTCCATATTTTAGCAACGATCTTTTGAAAGCCAGATTTTCACCCTTTTGTTTTACACATTAGCTTGCCTGGATTCTCTGGCAGTCCTTCAAAGAGTTTCTTGCAGCTGGTCTTTTGATATGCTAACATAGTGATATACTTTACTGAGAAGAGTGAAGCCTGTTGCCCTGGCTATCTGCAGGATAGCAAAATATCTGTTCAAACTAGGCTTTCCTGAATTTTAAAGTAACTCAGGATTATTTCATCGACTTACCAATTTTGATTAAGCCTGTGGTCTTAGTAGAAAAAGTTTTTAGAAATGATCTTTGCTGTAAAGTGACCTGATCCTTTGAAGTGTCCAGCTTTGCTGGAAGCAAAGCAAAGAGGTGTTCTTTCTTTCAAATGGAATTGCATTCAAATTCCTGAGGACGAAAGTTCAAGGCTTGTTCTGTCTTATTAAATCCTTCAAAATTTACCTGTGCCAGATAACTTCTGAGAGATAATGGGCACTTGTATTCCCTCATGATTTTTATTTTGTTCCTGCCATCACTTTTGAAAGAAGCAGTCTTTAAGTAAAGAAATCCCTGGCAATGAACTTAGAATCAATTGATAGTAATGATCTGGCCCTGGAACTTGCTGGCCTTATCTAGCCCAGTATTCTTTAGTTAAAAGAACTTGATTAACATACTGAATCAGCCTGCTTAGAATTTCTTTAGAAGCCAGGATATCAATACCCATAGTCTGAACTAAATTTATGTTTGCACTTTTCGAATCTCTAGTTTTTGCTGGAGAAGTATTTCTACCTGATTTTTTTTGTCGTTTTTATAAATTTAAAATGATTGTAATACTGCATTAAGTATTTGTGGAGGCAGAGGTTGAAATGAACGATTCTGTCTGTTTCTGCAGCAAGCAGACAGAGGAATAATAGCATGAATAGATAAGAGTCAGTTAAAGGAAGGGGGTTAAGTATTTTGTTTGTAGCATTAGTGGAAGGAAGGGCAAAAGACTGAGGGATAAGTCAATGCTTAATGCAGCATATTAATTAGAGTCCATTGGCTCTCAAGTGTAGGTATTGAGATTCTTAATCAGCCCTAGAGTGCTGAGAGCCTCCAAGCATTTTGAATAGTACAGGGCAAGCTAGAAATCCTGCTTCCTTCTTTGTAGGGGCTATCTGCATCCTCACTAACACTCTTTTGACTGGTAGAGTTCTGTGGGGAAAGGAGCAGGATGCATTTGAAAAGAAGTATTAAAAGATGAAGGTGGCTGTAGAGAGCTAAAAGCCTCGAGGAAGTAACATCTTCTTGAATTTGTAAAGCTTTTTCTACCATATCATTGGAATGCTGGAATGGCTTTGTATATAATGCCATTTGCCTAATTTCCCATGTGCTGTTATTGACTTGTGGTATTTTCTGCTTCTCTTTCTTATACTGCCTCAATTTATCTCCATCTAGATCCAATTGTGGCACATTCAGAACATCCCTTGCTGGAAATTCAGGATATGCTTTCCATACTAGGTTGAGTAATGCTTCAAAGATCTTAATACCTTTCTTTTCAATGAAAGACATTAACAGTCTAATAGAATAGGTATGAGATGAGGTAGTTTGACCCATATTTCTAAAACAAAAGTCGTGTTTACCGCAGAGGCCACCTGCAGGTTCCGTCTTTTTTTGGCTCCGGGCTCCAATAATGCTTCTCAAGCTGTGCACACTTGAACTGATAAAGCCTGTAAGGGAGGTTTGTTCCTAAGCCGGGGGTGCCCATTATAACAGGCGTCCAGCGGCTGTCATAAAAAAGGATATTTATTTGTGGGTTTGGGCTCGAGAAGGAGCAAGAACTCTGAGAAAATGGGTGAAGAATACGGGACACAGACAAATCAATATTTTTTGGAAGGGAAGGCTTGAATCCCTGAGGACATTTTCTTCGGAAAGAGAATTAAAGGAAAATGTGAGAAGCAACGTGCAGACACGTGGTAGTAATAATTCCGAGATAGAAAGGACTGAGCATGCTCTCTCCTAGAAAGCCGTGACATTTTAATTATTCCTCTTGACCAAACATAGGTTTAGACTGCTACAGTGGAGTAGAGAGGATTTCCTTGGGTGGGGGGTGGGGAGTGAACAGGAACTCCTGGGGCTGGGGTCCTGAAACCCAGGTGCCAAAAGGGAAGACACATCAATCTTAGCCTTTGGTACCCAGATGTTTAACCTATGGTCATGGTGACCGAGTTTAGGTCAGCGAATCGTGAGATGATATATCTTTGTGAAACCTGGGATAGCAGTCTACCTGCGGCTGCTACATAATGTATTTTCTTAGTAGGTTTGGGCTTGAGAAGGAGAAAGTAGTCGGAGAAAATGGGTGATGAATCAAGAGACACAGAGAAGTGAATTGAAATGGGGAGTGACGATGGCCCCTGATACTATTTTCCTTAGAAAAATCATGAAAGGAAAATCTGAGACATAAGAGAGACGGCGGGGAAGTAAGAACTCCGAGATAGAAAACACATGGCCAAGAGTGGCAATAGGACAGATAAAGCAGGAAACAAGAGGAAGAGCAGCACTCCTCACCCCAGCCTTTATTGTGCATTGAGAGGTGATCAATGAATACGTGTCATAGCACGTAGTTCTTAACTTTGGTTGCATAGACAATGAGAAGGT